>NW_025318667.1:21577500-21937500 GCF_018153725.1 Drosophila mojavensis | reverse complement strand
TTCTATTAATTAGTTCAGAGATATGAACTATATTGCTAAGCGTGTTATACACCTTCTTTTTTTTTTTTTATACATTGTAGATAGAGAAATAGAGATAGCGAAACAGATATTTATAGATAGGAAGTTTTGTTTAGTTTAAGGTAGAACAAATGCTTGGAGAGTCTTCTCCATAAAATTCCTTAACTGAGGTTACTCAATATAAAAGAGCTTGTCGGGTTATTCTTAGACCTTTCTAGAATTGAACTGGCAAAGTAGCTGATCGAGATTATGTACATTAAATACGTTGATATAAAGAAATTTGTATTCACTTTGTTTTATTTTATTTACATATTTATTTATTTAATTTTTTTTTATATAAAATCAATCTGGATTCTAGAGCATTTCTCTGTATGGTCTATCTTTTTGCTGTTTCTATTAATGATGAATTTTTCTATTCTAATTCGTAATTTCGAAGAAAATAAATAATTTCGTATGTCTATATATATTTCAAGAAAAATACACATATTGTATAATAGTCATAAAAACGATTTTGCAACTAGTGGAAAATCAAAGAAGACCGCAATCCTTGATTTTTCCTAGAAAGATAATGGCTCTATATATACTTAAAATATTTATTTTCTCAAAAAAGATTAATCTTGTGGCTTGAAAGAAAACATTGATAACTCTGGTTGCCAAACTCTGTAAGATATTCCCTATGACGAATTTTTAGCAACGTTTTTCGTAAGCCTTTTTTTCAAAATATTTTAGAAATTAAATGCTGAAATGATACGTATTGCAGTTTTATTTAATTTTCAAAAGAGAAACAAAGTTGAAAAGTTTTAGAACTCTAGCCTTAATATTGTAGATGACATTCAGTATTACGGTAGAAAATGAGGAAAGCGGCACTAGCCTGATGAGGCGCACTGTATCATATATATAAAATATGCATCCATGTTTTATATACATGCATATATATCAAATATATATCCATATTTTATATACATAAGTCTCAAACATACATACAGTAGAGTCCCGATAATGCGAAATGGCATGGGGATCACTTTTTTTTCGATTTACACAGAAATTCAAATTATCGAGAGTTATCGAAACCGAATTTCATTCAAGGGGATAGAATTTTTTCGATTTATCGAGATTTTCGATTTAGCGGAATACGAATTATCGAGACCTGACTGTATATCCATATATCTTCATATACCTCCATTTTCATATATTCCATATTCCACATATATATTCAAATTTCCCACATCTATATCCAAATGTTTATTTGTCAGCTTTTTCACTTATCTACACATTTGTACATTTGTTTATATGTATATTCATGCCAAGCCATATCGATATCGGTTAGGCAATATGCCAGTTGCACTGACTATTTCGATAGAAAAATCGCCGTTGACTAAGGACAGAGTCGATGAAGACTTAACGCCTCATTGAATTAAACATATGCGACATCGGCACCGCCCCCTTAAAAGATGGCCATGTGATGATGCACTTGCTGCAACTGCAACAACAACAACAGCAACAACTGCTAGTTTCCCATGATGTTGAGCTGATTGTGAGAGCATGGGGGCCGCAGCCTTCAGGGCCAAACAAACGCTCAGTTATAGATATATATATATGTATATATGCTTGATATGCATTTGCAACTGAAATCGATCGCATTGACTAAAGGTTTAGCTCAATACTCTCGCCATGGACAGAGGCACCGACCGACGGACGGACGGACAAATCTCAGATGCTTGGCAACAGCTTCAGCCGATCGGCGAACAAAAAAAACTTGGCCACATTTCTTTGATATTTGATATCGGGATCTCAGCGTCCTTAAGCGCTCGTTGCTGTTCATTACCTCTGCCTGGCACCCCTCTCTCCCTTCTGTGTGTGTGTGTGTGTGTGTTTGTCCCCCGAACTCGCACACACACATACGCACGCTCTTATGCACACTCGTGCATACTTTGTTTTGTCGTTTTCAACATTTTTCAACGTTCAGGAATTCAAAAAATTCTTTACTTTAAAGTAAAAATAAATTCCATGCAACATCCGCCATGTTGGCTTTGGCTATTTTTGCCGCCTGCCGACGACGTACTGCGGCCAATGTTATAATGGCCCAAAGCCAAAGCCGGCTCCCCCCCTTTACCCTATCAGTGGCAGTTGCCCCCATTCCCCTCATCAGCTAAAGCCCGCCTACCCCTCTGCCGCTCCCCCCTCTCCCCGCCAACTCTTGGCTTCTGTTAGCCCGTACCGCCGTACGCCGTCATTTGCAAAAAAGCTGTGCATCGCCCTTTGACTGTCTTCGCACCGTCCAGCTCGGAGCTCTGGAACTTCAAAATGTGAAGCGGCCTCTGCTTCGTCCGCTCCTCATTTTGGTATTTGTTTTTATTTAATGCTTGGCCGCCGCCTTTTTCACTCTTATATATATATATATATATATATATATATATATATATATATATAAATTTGGTATTTTTGTTGTTGTTGTTGTTTTGTTTCGATTTGTTTTTATAACTAAAAATCCAAGTATGCCGCGAAGGGGCGCATTTTGTCGCTTTGCTGCCTCTACGCGTAGCTTTTGCCTTTGTCTTTGGCCCCTGGTCCCGACCTACGTCTCCGTCTTCGCTTCGGTCCCGGTGCCGGTGCCGGTCCCGGTCCCGGCCTAGAAATTGTGATTGTTATCATTTAGCCCCGCGTTCAGCATCCGGATGGAGGGGCAACTTGTCAGCATTTCTTTGCTTAAGAACGCTAGTCTTTCCACAAAACAAATAAACCATTTACCCCTCAGCTCACATCGCAGCTCCCACTATTGCATAGCCCACGGCCATCGGCGTTTTCTAAAAGTATTTTCGTTTCATACCATAAATTTCACAGTTGCATTTTTGTTCAAAATCTCTGCAGCTTTTTATTTATTTATCACTTCAATTCACCCTTCACTAATCCCTTAAATTCATCTTCAATCTGCTGCAAAAGCATTTTATTTCGCATATTTCAGCTTGAAACTTAGCTTGCAAAATTTATTTCATAGAAACTTTTCTTGAATATGGAATATGGATATTGAGGACTGTAATTGAATTGACCTTAATTGAGGCCTAAACTATTCATTTTATTAGTATATTCGAAGGCATTTATATTTGGTTACTAAAGCTTATTCAGACAGGAAATAAAATTGCCTCGAATTCCTATACCTATATTTCTGTATATTCTAAAATTATAAATTATTTGCTGAAGAGCATAGGAGCTCTATATCAAATAACTATAGATAAATCCTTTTTGGTATTTACTTAAACTTATAATGACAATAACAATAACAATGACAATGACAATCACAATGACAATTACAATGACAATGACAATGATAATGACAATGAAAATGAAAATGAAAATGAAAATGAAAATGAAAATGACAATGACAATGACAATGACAATTACAATGACAATGAAAGGACAATGATAATGACAATGACAATGACAACGACAATGGCAATGACAATGACAATGATAATGACAATGATAATGACAATGACAGTGACAATGATAATGACGATGACAATGACAATGACAAGGACAATGATAATGAAAATGACAATGATAATGACAATGACAATGATAATGACAATGACAATGAAAGTGACAATGAAAATGAAAATGAAAATGAAAATGACAATGACAATGACAATGACAATGACAATGACAATTACAATGACAATGACAATGACATGACTAAAACCTAATACCTAAAAAAAAAAAACCAATAACAGAATATAAACTATATATGTTTATAATTTATAGTTATGCCAATGATAATAATAATTGTGATAGAAATAGTTATATTAATGAAGATAATGATAGCAAGCATGTATAATGGTTCGGCAAGGTCTTTCTGTTATCAGTTCTGATTTCTATCATTCGTTTGGTTCCCAGCAGCTCGAATCTATTTTAACTGAAACTTTATGAATTTTATGGGACCAATAATGTACTAGACATATTTGACTATAATATATTATTATATTATAATTCCCATTGAAATTTGTATTTTCATTCATTTTCTCTTCACACAAATGAAAGTATTTGCTATTTTACCGTCGCCTTCGCATCGCTCCCGTTGCTGGGGCTGGTTGATGGCTGTTCTTGTTTTATCTGCTTGTTACAAAATCAATTTTCCACAAATTAATGAGAGTCGCATTTTTTCCGTGTTACTCTTTTCTTTTGGCTCCGACCGCGTAAAGAAAAAAAAAAAAAAAACCGTCGACGAGCGAACGTGAAGGCTGATGTTGTGGCAGATGCAGTTGAAGCTGTGGCAACTTTTTAAAAAAGGATTCTTCCCAGCAAAGTTGCTGCTGATGTTGATGTTGATGCTGATGTTGTTGCTGTTGCTGTTGTTGTTACTGCCGCTGCCGCTGCTGCTGCTGCTGCGTTTCTGCACAAGATAAAAATATTTTTTAATGTTTTCTTGAGCACAGAAAATAATTTAAGGAATGTCACGTTGTTGCGAGCGGCTCTCCGGCTCTCAACTCTCGGGCGCGCTGTACGCTCCTTGTATGCATTGCGCATTTATTTTGGTTCGAATCCATCGCTCCCATCCCATCCCATCCGCTGCTGCTGCTGCTGCTGCTGCTGCTGTTGCTCCACCACTCGGCGGGGCCTTTGGCATGGAATAAAAGAATTTCTTATATAGCAACAACTGCTGCATAGCATACATACATCTGTCTGTCTGCCCCGTTTGCCCCCAATCTTGCCCCCCTTGCCCCCTTGCCCCCCTCTTTGTGGCACTGTTGAGCTTAGCACTCTATGCATATCCATGAGATTGCAACGCGGCGGCAAGGAGCACAACTTGGCGGCAACAATGATGGCAAGGGCAGCGATAAATGTTCTGCTTTTCCTTTTGCTTCAGCCTCAGCTTCTTCGTTTTTGATTTTAACTTTTTTTGTTGTTTTTTTTTTTTTTTTTTTCGTGATTTTTAGTTTTTTTTTTTTTTTTTTTTTGCCTTTTTTTCATTTGAAAACATTTTTTACTTAACCCCTTATCACTTGGTCGGGCCGCAGCGCAAAAGAACTAAAAGCCGCCGCCGCACTGCCGTCGCCGTTGCCGTCGCCGTTGCCATTTTCCACACGTTTGTCCGCCGTGACCGTCGCATCCGTCTTAAATTAAAAGCTTTTTTTGTCTTTGGCCCAAACATAAGCGACAACAATAACAACAACAGCAACAACAACACAAATTACTTTCGAATGTGCCGCCGCCGTCGCCGCCGCAGCTTAATAAAGCGCATTAATGACAATGTCAATATTGTAGGGGCTGAAGCACGCCGAAGCGTGGGAGAGACAGCAGCAGCGACGTCGACAGCGGCAGCGGTAGCAGCGTTGTCACATCGGAAGTAGTCAAAAACGGTGTGAGACCAATTTTTTTCTATACAAATCTCTATCTCTCTCTCTCTCTCTCTCCCTCTCTCTCTCTCTCTCTCTCTCTCCCTCTCTCTCTCTCTCCCTCTCTCTCTCTCTTTTTATTTTGACCACCTGCTGTAATTGGCAAACGTTGCATCTGCAATTGATTTGCCAAAAAGTTAAAACAATTGTTTTTTCTTCTTCTTCATGCTGTTTGCATTATGCATAACAGATAAAGATAAAGAATTAGCAACAATTAAGGAATACAAATCATTAAAAATTAATTATAGACGTATCTCCCTCTACCATATAGATTGTGATATATAGATTTATATATACATATGTATATCATATGATTTTAAGCCTATGCTTATTTGTATAAGAATATTATGGAGATCGTCCTTTATATATACATATATGAATTAGAATATTAGAGAAAGAGAAAGTTCTCTAATTTATAGAGACCTCAAATCATATGATATATGTATATGTAAATCTATATATCACATTCTAGATGGTCCATAATAACTTAATATATATTTGGTATCTAAGTATATAGAGATATTGAAAATAATATAAAATTATTTATAGATTTCAAATCATTTGATAGCATATGCTTATATATCATAGACCTAAATATCAGAATCATATAAGTATCATATAGATTTGAGTAAATATTTAATGTAGTTTATAAAAATATATATTAATGAAAATCTATAATTATATTTCCATTGCTCTCCCCGTCCTTCAAATTGTTCAATCTCTATTTGTATTCTTGCTCAGCATCATCTATGTATGCATGTCCAGGTTATAGCAAACTGATTTCAATCTTATCTCCCCCCGTTCTGCCCCGTTGCATACTTCTCAGAGCTTTTCAAGAGCCTGGGAAGCTACCCAACAAAAAGTTGACATTCTTATCCATTTCATTTATTCTATCAAGATATAAATAACATCTCCACAAAATACACTTGAGAGTGTTTTCAGGAAGACATTCGCTTAGAATTTGTCTATGCGCCCCAAAGTATGCAGTGAAGTTGATGGAGCGCAAAGATGTGTATCTGATGATTTGAAAGCCATCAATGATGATAAACGCTTCCAATGACTGTCCAATAGATGCAATCGCCAAATGGCGATCAATTAATAATAATAATAAGATCATTATTGAGCCGTTTTCAAATCAAATGCCAAGAAATTATATAATTTACCAATGACTGCTCGCTGGAATAGCTAGGAAATCGAAACATTTTAGGAAGAGAATAGAAATGACCTTATGTATTTATATACATAAATACATATGTATATATATACATATATGCCGCAAGATGAATATTATAGAAAGGACGACTTTCTCTGTTCTCTTTACGAACGAATATAATAAAAGGCTTACTCTGAACATAATTAGAGACATTAGTAAAACATCTTGTTTCCTTCTTATTATCATTATAAATTCGATTTCAATAAAATAATATATATATATTTTTTTTTTTCATTTTCTAATATTTTTATTAAGTACTTTTAGTTAAAGTTCAACTATTAAAAATTATTAAATATTTTATATAATAATGTTTCCAATTATTTTATACTTCTATATGAAGCTTCATTATTCATTATTAATAAAGTTTCATTATTACAATTTTCTAATATATTTATTAACTTTAGATATTAATTTGAAAAGAAAGTTTAATTATTAAAAATTATTTAATATTTTGTACTATAATTTTTCAAAATATTTTAGAATGTTATATGAATTTGTTTATTAATGTAAAATTTAATATTTAAAAATTAATAAATACTTTTTTTTATAATTTGTTAAAATATTTTTTTATAATTTGTTAATATATGTTTTTTTTTATAATTTGTTAAAAACATATTTTATATAATTTGTTAATATGTTAATTTAGTATGTACTTTTATATATTTTTTAATGCAAACTATTACATATAATATAATTTCATACTAAATTTATGAAGTACTTTTTTGAAAAGTTTAAATTTGTATTAATTAATCATTTAAAAAAGTTTAATAATAAAAAATTATTAAATATTTTTTTATTATAATTTGTCAATATATTCGACACTTTACTTTATGAAGCCTAATTATTCATTATTAAACAAAATTTCATTATTAAGAATTGAGAAATATTTTTTATTAGATTAAAAATTATATTACATATATTATATATTTTTATATAAAGTTTATAAGCTCAGTATATAAAATAACTAAATGATTTGTACTCTTTTATATAAATTTGTAGAAAATGTATTTGTAAAATAAAATACATTTATTTTAATTAAATCATATTTTAAATGAATTTATTAGTTTTTTTTGTAAAATAGAATTAATTTATTTAAATTATAGCATATTTGATTTACCTTTATTTAATAGCCTCGTTTGTGCTTTATGCTGCAGGACAGCTTTGCTGTTGTTGTTGCAGTTGTTGCAGCTGTTGTTGTTGTTGCTGCCGATTCTGTGTGTGTTGCAAATGTGCACAGTTTTCGCATTTTCGTTTTCGTTTTCATTTGATTTGTTGCACGTTTTTGTGTTCTTTGCCTCGCGTTTCGTCAACCAAATTCGCTGCCGCTGCTGTTGTTGTTGTTGTTGTTGCTGCTGTTGTCGATGCCGATTTCGATGGCAAGCAGCCGATTACACACACACACACACACACTCACACAGATGCAGACTGTGTGGCGGCTAAAAGCTTGCGCTTGCAGCATTGCGCAATCCGCACAGCCGTTGCAGCAACAGTTGCTGCGGCTGTTGCTGCCGCTGCCTTTGCATTGTTTTTATTTTCATTATTTTCTGTTGTTGTTGTTGTTGTTGTTTTCTTTCGTTTTACTATTTATGCTTACAATCGTTGTTGCATTTTCATTTACCAATATGTTTTATGTCTTTATAAGCATTTCAAAATGTTTCGTTTTGCACTCATTTTGCTGTTGCAAGCATTGCAATTGCCACAGCGCCAACAGCAGTAATTGCAACTGCAGCAACAACTGCAACGGCAACTGCAACCGCATATGCATGCATTTATTAGTCATAAGCGATGAGCATCGCCAGCAGCAGCAGCGCCGGCAGCGGCAGCGGCAGCGGCAGCTAGTCACCCACTCAAAGTCTACCCACAGACACACACACACACACACACACACATGCAGAGTGTTGTCTGTGTGGACATCAATTGGACATGTGTTTCTGCCGTCCAAGACTGTAGCTAAAGCAGCTCAGCTGCTTTTTGCAATCGCTGGCATTTTTTTTGTTTTTTTTGTAAATTTTTTTTTATTTATTATTACATTTTTTTTTTTTGTCACTTTTGCAGCGTTTTATTAACAATCAGCGTATTTTATTTGTTTCTTTCTGTAGTTTCATGCGCTAGCTGAGGGTACTGCGACTTTGTCATGAAATATATACAGACACACAGACTTATGTGTGTGCATGTGTGTGTGTGTAATGGAAACCTTGTTAGACAAGATTTTTATGGGTCGCTGGGATATTGTGCTTTATATATGAATATGCTGGCATCATAGACCCTTTGGGTTAGTTTAAGGTTCGGCTCATGAATAGACTTCGATTTTCTTTTGATGTTCAGATTAATCATAATCAAACTATATCAATAATTTTATCAATGAAGCAAAATTTATATAAGGGATGAAGAACATAAGACTAAATAGTTCAGTTCAACTGGTTCGCTTGGTGCAACTAAGAATATAAGCTTAATAGAGTTAGGATCTCAGTTGCAGCTGAGACAGATTATGCTTATAAACAATCATTCAATAGAAGAAATTTATTTACATATTGAAACATTTTTAGAAATTAAAGATTATGCTATATGCAAAATGGTTCAATTGAATATTTGATATCAATTGATATATATTAGTCGAAAATTCATATATCATATGTGAAATGAACGTTGAACGAAATTGTGTAGTTGAACTTGTTCAGTTCGTGAACTAAAATTCATTTTATACTCAGCTAAAGCTTAAATTAATTTCACTTGATTAATCAATATTTTAACGAAATAATAATTTTATATATGATTTTTATATTTTTTAAAATTGATAATTAAGCAAATATTAAGAGATGAAGAAAAAAACAAACTAAATGGTTCAGTTCAGATGGTTCGGTTCATGAAATGGAATCTCAGTCGGAGGCTTTTGGGATGTGATTCTTAATATGCAATAATGCTTCAGTTCAGCTAGCTCATGAACCAAGGCCGTAGAAATGCTTTATTGTCTATCAATTTGTATTATATGCATGTCTGTTAGGGTATCCACAATTCGGTTTGTATAGGCGCTTGGGTTTGCCTGTGCTTTATGCGATTACACGAGTGCTTGGCGGAGCAATCGTTGTCCAGTTCCAGTTGGGTTCCAGGCGCTAAACAAATGATTCATATGAAACAAAAACAGAAAAGAGAAGATATGGCTAGAAAATATGAAGACAAAAAGAGAGTGAACGACAAAGGAAGTAAAAGAGGAAGAGACAGAGAGAGAGAGAGAGAGAGAGAGAGGGAGAGAGAGACCTAACACAGCATACAATAGAGAATAGAGAGACAGAGAGAGTGTGTGTGTGTGTAAGAGAGAGAGAGGGAGCGTTGCACACATAATTTGATGACAACCGCATTTTGGCTATGTGACTTTTTACAGTTTATTTGCGCTTAATAAAATCGTAAGCCCTTGTTAAATAATCACGCTGACATGTCGTCAAGACGTGCAATAATGGCAAATGTTTTCAATTCTGAAATGTAACCACCTAAACGTTAACAACAACTGCTGTGGAAGGTTATTAGATGCCGTCCAATCCGCGCTGAGCTCGACTAACAAAGCTTAGCCAATCCAAAAAGCTGCATATAGGGGGCGACAAAAAAAATAAAATAAAATACAAACTAAAAATAAAAGAAAATATATACTATAGCATTAGAGTTTGAGCTCTGACTAAGTGCATAAGTAGTAAAGTACTCAATATAACAACTGTTATATACGCAAAATAGCTTACTTCTAAGCTTACACAAGATGCCTTTTAACTCTTATATTGGCTCATATAACATATCCCTTAACAATTGTTAGGAAACTTAACTTTAAAATGTTATAATATGCTTCAAACTGTTATATATGCAAACTGAAATGCCAACATCCAGTTATTATAACATATCTCTTATTTATGTATATATATACATATATGTATCATATATATATACATACATATACATATATGTATCTAACGCATTGACATAAAACATCTCTCAATTCTTATATTCGCTAAGGTACTAGCCTTATGCTAACTCTAACAGATCTCTGTTAACTTAAAGTCAGTATACCAATGGCAAAATGTGTTATAAAAGCTTAAATCCATATAGCGAATATAACAATTTAGACAAATGAAAAATATGTAAATATGTAGACATATGAGAAATATGTAAATTGTTATATTCGATATATAGATTATAACAGGTATATGAACTAAATATACTTTGCTTTAAATCACATATAACAGTTGTGACATAATGTTATATTTACTAAGAAGAAAACGTTAGTTTCTATCAGTGACAGTTAGCTATGCATATAAAAGAGTTAACATATTCTTGTACATATGTAATTAATATTGCAATATGTAATTAATAATTGCCATATACCAAGTTGTTCAGCTGTTATAATTGCCAAAGAGCTAATTGAAGGCCTATTACACAACTGTTATATTTGCTAAAACAAAAACTAACGTTCAAATTCATATATGCAGCAACAACGACATGCGACAACTGTTATACACGCTCAAGAAAATGGCTAATCATTTGCTCATTGCTCTGATTTCTGTTATATTTCGTCATCTGACTCGAGCTACTCTGTGTTGCTGTTGCTGTTGCTGTTGTTGACTCTGATCAATCATACGACATGTTGACAGCTGTGCATGTATTATGACAGCCACACGACACAGCTGGCAATGCAATTAGCTCACTCTTGGCCTCTTCCGCTTCTCATATATTTGTTTATTTAAAGCTTGAATAGGCGATGGTGTCCCTTTAAGGTATTATTATTATTAATATTATTATTATTATTTGTTTATCTGCCACAGTTGGCAGACAGAGTTCGGCTTCATGTTTGTATTGAATATGTATGTATATTGGATAGAGACAGCATTGCACTGGCTGAGCGCTGCCTCGTGCTTTATTGGCTTCATCGTGAGACGCATTTTTATCTCGCTGTGATTTCCATGAAATTTGTATGGGTTTTTTCGGCATTTGCAACGATAACAACGTTATCAGTGCAGCAGTGGCCAAAAATGGAGCACAAATCAAAATGTAGTTGAATTGCAACTCTGTCCGCACGGACATTCACTTGTTCATTTGTCTGCCTACCGATTTGACGGCAACAATGCAAAAAGATTGCCAAAAAAAAAAAAAAAAAAAAAAAAAAAAACGGACAAAAAAGATACAATGAAAATTCGAGGCAAACAAACATCAGCTAGCTGCATACACTATGCAATAAGAGTTAACAGTCTGCTGACAGCAAAACTTCTGATAACAGAAATTTGCAAAATGTTAGGCAACTAGGCTGTTTCTCAACAGACAAAAGTCTTATGTATAAGACGGCGTTATGTTAACATATGTATAAGAGCTGCTGAATAAGAGCTGCTAATAACAGAGCTTGATATTTCTTAGCAGAGTTGGAGCTGCAACTTAACAGAGTTGGAAATATTCTAATATTATCTAATCGAGTTAACATATTTATTACCTTAACAGTGAGTGTATTTTTATAAGACCTTGCTTGCTCTTAACATTACACTGCAATTGAACAGATTTCATGGGACTTTTGATTTTCCCCTTAACTTAACAGACGTTTTAACGGACAGACGAATTATTTTGTATTTGTGTTGCTCAAACTTGTTAAGTAGCAGAGAAAATTTAAATGGTAAATAATATGCAAATTTGTTTATATTAAATATCAAAAATTTGATTAAAATTCAAAACTTTATACAAGAGAAGCAAAAATATAAACATGTGTATGTATATAAGAAAAACCTTTAACAGTCTACTTAACAGAACAATGTTGCATAACATACTCCTAGCTGATATGCCCCAAATTGAAAGACTTTGGTATGCATGTGTTGTATGCGGCGAGCTTTAAAAACGAATGAATGAAAGAATGGAGTATGAACCGTAAATGAAAATATGTGCAGCATTAATTTCAACGTTGCTGCACAATCAGAGCGCACAAAACTCCGCTCAATGGGGGGTGGCTGGGGTGGTTGTTGGCTTTGGAGTGGCTCTGGTGGTCGCTTTACAGCTGCCTGCTGCTGCTGACGTACTGACTGGCTGCCTGGCTGGCTGGCTGGCTGTCTGGCTGTCTGGCTGTCTGGCTGGATGCCCGGATGGACGTATGGCTAGCTGAGTGTGGGTGGCTTGGCTTGGTTTGGTTTGGCATGGCATGGCATGGCATGGCATGGCATGGCCAGTTGGTTGGCAGTAGGTGGTTTCCATGGGCTGCTGCAAATGCAACAAACACAATCAAAATTCCATTCTGTGTCATGCTCAGCTTGTGCATCCCTTACGGTCAGCCCAGTCGTCCGACCCGACGAGGGTCTGTTCACTGTCCGCTTGGCCAGCAGGCAGTCATTCAGTTAGTCATTCAGCCAAGCATTTAGTCAGTCAGTCAACCAGGCGAACTGTCCGTCCGTCCGTCCGTCTATCTGTCTCTCTGTCTGTCTGTCTGTCTGTTGGCCCATACGTAGTTGCGCATTGTTTGACCGAAAATCAGAGAGGGAAAATATATAATCAAGGCAGAACTGAGAGCTGAAATTCCATTGTTGCGGTGTTATAAACAAAATTTGCATTCTTTAGTATTTCACAGACAGCACACACTGTTCGTCTATAGCTAAGGTATAGACTGATATATACATATATACTATGTATATATATACTATATACATTTATATTTATTTGCAGCTTTGCCTCTGTATTTAACCAAATATTTTGGCTCTTTAATTTCTCTGCGTTCTATTTCATTGCATTTGCCGATGAATAATTGCTGTAGTCGCATTCTGTTTTGCTGGCTTATCTCGCATATCTGCCTGATCTCAGTTATCAGGACAACAACAACAACAACAACAACACACACACACACGCACACACATACACTAAACATCGCTGTCATTACCCACGCAACTCAATTCAGTTTTCATCTCCTGTGTGGTTAGCTCAGCTCAGACAGCAAGAAAACGAGCAAATTTTAGCAAATATCGGGTATGCTCAACTGGGCGCTGCTCTGTAATTAACTGAATAGCTTTTAGCTAACAAAAATTGATAAATATTTGCTTGATCGATATATGCATATATTAGATGAAAGCATGGGAGAACTTGGCTCCAACATTACCAATGACTATATATGTATATTACCAAAATTGGATATATCGATAACTATCGATTTGGTGTGTGAAATGTTGTATATCATTTATATTTTTGTTATTTATCATTTATTTATATATCGTTTATTATCTAATACAAGCAATTATTAATTGTTGTCGATAACTTTTATTATAATTATTATCGATGATTATCGTTTTCTTTGCTAGGAATATTCTAAAGCATCTGCAATAGAACATCTGAATGAGAACATATTATTAAATTATAATAAATAAATATTTGTATATATACGATAATCATTTATCGATCTTATTGATTTCATAATCATTTCTTATGATAACTATTTATCAATCTTGGCATCTATTGTTTGAATTCTTTTATGCTACTTACTATAGACAAATAAAATATTAATCTTGTTTTATTTAACTAAATTTGACCCATTCGATAACTATCGATGTGGATATATGTAAGTAGTAAGGGGATTAAAATCAACAATGAGTTTGGATTTATAATATCGATATCGATTAATATAAAAAAACGTACACAATAAGAATCCATTGTGATTAGCTTTATTTTATAATATCGATAGCTATCGATGGATGTGAAAATAGCTATAGAGCTCTTTCCGCTCTTTATGTTTTATTTACTTTGGTTTAATTCTAATTGAAAACGAATCCGTTTTACTTAGCCTTATTTCATAATATCGCTAACTATCGATTATAGAGCGTTTTCTGTATTTAAATTAACAGATTAGCTTTATTCATATTATCGATAACTATCGACTACTATAAAAATAACTTATATAGAGCTTTCTCTGTTTTTAAATCTTACAGATTAAGATTATATGATATCGATAACTATCGATATGGCTGATAGTTATTATAGAAAGCTAAACTGCCTTTTAGCGTTGGCATTTAGTTAATATCATTTATGTTTTACTGATCTGCCTTTGTCATGTCGTCTATTTAACTCCCTTTTTTCAAAGGGTATTTGGAGTGCCATCAGCTGGAGCGCACTGACTGCATCCTGCTGCAGTTGACTTTTGCTTTGCTCTGTTTCTTTGATGTGTGAATGCCACTGGATGCGTTTATGGGTGCGTGCGTGCGTGTATGTGTGTGTGTGTGTGTGTGTGCGTGTGTACAACTGCATTGAGCTGCATTTTTTGTGCAGATCCCGCACCCCTCCCTTTACCCCCCCTGGCCCGTTCAACTCGCATTGTTATTTAAATGTCGGCACAAAGCGCATTGGCTGCAGCTGCGCTTGGCTTTGACTCTATGGCTCCATGGCTCCATGGCCTGCGTCCAGCCAACATGTTGGCTGCACATGTTAATTAACAATTTTGATTGAATTCCAATTTGAGATGAAATGTTTGGAGCCACCACACGGCCAACCTGCCAGGGAGCCATCCAGCCATCCAGCCAGCCAGCCAGCTAGCTCCATGCGCGTCTGTTTGTTTGTGTATGGGATCTAGGCACATGCATGCACTCACACACACACACGCACACATACATACATACATATGTGCAACGCTCATATTTGGAGCCTTTGAGCCGCTGTTCATTTTACGATTGCATTTTGGAGCCCAGAGAATTTCATTAACCGTGCCGTGGCGTCGTCTCTACATAATTGAAGCAATTTGCATCTGCATCTGTATCTGTGTCTCCAATCCACCACGCCCACCTGATGATGGTAGGCCCCGCCTCTGCCGCTAGCGCCCACAATTGTGTGCGGAGTCAGAGTTCAATCAAATATTTATGTCTCTTAATAATAATAAATATGCACGCATTATACACCGGTTCGTATGTGTGTGTGTGTGTGTGTGTGTGTGTGTGTGTCTGTGTGTGTGTGGTTTGTGCAAATATTTCTTTTTCCGCTTACAGTTCATTTTTATTATTGTTATTATTATTTTTTTTTTTCATTATTGTTGTTGTTGTTGAACAAATACCGTATTGTTTGTGCGTTTGCTCAATAAATAAATTGGCTACACATTCTTCTTCTTCTTCTGTTTATTTTTTTTTTTTTCGCTTTTTTTGCTGGAATTTCAGCTGCACTCGTAATTAACTTCATAATTAAATTGGTCAAATGAACCCAAGCACTTATTATTTGCCTGTGTGTGTATGTGTGTGTGTGTGCATTTAATTATTTATCTAGAGCCCCATCTTAACTAAATGATGCTGCCGCCATTTTCATATGCATTATTATTTCAGTTAAGCAAAATATTTTTATTAAAAGCTCGCAGGCTTTCGAATTCTCTGCTCGCTCGCCGTTGAGAACTGTTATATAAAGAAATTACCGTTATATTTTATTATTATTATTTTTATTTAATCGTTATTTTAAACGTCAACCAATGTTTTTGTTTTTAAGCCTTGGAGCTCTACAGAAACTAAAATAAAAAAAAAAAATTAATAAAAATAAATATTTATTTAATCGATGATTTTTTTCAAGCCTAAAAAAAAAAATAAATAAAAATAAAAAAATAAAAAAATGATAATAAAATTAAATATTTATTTAATCGATGATTTTTTTCAAGCCTTGTAGCTCTTCAAAAACTAAAAAAATAAAATAAAAATAAAAATAAATATTTTGTTGATTGATAATTTTTTCTCATGCCTTGTAGCTCTTCAAAAACTAAAAAAAAAAAAAAAAATAGCAAAAATAATATTATTTAATTCTTTTTTCCATGTATTATAAATGTTCATACAATTCTAAAGCTTTTCCCAACTGTTTTTTTTCCCATAGTTCCCCACAGTGTATTCCATCGTCGTCTCTTTTTGTCCCTCATAATTATTGTTGATGTTATGGAAATCTGCACACATACATACACATATGCATATAGCATATACATATATGTATATACATATATATGGCATTTCTGAATGGTCATTCAAGTGCAAATCATCTGCATTTGAGCCGCTTTCTATGTGTGTGTGTGTGTGTGTGTGTGTGTGTGTGTGTGTGTGTGTGTGTGTGTGTGTGTGTGTGTGTGTGTGTCTGTGTCTGTGTGCTGCGGGTGGCTAAATTCAAGCTGATTTCACACACAGCCTGAATTATCCGCAGCGTCTGCTTATGACACTTGACATTACATCGCACATTACGGGCGGTCGAGCGGTTCAGTGGTTCAGTGGTTGAGCGGTTCAGCGGTCGAGCACTTTGAGCACTTGGAGCACTTGGAGCACGTACCGCACGAAGCACGAATCATGCGCAGGGATCCAAATTAAATGCGCCCCAACCCGCACCACCAGCCCGCTGCCTCAATACCCAATGCGCGTGAGCGAGACGGCATTTATTTGCATTGTTCTTGTTGTTGCTGTTGTTGTTGGATAACACAAACTGTTGCACTTGTTGCCTTCTGCTTCATGCTGGCCCTCTGCCTTCACCTTTCGTCGCACGGACAGGTGCAAAATTTTGCACAATTTACGCTTAATTGATGATGGGCATAGCCAAAAAAAAAAAAAAAAACAAGAGGAAAAACAGAAAAGCAGCAGAAGACAACTAAAACACACATTGAGCCAAAGCTCAGATAAGAAGCGTACACAAAAATTTCTGCATAATTCAAGGCGAAAATATTCAATATCAAATCGAATGCATTAAAAACACACGCACACACGTTTCACAGTCAATAAATTGGCTTATGTAATGCCATGAATCGAGAGATATATACATATATATAATGCATGCATATATAGAGGTATATATATGTATATGTATGTGTGTGTGTGTGTCTCTGTTTATATCAGTCCGTGCAGTGGAAGGCGAGGCACATCGAAATCATTTGCATATGTTCGCTTTGACCACATGGAAAAGATTTAGAAACACAAATATTAGCAACAATGTTTTTGAATAACATAAACAAGTCTGAAATGACTCACTGGGCGAGTGACTGAATGACTAAATGACTGACTGAAGTTGGAGACACGGCGTTAGTACCTGAGGCTAAGCTTTGATAGCTTCATTTGACAGCCAATTTATGCATGATCTGAGCATTGTGGGCGTGGAACTGATGCGATCCTTTTTTTGGGTATTTTTTTTTTTATACGGGCCTTAAGCGAATTCAGGGAAAATTCAGCAAGATTATAGAATATATCTTGTTGATCTGTCTTTGTTTACAAAAATTGCAGTTAATTTAAAAGCAAATATGAGATTGAGCTTAAAGGGTAAAGTAGAGAGACAAGAAAGAAGCAAGATAGAAGGCGAAGGAGAGGCGCAGATAGACAGACAGATAGACATTCTGTTAGAGAAAGCGAGAGAAGAATTTAAAGAGGGGGATAGAAAGTGCGACACATAAAAAGAGAAAGACTGCAGAGATGGAGAGGGAGAGAGTGATGGAGATGGAGAAAGAAAGAGTGATGGAGATGGAGAGAGAGAGAGTGATGGAGATGGAGAATGAGAGTGATGAAGAGAGAGAGATAGAGCGAGAGACTGAGATGAAGAGAGAGAGAGAGAGAGAGAGATGGAGATGGAGAGAGAGTGATGGAGATGGAGAGAGAGAGAGAGATGATGGAGATGAAGAAAGAGAGTGATGAAGAGAGAGAGATAGAGCGAGAGACTGAGATGAAGAGAGAGAGAGAGAGAGAGAGAGATGGAGATGGAGAGAGAGTGATGGAGATGGAGAGAGAGAGAGATAGAAATAGCGAGAGATAAATATATTCTGATTTTTCCGCTCTTTCCCTGGGCTTTCTCTCCCTCTCTTTCTCTCTTCTTTTGCTTCTCAATTTATATTTATTTATATTTATATTTATAATTTGATTTATACTTTCTATTACATATCCTTGGCTTTTTTGCGGCTGGCAAAGCTATCTGAGAGTGAGAGAAGGGAATCTTAAAACAGTAATACAGAAATCGGAAGAGTAAGAAAGAGCGAGGAATATATGTATATTGTTTTAGCTCGTAAGCATATTTTTATATGCATATTCTCATGCTCTCCTTGCCAATGCTCTATAGAATATCAACTCTGCTGATGAGTATTACAAATAAGTTTTAATTCGCATGCTTTAAGCATCTTCAGTTCTGTCCTCTGGCAGAGCAGCTGGCAGTCGTGCATACCCGTCTCGCTGCACGAGCCTTGCTAAGCTCTTTGATGCGGCCCTGGGAACGCAAATCCAGTCCTTGGACTCTTATGCCCACTGGCCGCCGCTGGGATGTTGCGTCAGAGCACTTTGCACAGATAACAGGTGCGGCTGACTATGATGGACTTGTCCAAACTGAATATAAAATGCTTGAAATGGTCACATAACCAGCAAAGCGAGTAGAGGGCAGGCGAGAGGTGGCAGGAGAGAGGAGGGCTGGCGGAGAGGTGGGCAAGAGAGTGTGTCGCCATTCAGTTATTACTCCGAGGCGGATCGCGCGATGTGGCACAGATACTCGACAATGCGTGGGCGATCGCATAATAGCCATAATCATCCACGGACCTGCGTCTGGGCATGACTGTGGGAATGGGCAACGGGACAGGGTTTGTTGTTTGTTTGTTTTTTTTTTCTCTCTCTCTCTTTCTGTTTCGCTTTGCTTATGCAAAAAGAACAAAAGCGACAGAGAGGCAGCCTTCAATTGAATACCCTAGCAAAGTACATTGATATATACATATATATGTGTTATATATAATATACATACCTATATATGAATCATAAAACAAACTAATTGTATTACATTTGGAAATGTATTAGGGGAAAACATGCGAGAGAAATAGCTAAATGAGATGTTTGAACTAGCTTTTGTAGAGATCTATAGACATAAGCGTGGATTTAGTTAACGAGATGTGGATATATGGTTATATGCAGATATGAATATATTAATACAAGAACCAAAAAAGAATCAGTTGAAGTAATCCAAGCTAAAACTTACAAGAATTCATAATCTTTTAAGAAAATCTTCCCAGGATATTTTGATAAATAAATAATTAATTCTTGGATAAATAATTTTAAAAAAAAAATTGGAATATATAATAATTATAATAAAATAAAATTAGAATGAGAATTATTGTATGCTGCTTTCATTTGGAAGTTTGATGGATATCATTTAATGTGTATAATATAATTTTAACTATTCTATGCTGATTTCATTTAGAAGTTTGTTCAGTGCCTAATGATTAAATAGATTGAGTCACCAAGGAAGAAAGCTGGAAAAACAAACTTTAAGACATAAATTACAATTACACCTAACTTAAAGACTTAGTAAGACTGACATAAGAACTACTGTAAAATCGAAATTTATAGACATTATTTCTATACACTCAATATAAAGACTTAATATCACAAATGCAATCGATCCATTTCATTATTTATTTATTTAAAAGCAGATCGACAAAAAGAGCGTCAATCAAAAGAAAAACTAAACTATAAGAAAAGCTATAAATAGAATTATAACTAAAGCTCAAAGAGAAGAAATACTATTTCAAAAATATAAATATATAATAGATTAAATAGAAATAGAAAATCATATATTTTTTATGAATATTTAATGTATATTATATATAAATATTGAATATATGTACATATACATATATTTTTGTAAATATTTAATATATAATATATATATATATATATATCATACTTAGTATATCATAACATATTTATCATATTTATTATATTTATATATAATTAGTAGTATAGTATTATTGCTCCAACCGAATTGAACTAGTTCACAGTTATTGATCTACCCAAAGGAGCTACACATTCAATTCGCTGAGATTCAAGTTTGGCTCGGGCTTCAATGTTTGGTATAAAATGAGATTTTGAGATTTTTTATGGAAAACATTTTCAGACACTCGACAGCTAAAGTCAGGCTCAAAATAGGAGCCTCAGTTAGGGTATTTAAGATCCGAAAACAAATCAAATTAAACGAAAACTAAAAACTAAAACCGCAATCGCAGCAGTTGCTCGGTTCGCTTTGCTGCTGCAGGGCATTGTACAAGCGCCCACGGTCTCCACAGCGTGGCACACGAGACATATGTATGTACGTATATACATGTATGTATGGAAGACACACACACATGCACACACCCAGCTGTATTTTCATAGATGCTAAGCGAGAGCACAGAGCAGCGAGCACAGATACATATACATACATAGATATAGTATATGCATATAGATGTATACAAGTGTATATACATGGCGAATACATGCATGCATTGCTGTATGTGTGTGTGTGTGTGTTTGTGTGTGTGTATCTATGCATGTATTTATCTAGATCTAGCTCTAGCTCTCTATCTATTGCCGACACAGCGCAGCGCAGCGCATTTTATTTTTAGATAATTGCTCTTCCTCTTCACAATTTGGCAGCGATCCAAAAGCCAAAGCAAAGCAAAGCAAAATAAATAAATTCAAGATTTTTTTTTTTTTTTTTTTTGCAAAAAAAAAAAAAAATAATAACAAGAAAAAGCGCTAATCCCACAATGATCCATAGTTTACATGCGCCCCACCCACCTTATCCACACTCAGCACCTATATCAAGATTATATTATATATATCTATATATGTATATATGTATATGCAAATCTACCTCAATAGCTCTCTGTATATATATATATCTATGCATCTACACGAATCGTTGAGCCTTGCAGCTCTTGAGACATTATCACTGCCCGATAACATTAGCTTAATGACTTTTCAAAATAATATTTATATAAATGTACATAAATATACATATATATAGATTACAGATTCTTGATAAGTTCATGATGTCATTGAAAACTAACTGGGCGACGTTAATCATATCTTTTCTGCATAGTTACGAGTGCACAAAGTTGGAATACTTCAAAGTTCGATTCGAAGTGTGATTTACTAGCAGATACCCTGGTTAAATCGGGTTAGTAGAAGAATGACACGATACAAAAATGAATTACTCTTAACTTAAATATAAATAAAAAGTCTTTTAGACTTGATCAACAATGGCGGCATTTCCTCTGATCATAAAGCACTGATCGTATTATCATAAATCACATATATCATTATGCTAAAAATCTTAGATTGTAGATCAAACATAATAGACTCCAGTTCATAGCTTATAGATCATAAAACATAGATCATAGATCATAGATCATAGATCATAGATCATAGATCATAGATCATAGATCATAGATCATAGATCATAGATCATAGATCATAGATCATAGATCATAGATCATAGATCATAGATCATAGATCATAGATCATAGATCATAGATCATCGATCATAGATCAACGATGCTGGAGCATGAATCCTAGATCATAAATTATAGGTCATATATATCAATGAATAAAAGACATCAGAGTATAGATAATATGTTCCTCTTGAGCGTTGATAATAGATCGAAGAGTCTAAGTTCTAGATCATAGATAATCAGTTAAAGTTCGTAGATTCAAGCTCTTATATCCAATATTCTAGATCTATATTTATAATTAGATTATAGACCCTATGTCATATATCCTTCTTCTCATATATACACTGATGAAATCACTACACCATACCATTCCCTTGACGCAGACCAATTTTATTAAACATTTATACTTATATCTATAAAATAATACGATAATAGTAACTTTGTGACTAATTAAATAATACACAATTTTTAATATTAATATATTTGATAAGAAAGTTGTATTGAGACAATCAACAGAAACGCTTCAAAGTGACGGATACTTGGATGATTCATGCAATATAAGTATTTATATTTTCTATATATACATAAAGAAAATTAAACAAAAGTTAAGATATCGTTAACATGTCTGTGTGCCCTGTTCACAATGTGAAGCCTATTTTTACTTATCTGAAAGGCTAATCTATTGGCCGCTCGCTGATTGTCTTGCATCGATGTGGGCGTTAAGTGTTTTGGCCCAGCTCTGCTGGGGCGAGCCGATGAACAGAAAATACTTCGATATTTGTTGGGTTTCAATAGGCGTTGTGCCTAGCACAACGATTGGCAATTGAGCATGGCGGCCGCAGAATACCCTGGAAACTGCAGCCACTTCAAGAAGAAGTCGGCGGCACTCTGCAGGAAATATAATACTATTATTGATATAGTACAGTAGAGACTCGTTGGTAACTCACCCGAAAACAGCTGCAGCATTGAGCCAACAAATATGCCCAAATGTAGAAGAAAGCTCCGATAATTGCCACAAAGAACGAGATTAAGATCAATACAATCAGCCAAAATATGAACCACAGCGGATTTCTCATATTATACACATATGTACTTATAGGGGATTGTAATAAGTGCTTAAAGCATTTAATTATATATAGATATATATCAGGGATCGCACAGGCACAACTTTACTGGACGTTTAGCTAGCTGGCACTGGATCTTGTCATTGGGCTCACTGAACGACTGCTCCATGTCGTTCAAATCGGGCTATCTAAACTTTGAGTGGCAGAGCTACGTCAGTTGTACCCACTATAGAGAACAAGAGAAAGACTGAGAGAAAGAGAGCGAGAGACTGAGAGCGAATTGCGATAGGACCACTCCTAATATATATTCTAAAGAGAGGGATATATGACTTTATTTACAGTTTTATTATGATCATAATTAGTGAGAGGCCAGTTCCAGTTAGCAGGTATACAAAAACAAGCGTATTCATTTAATTAGCTAAATCAAATATAATGTTTTCTTGGGAAATAGAAAAAAATGAAATACAGCATAGCTAGAGCTTATGAGAATTGCATGGGAAGGTGGGACAGAGGGAGGGGGGAAGAGAAAAGCGACGACGAGAGAAAGAAAAAGAAGAAGACAGAGAAAGAGAAGAAGAAGTAGGAAGGGAACTTCAAAGACTAGAAGGAGCAGGAGTAGAAGGAGAATGAGAAACAGAAGGATTAGAATGATTAGGAATAGGAGGAGGACTAGAAAGAGAAAGAGTAAAAGGAGAAAGAGTAAAAGGAGAAAGAGTAGAAGGAGAATGAAAATGACGAATAGAAGGAGGATGAGTCGAAAGAGGAAGAGTAAAAGGAGAAACAGCAAATAAAGAAAAGAAGAGGAAAACATGAAAGAGATGGGGAATAATAGGGCAAAGAAGAAAAGGAGTAGAAGGAAAACAAATTCAGAGAGAGGGAGAGCGACGGAGAGACAGAGAAAAAGAGAATGAGTGAGTTACTCAGAGAAAATTAGCGAGCGAATGCAGAAAAGAAAAAGAGAGATGTAGAAAGGAAGAGAAAGATAGAAGGAGGGAGACAGAAGGAGAAAAATAGACAGAGAAGATAGCAAAATAAATATGCAAAGAAAAAAATATAGAGAGTGCGTTATGAAAGAGAAAAGAATTGAACGTTTAATGTAAGGTAATGTAGAGAGAGTGAAAGAGATAAAAATATACAAAGAGAGGGAGAGTGAGAGGGGGAGATCGAATACAGAGAGACAGAGAAATTGACTGCCATTTTATTGCTGCTGTTAGCTCCACTGTTACAGTTACAGCAACGTAACATGCCATTAACAGAGCTGGCCTTTGACCAAAGATTCGTTGAGAAAATGCACAAATTAGACCGAGACTCGAAACCCGATCAACTAATCTACGTCAACTGTTTTATTCATTTAAATTTAACTAAGTAGGCTCTAGGCAACGAGGAGGGAAAATAGAAAATTCAAAAGTAGGCTCTGTGCTCGGTATCAAAACTCATTCCATAACACATTCAATTTCGATTCAACTGCATATATACATACATATATATATATATATACATATACATATATATATATGTGTGTATATGTGCGCATATACGACATTGAGATGAGCAGCAAAAATATACACAATGTGGACGATCCCACCGAGGATGCCCTGAAGGCAACGTCATTCGCTCAACATATCTTCTCGAAGCCGGTTCGCTCCCCAGCGGATCTAGGGAAATGGAAGCGTTCGCACGCCTACAACGATTTGATCGCGTACATCAATAATACCAGCATGGCCATACAGGGTCACCGGCAGAATAGCAAAGACTTTGTCGTCACCAGGCAGATGGAGAAATTGAGCAAGATCTTCAACTGGCTGGAGCGTCTGGTTCAGGAATGCCATCCCTTGGGCATTGGGCATGGTTTGTTACGCTGCGTCGGCAATGATAAGATCAATATGATGGATTCGACATTGTCGTTGCGCCAGAAATGCCATCGGGCGTACCGGCACTGGGTGAAGCTGGTCCAGGAGCGGGTCTACTCCATATTGGAGCTCCAGGTGAAGCCCCACTGCAAGCACATCAATGAGCTGGCCCAATATCTGACCCGTTCGTTTGGCAGCCTACAGCAGTATGACTATGGGCCCGGCCATGAGCTGATGTTCGTGTTCTATTTGTGCAGCCTGTTCAAGTCGGGCATATTGGGTGCCGATGATACTGTGGCAGCCGTCCTATTGCTCTTCCAGCGCTATTTGGATCTGGTGCGCCGCCTCATCTCGTTCTTTCGCCTGACGATCAGTCGCGAGCGCGACAGCAATGTGGTCGAAGAGCGTAACGTCTTGCCCTACATCTGGGGCTGTGCCCAGCTCTGCCGGAGCCATCCGTTCGATCCGCCCCAATGGGAGCTGCCCGCGGTAATGGAGACATACCGCAAGAACTATATGCTGCTCAGCAGCCTGGAGCATTTGCAGAAGAAAATGAATCATGTGGCGCTCGGTGTCCACTCGTATCAGCTCTGGTGTGTACTCTCCCTATCCAATTGGCCGGACGCCTACACTGGCCTGATGGCCAGCTATGTGAAGCATGTGCTCAGTGATTTCTATACCATCCAGGATTTGGTATTCTGTGAGATGTTGTCCTTTACGCGTCAGCCCTCTGAGTATTTGCAGCAGGCATTTTTGGGTGAGCCGCCGGAGTTGCCGACGCCAAGCTCGTCAACGGGCGATTCCGAAGAGCAGGAGGAGGAGAAGATGGAGGAAGAGGATGACTCAGAGACTGAACAACTGATGCAGGAGTCGCGACACATTCAAGCCATTGAAAAGAAAAGGAAACTGAATGAAAAAACTCGCATACTCTACGCGGCCTGTCTGCCCGTACCGCTATATCGCAATCTGAAGACGGACGTCTTTCTGGGCTTCCAGGATCCGCGCAAGCCCATCGAAAAGCCGGATGATACTACTGCCCATGTGCTGCGGCGACCGCGCTGCCGCCATGAAGCCGAACGCCGAGAGACGTCACCTGACTTATACAATAACCAAAACAAAACGGGCTCCCTTGATTCGGAAAATGCCATAAAGGCATTGACAGGCAACATGTCCGGAGCGTCATACTACACCATCTGATCTGACCTGATCTGAGTGAATCGCCAAAAGCTAACTAGCTGGCAGGCAGGCAGGAGCAATCATCTTTATATTTCGATACATTTGCATATAAACCTTCATACAGCGATAAATAAATATATATTTGTCATGCAGAGTGTGGCGTATTCTTGCCGCGGATTAGGTGAGACGGACGGACGGACAGATAGAAATAGAAATATATCCCTTTTTATCTATATATATGCTAGTCGGACATACTCAACTGAAAGGTGTATACATCTCCATATGCTACTCAGGGTATTTGGTAGTTAAGCATACCCATCTAGAGCACATTTAAATTCATATGCATAATCAAATGGAGCTCAGGGCGTATTCTAGCAGGACATACCCCGCTAATATGCAGCTCAGATCATCTATTTTGCATTAGCGTATGTAGGGCATCATCAGTTGAGCATACCCAAGAGCAAATAAAAATTAATATACAGTGCAGGATATAGTATAGCAGGGCATATAGAGCTTCATAAGCTGCTAAGGGTATTTACTATTCAAGCATACCCAAAACTTGAGCTATATGCACAATCTCATGCAACGTAGGGTATCTTCTACTCGTGTATATCCAACTGAAGCACATTTTAATGTATATACAGTAGCATAAGTATACAGCTTAGGGTATATTCTAGTCGAGCATAAGCTAAGTTAAGGCATAAGTTAAATTCATACGCTGCTCAGGGTATCTTCTAGTTGAGCATACCCAAAAGCATATAGAAATTTATATGCAGCCCAGGGTATCTTATTGTCGGGCATACCCAAGCATAAATTCCTATACATACATACGTATGCAGTAGCTAACGCAACTCCGCAAGTTATTAAGAAGGGTCTCCCTCTCGTTCTCTTCTCCCTCTCTCACTGATCAAATCGTTTCAATTTCTGCATAGTCTAATATTGTATGGCCCTCTCGCTCGCACTCGCATTTGCACTCGAACAGCCGTTCGCCATCTTCCTGGCCGCTCTCTCACACACTCTCTCTTCACTCCAATTCCGTCTTGGACATCAAATTCGCAGCTGTTTTATTTTTCGTTAGTGTATGTGTGTGTGTGTGTTTTCCAGTGTTTGTGTTTGTATTTGTGTTCATCTGTGTTTTATGTTTGCTTGTCTGATTGTGCGACAACAAATGATTCAGTTGGTCTTTAACTGGAACTTATTAATTTCTACACACACACAGACACACACACGCACACACATTCTAGCAGAACGTCTCACGCAACTTGTTATTATTATTATTATTATAGTTGTTCTTCTTCTTAATGTTGTTGTTGCTGTTCTTGTCGCTGTTGATATAGTCGTTATTGTTATTGTTATTTGTATTGTATTTCCACTGTCACTGCCTCTACCACTGCCGCTGCCACTGCCGCTGCCGCTGCCACTGCGTGCTGCGTGCTGCGCCTGCTTCTTCTTCATCATCTTCATCTGCTTTGCCTTTCACACATAATGTTAAGTTCATAAAGAATAGCACATCATTGTTATGGCAGCTGATAAACTGCCTGCAAATACACACACACACACGCACACATAGGCGTATACATGCGCATGTCTCGTATACGCACTGTATGTCGGATATAAATTTAAACACATTTTCAATATACTTTTTTTTTTTTTGTCAATTAAAATCATTTTATTATTAAATAGATTTGTTTTCTATGACCTTCTAGAGGGTATAATAAACATAATATATTATACATATACATATTATAAATATATGTCTGTTATTTTTAATGCTATCTAAGCATTGCTTTACTGAAGTATAAAAAGAATAGTAATAAATAATATAAAATATATAAAATAAATAAAATATAAAAAATAGTAATAAATAATATAAAATATATAAAAATAAAAAATTATAAAAAATGTAAAAAAAAGAGTACAAAATAAGTATAATATTTAAAAAATTATATGAATACAATTTATTTATTTATTTTATAATATTTGTAATAAATAACCAATCAAAATATAGTTCCCTTAGTTTCATCGATGACTGATCTCACAATATAACTTTATTATTATAATCATATCACATAATGCGCAACATTTGCTTCAAAAATAATTTTCGTACAGCAAGTTTTTTAATGCCAATATTTTTATTACAGTTTTATTATCAAATGAATGAACTTTATTGCTAGAGTTACATCTAAATATTAATAAGTTTAAGAGTTGCAACTAAATCGAAAATCTTGAGAAGACATTTTTTTAAATTGAAAGTATATAGAAAGAAAAACCAATTTTCAATAGTAAAATTTCGAATTTTAGAACTTTGAAATTGAAAACGATAATTCATACATACATAAACATATATGTATGTATGTCAATATATTCATATATTCATATATATTTATATACAGATGTCTTAATCCGTCTAGTTATGATAATTACATATGTATATATGTATGTACATATACATACATATGTAAGCCAAATCCCATAGAACTCAACATATATCAAATTAATCGATAGCTGCAAATTATTATCGATAGCAGCTTAACAAAACAATACGAGCTTTCAAGCGAGATAGACGCATAAAAACATAAATTCATATATATACATATGTATGTATGTATGTGTGAATGTAATCAAGCTAAAACCAGTTACGCTGAGAATAGAAATTTGGTAAAAAAAAAGAGCTTGAACTGTTATTGACCATTTAGTGGCTAACAAACACAAACACACACGCATACACTTAAATACAAACACACGCAAACAGGTGTGAGCTTTGACAAAAATAAATAAGTCACCTTACCAGTACTAATGAAATGTATATTCATACAAACATACATACATAAAGGTTTACGTATAGAAATGTACAAACCTAAGTGTAAGTGTGTGTATGTGTGCGTGTAAACAACAGCAACTCAACGTCAGCAATTGGCGCGCAGTAGCTGCTGCTACTGCTAATGTTGTTGCTATTGTTGTTGTTGCCGTGGCGGCTGCTGCTGCTGCTGCTGCTGCTACTGGCCGCTGCTGTACACTCATGGTGAAAATATTTCAAAAATGTCTGTTAATTTAACAGAGTTGCTGTTAAGAGCGCGCACAGCTTAGCAGCGATCTGATTCCAGCACAAGCAACACGCGCGTAAGCTTTTTTTGTTTCTTCTTTTTTATTTGAGCTCCAAAAGAGAGCCGTTGTTACGCCCAGCATATGGGCTCTCTGTCCAACTGGCACTGCCACTCTCTTTTCGACTCTCTCTCTCGCTCTCACTGTCGCTCTTATTCTTTCACGAAGACTCACACACACACAGATACGAATGCAAAGTTGAACGCTGGCGCTGCTTAGGAAAATGGGTAAAAGATTATATTGAAAAGAAGAAAGAAAAACTTGTTCCTTTCTAACAATGAGCGACAAGATCAGACGCCTTATCCGCTTATTTGCTGCATCATCAGTTAACCAAGCGATTGCCCAGCACAACAGCAACAACAACAACAACAATAGCAACAGCGGCAGCGAAGTCAACTCCTTCTGCTCTTTCACCATCCACCGACCGCCACCTGCATTAAGCAGCCTCTCTCTTTCCACAGCTGACGACGCGACGTGCAGCAGTGCAGCAGCAGCAACAACAACAAAGTAAAGCACACAGCACATGTGAGTGTCGTCTGAGAGTAGCCGCAATACAGACAAACAAACAGACATAGAAAAACGCATACACATGCAGACACACAAGCACATGCATATGTATGTATATCTGGTAGTTGTTAAACTTGCTTGCTAACTTTGCCTGTATGTATGCGTTTGTGTGTGTTTGTACATATTATGTATGTATGTTTGTATGAATATATTTAGTTGTCTATAGAAAAGTTCTCCAGCATCAGCATTTAATTCTATTGTATTTTAACAAATGATTACCACTTCATTTGAATTTATCCCAGTCATAAAATTTACCCATGTATTCATTTATTTGCCAACTGATCGTTAATTAACGCTTATATTTTATTTATATTTGTATATGACTTTTAGTCAAATTTTCACGTAATAAAACTTCGAGCTATATTCCTTTTTAAAATGGAAAACGTGCAACAGTACGGATTATGTTAAGCTTAACAGATTATGAATTATAAAATCTGTAAATCCTTTAAATGCGTGTAACAGAGTGTTACCCGAATCAAAGCCTGCCCCATATTCTGGAATAAGCCTGTATTGCATGTATGTATGTATGGATGTATGTTTGTATATATGTATGTAAATGTGTATGTATGTATGTACATATGTATGCATGTGCATACATGTTTCTGTTGTTGGTCTACCTGCTTTAGTGGACTCTTTTTAGCCTGTTTTGGGTACAGATGCAAAATGCTGCTACCCCGTCCCCACAGCGCCACTGACGACGATGTCTGGTACTTTGCTTTTCTTTACAAACACAAACATAAATACACAGCGACGCACACACTCGCCCAAACAGACGTAGAGGCAATCGCAGCGTGTCTGCTGTGTTGTTGTTGTTCTTCTATGCCCTGATCGCGCCAACAACAACAAGTGAGCGAAATCGAGTGCAAAGTAAATGAGCGGCAAAAGGCAACAGCGCAGCTCAACTCGGCTCAGTGTTCGGCTGGGTTCGGTTTCGATTCGGCACTACACGCTGTATTAGTCACACGTATACGTATGTATGTATGTATATGACATCAACAGCAGGCGCGCACGAAGAAGAATGAAGAGAGCGTCGTGTGTGTATTTGTGCACGTTCCGCTGTTGCTGGTATTGGTGAGATGTTGTGTATATTCGGCTTGGGGCTTGATCATATTGCTGTGCGGTTGTAGTTGTCATCGTTTCTGTGTTAGCGCAAACTAAATACACAGCCAGCCAGCCAGCCAGTCAGCCAGCCAGCTAGCCAGTCAAACAGGCAGCAGCAACAGAGCCCAGACACGGAGCCGTGTTGTGTGTTGCTAGAGTCAGTCGGGCCAGCAGCGAGCGAGCTACTGTCGTTCTTTGTATTGATTCAGATTCAGTCGATGAGTTTCTCTCGCTTCTGCGCGTTGCGTGTTTCGCAGTGTTTCCGCGATTTTTTCGTTGTCGTCATCGTTGCCGCGTCTGCGTGATCGCCTCGCCTCGTCTCGTCATACACTCTCTCTCTGCTCACCCCCCACACACACACTCTTCGCAAGCTCGACGTGCGGGACTCTGTGCGATTGTTTTGCGTGCGTGCGTGTGTGTGTGTGTGTGTATGCACACACATTTATAAATCTTTTATTGTATGTAGATATGTAATTGTTTTATTTATTTTTGCCGTCTTTTTTTCATGTTAATTTTATATATACATATGTACAAATACATTTATGTTGCTGTTGTTTTTTTTTGCGCTGATTTGTGTATTTCATGTGTTAACTTAAAACATACAGAAACTTAAAAGAGATTTTAATTTTATGAATGCTTTGCTGCTGTATCAATGTTTTTATCTGTTACAATGTTTGCTATGTGTGTGTGTGTGTGTTTGTGAACTCATTCAGATAAATTTAGGCGCTGCGCGTGTGTGCTGGCCATGTTGTGCATACATATACATATGCACTGCTTCTTAAAAAAACAAAACTAAATGCAATGCAAGTGCGCCCACGCGGCCCAGCAGCTACAAAAAAAACTGCAAACAAAAAATTAAAAACAAAAATCATATTCCCAGATTTCATTCAATTGCAATTACTTCGCGTGTATGTGTGTGTAGCTAAATGCTGATACATGCACACATCTGATTTTGCATAAATACACACACACATATGTATGTAAACCCCAATACAAGATAAATTTTGTGTGTGTGCGACGAGTTTAACATCTTTAAGAGTGGAGCCACTCAAAAAAAAAAAAAAAGAATACAAAAAAAAACACGCATGCACAAACACATATACGCGTGCCTGTATCTGTGTCTGTTTGATTTTTTTTTGCACTGGTGCAAAGAGGAAAACAAAACAGATTTGTATATGTACATATGTATAAAAAAAAAAAGCCACTGTGCGTGGGTCAGGCAAAAACAACAACAGCAACAATATATGCAACAACAACATTGCGCTTCAAGCAAAAGCTTCAATTAAGCGCGACCCGAGCACTGCAGAAAATTACCAAAGCGTCGCGCGTTCGTCCATTCTTTGCGCTCTTTTGCTCTTTTTTACAATTCTGCTCTCGCAACGCCTGCTGCACCTTTTTTCTGTTGAAAGGCGCATACACACATACATACATACGCATATATATGCTGTTAACGCGTCACATACACTCACGCAGACGCAGAGAGACAGCAGAGAGGCGCGCGCGCGTACGTTTCAAAAAAAGGAAAAGAGGGGAACATGAACAAAAATCTCAACTCCAATTGCCTTTGAACTGGCATTTCATAAATCTTTGCAATTCTATTTTATTTTTTTTTTAGTTCTCAACATATAATGTGAAGTGCGAACGGCAAAAGAAAAAAGAAAAAAAAAAGTGATTTGAAACACGGTAACAAGTGGAACGCGTACAAGCGCTGTGGGGCGTTATCAATGCTGATAAGAGCAAGTAAAACACAACAGTGAAAACAGTTAACATCGGCTAAAATAGCAATAGTTAAACGTTCGTTCATTCTTGTATGTTGGTGTGACATCAGCATCCCATTTACAATTGCATACAGAAATACATACCGATATACAGACGTACATACGTACTTACACATATACATATATACATAGGTACTTACAGTAAAAAGCTGGCTGCATGAAAAACATCACCAGCTCAAGCACTTGCGGCACGGGGCTGCTGCAATTGCAGAACAATCTCAGCAACAGCGAATTGGACGTCGCTGTTGTTGGCAAACCAGAAGCAGGTGCGTTATTTACACCATTTCTCTTTCTATCTTTCTACACTTCATAATCTCACTCTCATACTCACACACTGTTTACTCTTACACTCTTAATTACAAAGCAATACGCATGCGTTGGCTCTCTCTATCTGCCAGCCATCGATCGTAACCGATAAGAGAGCTGTTAAGAGAGCACATCATCTTAATATTTATTTGCATATTGAGAATACATACATATATTAATTTAGCAATACATAAATATAGAACGTAAACCAAACATACATACATACCCACATATACACATACATACGTACATATAACGTATTTCCCACGTTACGAAATGTTGATATCGTACTTCCATTTATTTTCCTTATCTTGTATTGACTTAATTTTTGAATTTGTGAATGGCTAGAGATATGTATATAATTAAGTAAATGTGATTTGCTTGATTTTCCCATTGTTAAAACCGGAAATATTATATGGATTGTAAATGATTCATCTTCTGCTATACCCTGTTTATTGCATAATCGATACATGTTTAGCACAGCATGCAGAAAGTTGAATATGGCGAAAGAGTTCCAGAGAAATTAGAATATGAAAGCAGCATTGAAAGAGAGACGAAACAAATTAGGAAATAGAATATATACATTTGTATATACATGTACAATTACATATGCACACTTGTATATGTGCATGGTTAATCAGCTGCTCTAGTAATTGATTTATGCCTCAAAATATCCTGCAGCATTTAAAGAGAAACAGCTAGAACTCTTTGCGTGTGTAAACAAACATGTGAGGGGTCTTGGCTGTGTAAGAGTGCGTGCATATGCGTGTACTCGTCGGTTACTGCTTTACTAAGTTGCATTGATTTACTCTTTGGTTCGAGCATTTGTGCTCTTGTGCTCTCTCGCTCTTCCTTTGCACCGGGACTCTCTTATTTTCATGCACTGCACGCGCGTTCTTTAATCAAGCCAACTTTACGATGGTGACAAACGCAACTGATACAGGTACGATCTTATTGCGCTCGACTCGCAGATACCTCGTATGAAATAATTGGAAATAATTACACTTTAAAAAAGAATATTGCTAAATATTAAAAAATTTATTTATTTTTAGCTTTAGACTGATCATGATTATGGATATATTAGTTACCAACTATTTTAGCACTATTCATTAAATAAAGGGTATCCGACGTAAATACAACAAATGAAAATAGCAAATATTGGGTAGTCTAAAAAGTCTTTTCGTATTTGTAATGAAACTTCAAATCATATTTTTAAATATTTATAATAAACTTTATTAAATCAAATATGCACCATTTTGGTCGACCACCTTTTGCCATTTTTCCACTAGAGACATAATTCCATTCGTGTAAAACTTTCGTGGTTTCTCTTTGAAAAACTGCTTCAAGTGATTTTCACAGGCTTCTCTTGAAGCCAACTTTACTCCGTTAAGGGAGTTCTGCATTGACCGAAATAAATGGTAGTCCGAAGGTGCAAGGTCAGGGCTATATGGTGGATGCATTAAAACTTCCCAGCCAAGCTCTCTCAGTGTTTGCCGGGTCATCAAAGATGTGTGTGGTCTGGCGTTGTCCTGATGGAATACGATGCCCTTTCTGTTGATCAGTTCTGGCCGTTTTTTTCGATTGCTTGCTTCAATCTCATCAGTTGTCCACAGTAAAGTGTCGAATCAATCGTTTGACCAGGCTGAAGCAGCTCATAGTGGATTATTCCTTTCCAATCCCACCAAACACACAGCATTACCTTTCGAGCCGTCAATCCTGGCTTTGCGACCATTTGTTGAGCTTCACCACTCTTGCACCATGATCTTTTTCGCACATTATTGTCGTATTTGATCCATTTTTCGTCTCCTGTTACCATTCTCTTCAGAAATGGTTCGATTTCATTTCGTTTCAGCAAAGAATCGCAAATGTTAATTCTGTCCAATAAATTTTTCACAGACAATTCATGTGGTATCCATACATCGAGCTTTTTTTTGTAGCCAGCCTTTTCTAAATGGTTCAGAACCGTTTGATGATGAATGTTTAGTTCATTTGCGATGTCATGGCTGCTTATGTGACGGTCTTGGTCAATCCTTTCCATAATTTCATCGACTTTTTCAAAGATTGGTCGACCAGAGCGAGGTGCATCTTTCACATCGAAATTTCCTGAACGGAAGCGTGCGAACCATTGTTGTGCTACACGAACTGATAGAGCATCGTCACCGTAAACATCACAAATTTCATTAGTGGCTTGCGTGGCATTCTTCCCTTTTTTATACAAAAATTTCAAAATATAGCGAATTTCTTCTTTATTTTCACTCATTTTTGAACAGCTGTAACTTTTTTCAAATTCTTTGAATTACATTTTTTTTTTTTTGGCAATCGAAGCTTAAAGTGCTACCAATCGAACACCACAATGTGTACACAATGTGATTGGTAGCACTGGAGATATACGACGCCAACGACATCTATTGGCAAAATACGAAAAAACTTTTTAGACTACCCAATACATTGTATACAACAAAACCATACTGGTTTCTACCTACCCACATGCATGCACCTATACACACCTATTTTATACCTTTGCATGTTCTGTCACACACACACAGTTGTATGACTATGCGTGTGCGCTGCTGTCTATTGAAGCGAGTCAAAGCAATAACAACAACAATAACAAGATCCCGTCGCTGCTTTTGTAACTTTTATAAGTAATGTGTGTACGTGTGTTAGGTGGGGTTCACAGAACCCGATCGACTTCGTCTTGCGCAATGTTTTTTGTTTTTTTGTTTTTTGCCCATTTATAGTATACCATGTCCTGCTCACTCTCCTAGACTACCGCTCTCTCCAACTGTTCTAGCGCTCTCATAAGTCGTGACGACGCAGCGCGACCAATTGAGCGCTGTTATTGCTGTCCCACCATTATTTTCGACTGTTAACCTAACATAACAACAGTCTGTTATGCAAAATTAGGCGCGATCGCTGTTGCTGCTGCAGCCAGCGCAGTCGCAGAGTCAAGTCAGCAATAAATAGCATTAGCAATAGCAAAAAAGTCCGCTTGGGGGATTTGTTGTTGTTGTATTTAATTTTATTTATTTTTTGTTAACTTGACTTTAAGTTTGAGTACGAGTTTGACTTGACTTGTGTGTGTGTGTGTGTGTGGATTTCTATCAGGCGAAACAAAAAGTTGTCCTACCAGTTTTTTTTCTCTTTTTTGTTGTTTCTTCTTTTTCTTTTTGGGGCCATTCTTTTTGTTTGTCTGTGTGTGCCGTGTGCTGCTTTTGTTGCTGTTGTTGTTGTTGCTGCTGTTGTTCGTAGTGGTTTCTACTGTTTTCCTCTCCACTCGCTCGCCGTTTCGCTGAGTGTGTTTACCTTGGTACTTGCTTGCTTTTCCGTTTCTTTTATCCTATGCCGTTTTGTCCCCCACCATCCCCATTTGTGCGCAGCGCTGCGACAAGCGGCAATTACGCAATCCTGTCGGGGATTTTCAATCGATTCGATCCGTTCTATGCACATTTGTGTGACTCTCTCCCTCTCTTTCTCTCTCACACACTCTCAATCTCCCTCTGGCTCTATCGTTTATCTTTCACTATGTACACACATTTACACACACACACACACACACACACATAAATATATTTGTTTGTGTGTGTGTGTAGCTTTCTTGTTTCTCTCAATCAGTTAACACCGATTGCCACGAGACATCGCTTGGTCTTCTATGCCTGTCCCTTTCCCTCTCCCTCTGCTCCTCTCGTTCTCCCTCTCTCCCTCTCGCAGATGTCAGAAACCAGTTTCAACCATTCCACACCCCTTTCTTCTATTCTTCCCACTTCTACCGTTGCAATCAGCCGCGACAAGGCGACAAGAAGTTTTCAATCAAACTGCGCTGCAAAAAAAAAAAAAAAAAAATTAAGGGGAAGAAGAAGAAGAAAAAAAGACGACTCTAACAAAGTTTCAATTGTTGTCGCTTTTCCTCTTAGTTTATTGCTTATTGTTAACTTTATTCGTTTTGTTTTTGTGTTTGTTGTGCTTTATTTGCTCGGAGCATTAAATACAGGTAGAAAGGCCATAATAAAGTTATAAAAATGTATTACGAACTGAAAGAGGCAAATGTGATAAAACTCCAAGAATTTCAATGAAAAGTAAATTCTTATTTACATACATGACTCTGTTTGACTGTATGTGTGTGTCTGTGTGTGTGTGTGTGTGTGTGTGTGCGTGTCAGTATTTGTCTTGTGTTGTCCCATCCGTTAGGAATTTACCGTAACAAGGTAAACAATTTTAATAGCCTAAATGGTAATTCTTCAATTTACCTTTCGGTTTTGCTTATCTTAATTAATATCCATTTCTTTTCTATTCAATTAAGTTCGTACATTGAGCATGCCAAAGCTCGTAATGCTACCTAAAGAGTATGCTGTGTGTATTGAAACTATGTCAATAAAGTCTTGTTGAGATTGTGTAAAAAAAAGGAGGACAATGTCAATGTTGAAATACCTGTGCTTAAAGTTCTTTAATAGAATCAGCACAAAATAATTAATTAAAAAAAAAAAGAATGTCATGTAATGTAAAGCTGATGACTTGAATGACTCGAATGACTTACAGTTTTAAGCTTTAACCTAGATATGTAGGAATTAGTTAGTTCTAGAATATCTACTAATGCACGACACAATTCTTGGGTTCGCCTTAAATACCTGCAAATTGTTTGTACATAAGATGCTTTTGCTTATGTATGCTTCTTCTTCTCGAGAGCCCAAATTTCTACGTAATACGTTACACTGGCAATTTTTCCTTGTAAATCTGCTGTCTGGCATCTCTCATTTCTGGTCCCTCTCATTCGACTCATTCACAAAATTATACAAGCATACATGTATATACATATACATATACATGTATATATTTATATATCTATATGTTTTTCCTTCAATTGGCGAATATTTCACTTAAATTTCCTCAACTGTACAATATGTGTGTGTATATCATATATCAACAACTTTGCACAAATGCGAATACATACGTACATGTGTTACACACACATACAAACATACATTGCATATCGCTTTTGAAAGTAGTGTCGCCTGTCAGCTGGATAATGACCGATGACAACGAGTGCTATTAACATGCAATTCAAGCGCCATTTGCAGATCATGTGCGAACACAGACACGCACGCACACACACACGCACACACACACACTCGCATACACCCACGGGAGCAAGCAGTCTTCCTGCTCACACACTTACATTTAGTTTGACTTTCTTTTGTCACTTGCGGCCAGTGCTGCCATCTGTTCTGTTAAGCAAATAACTAATTAATTAAGTCACATCAGTTTATTTTCATTTCTTTTTATTATTTCAAGGTTAGCTTGGAAGTATTCTCAAAAGTTGATCATTCAAGTCGCAAATCTTTTCACACATGCCAAAATTCCCATTGCTTTTTGTTGTTGTTTATTTTTTATATTTTTTTTGCAATCACTTACAAATGTAAAAATTGGCAACGCTGTCGCTCTCTTGCACTCCTTTAGCTTTAGCCGCTGCCGCTGCCGCTGTCACTGCTTCTGCAGCTGCTGCCGTTGCTGCCGCTGCTGCCGTTGCTGCTGCTGCTGCTGCTGCTGTGTTCTGTTTTTGAAGTACGTGACTTGCTTCGCACTTCCTGTATCGTTTTGTTGGCCAGAGAAATGTTGCCAATTATTCAAAGTGTGCGGCGATGGCGACGGCAGCGGCAGCGGCTGCAGCCGCTTCTGTTGCTGTCGTCAGACAAATAAAATAAACAAATAATAACTAAGCATTTTGTGTGTGTGAACATACACACATACATAAATACACATGGACATAGGCGTATTTGTGTGTGTGTGTGCGTGTGCGTGAGCGAAAAGTGCGACTGCGAGAGTCGGCAATTTACCGCTTGAGGCTGTTGTCGCCACGCCGCGTTGGTCCAACGAAAGCAGTGAGACATCGACGCATCCATATGCACTCAACTTCTCAATTGCTCAATGGCTCAACTGCTCAAACTGTTCCAACTAAACGGGACGACGCAAAGTCACTCGGAAAGTACTTAGTCAGGTCAGGCGGCGAACGAAGAGGCTGTCGGTTGTCGGCGCGCAATCGGGCGAGCGGGTAAATCGCGGGTGAGCGGACGCGGTCACCTGTCTGACTCATCGATTTAATTTTAAACACTATTTCGAGACCTTAGTCAATGAACGCGGCGGCGTGCGCGCGGCACACAAAAAGTCCAACACCCCAAAAGAGTATGCCGATAATGCTGCTGCTGGGCGAAAGGCAACGTCAAAGGGAAAGGAAGAGCGAGAGAAAGGCGCAGGAAATAGAAGCGCGTCGTAAACGTTCGCTCTTGCTCTCTTAATTTTGTTTATTTATTATTCTTTTTGTATGAGCTTTATTGCAAAATGCTGTTACGCTGCACTGTAAATTGCATAGACGCTGCTCAATTTCTGTATTTATTACGTTACGCTGTTAATGCTAACATTTGCAGGTGCTGTTAAACGCGCTCAGTTACTTACAGTGACTACTATTCTTACTGTCAACTGATAGCGAAATTTAATGAAATTTTGACTATGTTTTTTAGAATTTATTATTATTTTAGATTTGATCAAATTTAAATAGAAATTATTTATGTTTTTTTTTTTTTTTTTTATTAGTAGGAAGCGCCAGAGCATCATTTTGCCCTATAATCTTCCTTGAAACAAAATTTACATCACAGGTTTAACGTTTACTACTAAATTTAAACATATATATTTAAGTAAATTAATTACTATTAGCGATGAGGTTTTCGAACTGTCGTCTTTTTAATCGACGAATGGGTTTCGAATTTGGCAAAATTATTTATGTGGGTCAAGAATTTGCTGATAATAATATTAGCCAAATATCGAATTTAAATTGATTAATCATACGCAATGGTGTACCAGAAATTGAAATTTATTTATTTTGTTCATTAGAATGTATATGTATTTATTTGATCTTTTTATTGTCATAGTCCATAAAAAAAGCTTTTTATTTATTTATTTATTTTTATTTAGAATTGTTATTATTATTATTATTATTATTATTATTATTATTTTTTTTTTTTTGTAATTTCATCAAAAAACTTTTTGATTTGTACTTTATCTCATTTTTTATGTAATTTAACAAAGCAGTTCGTTCACAAAATTCTATGTAGATTACAAATTAAATTCAGCTAAGTTCAATTTTGTTGTTGGCCAACACACGCAGTGTATAGCGGAAATAAAGAGAGTGTAGTTTCCCAAATGGATGAGGATGTATCCAGGTATTTCGAGAAAATCAGCCATGGGGCCGTGATGCGTGTGCGCAAGGAGTGCGACATGCCGCTGTGGTATAATTCGATGGCCTACCACGATGTGATCGCCTATATAAATCGGACGAGTACGGCTATTCAGGGCGTGCAACAGCTGGAGCCGCACGGCTATCCGGTGAGCTTGACGATGCGCAAGCTGTGCCATCTGATCGATAGCCTGATCATGCAGCTCAGTTCGGTCAAGCCGCATGCTATGAATTCGTATCGCACCTGGTCGCATCAGATGCTCCACAAGGTCTTCAATATGCTGGAGACGGCGCTGCCGGCCACCAAGTGCGAGTATGTGGGCGAGCTGGGTCAGTATTTGGGCAGTTCGTTTGGCAATTTCACGCGCGCCGACTACGGCACTGGTAACGAGCTGAGCTTCATCTTCTTCCTGTGCAGCCTCTTCCAGGCCGGCATACTGGGCGCCGAGGATGAGCCGGCCGCTGCCCTGATGCTCTTCAGTCGGTATCTGAAGTGTGTGCGGCGCCTGCAGAGTTTGTTCGATCTGAAGCCGTCGGCCCATCAGGGCGCCTACTCGCTGGACGATTTTCAATTTGTGGCCTATATGTGGGGCGTAGCGCAGCTGTGCTATGAGCCCCCGTTCAGCCCCAGGGAGCTGCTCGATGAGGCGACGATACGTGAGTGGCGCAGTCAATACCTAATCGTTGGCTGTGTGGCCTTTCTGGCGAGCACCAAGACGGGCACCTTTGCCATGCACTCGAACCTGCTGTGGAGCGTTGCTTCGCTCTCGTCCTGGACGCAAATCTATACCGGACTGCAAAATATGTACCTGAAGGAGGTCATCTGTCAGTTCCATTTGCTGCGCGAGCTGTGCTTTGGCAAGCTGATGGCCTTCGTTCCGGTGCCGCCGGCCAGCCAGCTGATGCGTGCCGAGCTGGGGCATTTGTCGCTGGCTCGCCAGCGATATTTGCGCGAAAAGGAGAAGCTGAGCAACGAGCAGGAGCAGCAGAAGGCGCTGCATCCCCATCACCATCGCCGGGATCATAAGCGTGAGCATCGGCGGGAACGGGAGCGCGAGTGGAAGCGGGAGGGCAGCAGCGTGCAGCCCCTATCCTCGATCATTGAAGCGTCGCACAGTGGCATCAGCTCGGGCTCGTCGATCACATCCTTGAGCGACACCAGCGTGCATATGAATGCACTGGCCAAGCGGCTGGGCAAGCACAAGCAGGAACAAAATCAGAATCAGAAGCAAAAAGGCCAACAATATAGTGATATGGAATACTAACTGTCTGTCTGTGTGTGTGTGTGTTCGTGTGTGACAAGAAATCAAATCGTATGAATTGAATTGAAATGAAATAAAATTAAGTTGGCAAACAAACGAGCAACTGTTGCTGCTGTTGCTGTTGCTGCTGCTGCTGCTGATGTATCACCAGCTGCCCATTAAACGTAAACCAGTTCCAGCTGTGCTCGACGGCCCCTCCTCCCCCTCGGCCCCTGCCACTGCCCACATGCGCGGCGCAAGCGACTAAAAATCTGTTAACCGGTTTAGAAACAGACTAAAAAAATAATAAAAAAAAAAAAAAAAAAACCAAAAAAACTCTTGTTGCTGCTGAGAACTGTTATACATAAGCGATACGAGTTGCTGCTGCTGTTGTTGTTGCTGCTGCGACTCTTAACCAAAAACCAATTAAGCGCACTCGACAGCCGGACAGATCCAGCAGCGATCGCTGCTGCCTACTGCCTGCTGCCGGCGGCCAAAGGGAAAGCAATTGGCGAGAACCTACAATTGCTAGAAACATCCTTTCACAAAACTGAAAGAAAAGAGCAGCAGCCAACGACAACAACAACAACAGCAGCAGCAACAGCAACAACAGCGAATTGCAATAAAAATAATAATAATAAGACAGAAAAAGAAAAAAAAAAACTGGCCACACACTCATACACACACACACACACACAGATACAGATATAGAGATGTGCACACATATGTGAGCGCGGCTTTCTTTCCGGTTTAATCGATCGAACTTTAGCGGCCATAGTCAAAATGTCAAACGACAATAGACCCCAGAGCATCTATGACTAATGCATATAAGATAGATGTGTGTATACATATGTAGGTAACTGTGTATGTGTGCATGTATATATACATATATAATTAGTGTTTCTAGTTGCTTAACAACTAACTAGCGTTGATGCTCATAACGACAGAAAGCGTAAAAGCTGCATTTGATTAATGAACTGATTAAAAAAAAAAACAAGATATTGTATATATTTTTATTTTTTTTTATTTATTTATTTTTTTTTTAACACAAATGTCACAGAGTTAGTTGGGTTCATTCAAAAAGTAGTGCAACACAACTATTTTTATACCCTGAACCCATTGCTGTAAACATAAAATTATTAATTGTGAACACCCTTAAATTTTTCCATAAAAATAGTAGTATTTCAATGTATACAATTTACATTAACTGAAATGCTTTATATATAATATATACGTACATATTTTATATAGATATATCTTTTATATTTTTCAAAAAAAAAAAAAAAATAAATAAATAAATAAATAAATAATTAAAAAAAAAATAATAATAATAAAAATAATAATAAAAATAATAATAATAAAAAACATTATACCCTGATTTCCCATTTTCCATGGGATTCCAAAAACCGAATATTCAAAATTTGTTGAAATCTCTTTTAACATTTTAACATTGAACGCTCTTTTAATATTGGTATTCGAATTTATAGTACTCCAGAGTCTTGCTTTCACTCTCTCTCATTCCCTCGAACTCTTTCTCTCTCTCATACTCTCGCCTTTCCTCTCTCTCGTACTACATATCCCGCATATAAAATTGAACAATTTCTCGGTCTGTCTATATCTTCTGTCCATACGTATAGACGTCTCGATCTCAGACTCAATGAGAGCTAAACACTTTTTTTTTCGTCGATTTTCCGCACATTTCGCATATCAAGTTTGTTTTTACATAATCGATTACTCTACTCGATTCAATGTACTCGATTAAAGTGTTATCGGATTTCATAGCTCTCACGTCTTTCGAGCTGCAGTCGGCAAGTTTTGCGTTTTGTTATTTACTTATTTTTTTGCAATTTGGATTTTCGTTAGAATTCGGAAATTGTCCCTAGGTTTAAGCGAGCTAGATTCAAGTATTACATCTAAGCAAATTTAATATATATAAAGGAAAATCAAGTCAATGGGGAACACATTTTGCTTTTAATCCAATTGGTAAAAAGCTTTTCCTTCAGCTTTACAGTTAATATCTTCTTAAGTACCTTCCCAAAATAGCCATTAATGTATAGCTAAATACTATTCGCTTTGCCATTAGCTAAAATATTGAAAATCAACTTTCAGTTTTTTGTTTTATTCACGTTTGGTTTTTGTTGACTCTGGAGCTCGGTTCGGTTTGGGTGCTTCCAGTCGTCGCCCTTAAATTGAACAACCTGTATGCAGATTTGCGCTAAGCCAGACCCATTTGGGTCAGCACAAAGGGTTAAGCCTTGAGAGCATTTCATGTTGAGGATAGCATTTTTTGTGTCTGTGCAGCGAGGCTTGCAAATAAGATGATTGGATTTTTTTTCAAGTGCTCAGACACACACACACACATATAGAGGGAGAGGGAGGGAGAGGGGGGACATATACTGACAGACACAGATGAACAGTTGATTGATGATAAAAACTATCACCACCTTCCCGTCTATATGGCAAAGGACAAGCAAGTCCTGTGTCGGGGTTGCGAGAGCGCACAGGACTATGAATGCCAAGTCGGGTATTTGGCTAACTGTGATGATGATGATGACTGAAAAGCACAGAGAACAGATAAAAGCATGAATATATACATATACATATACATATACATGTATATACCTCTATGTATATGTCTGTTGATATTACGATGTGTGCATCCTGTGCTGTGCATGTCCTGTCTAATATGCAGCGATATATATTTTCCTTTTTGTGTCTCTTGTTTTAGTTTGTGATAAGAGCACGGAATGCCAATTGTGTCACACTGTGCAACGGCAGCACAGTGGTGCGTCAGCTATGTGGCGTAGGTTAGGGGTTAATTTAGTGTCCTTTTCACCGATGTATGTATATGCATGCATGCGTGAGTGTGTATACCCTATAAATGTGAAATGTGAAGAGATGCTGAAAGCATATTCGATAAATATCGATTAATTGATGGTTGTTCGAGTTCTATGATCAGTTTCAGTTAACCTGTAGAATGTAATGTAACTATTTACAGGGTATATTAGGCAAGCATCTGATGTGTTAGCTAAAACTAACTATGATATGGAGAACTACTCTACTAAGATATGAGAAACCTTGCAGAAATATGCTAAATGAATAGCTAACATTTAGTTTGAGTTAAGAGCAGCTAAGTAAGTCAAGCTATCTACAGGGTATAAGCCAATCGAATGAAAATAATGCGTGTGAGTGCAGTTGAGATTTGAATAAAGATCACCCCATTAATGAGCAGCATTACAGCTCACGCATCATGAGCATACACACACACACACACACACACATATACACACATGCTCACGCTGGAATTTTTCAAGTGGGGTGACTGATCCTGCAGCAGGAACACCACCACCATCACCATCACCAGCAGCAGCAGCAGCACCACCACCAACAACTCCACCACCACCACCACCACCATCACCATCAACAACAAGAGCAAGAGCAACGCCAACAAAGCGTCTCGCACAGCTGTTCCTAGTCACAGGCGAAGGAAAATATAGAAATGCAAGCGAAAATAATAAATACCATAAATTCCAATTGCCAGAGCAAGGGTGGCAAGGATACAGCACACAGAGACACACACACACACACACGTACGCACATTCCCTTATTAATGCACAACCTCAACAATGGCAGCTGTAAGTCGGGCCTAAGTCTTGTCTAATTGGAAATTACAATGAACCGGAAATGTTTGTAGCCCAAAATTGAATATGATAAAATGTACGAATAGCTCACTCTCTTACTCTCACTCTCACTAAATGCCACTCTCTCTGCCTCTCTCTCTCTCTCTCTGTATGTATGAGATTATGAAAAATGGCATAGTCAACCCCTATGAGGCCTACAAACACGTTAAGCAACCCCATTAGCCGGCCAAACCGAGGCAGAGGCAGAGGCAGAGGCAGAGGCCGAGGCAATGCAGCCGTGCATTATTATTAAATAGTTGCGCCGTTTTTATCGGGTTGACGTTGTTGTTGTTGTTGTTGTGCACCCTCTAACCCCTACAAATGCCCGATCTAGTTGCAATTTGAGTGTGAGTATGTGTGCGTGTGTACAGTTGCTTTGAAGCTTTGACCAGCTTTACAGTAAAAGAGTGAGCGAGGGAGGCAGAGAGTTAGAGTTAGAGATAGAGATAGAGTGAGATAGAGAGAGAGAGGGAGAGGGCGACAAGCGGAGGGAGCAGTCTAAAAAACATGATTTGAAATGAAATTTCTTTGCTGGCGGTTCTTGGAATTTCCCTGATTCTCATATACCATGACGCACGACGCGTCGCTGTCGACGTCGACGTCGACGCTGGCATTTTTGGTTGCCTTCCCCTAATTGTGTGCTTGTGTGTGTGTGTGTTTGTGTGTGTGCGGCACACTGGCTATGCCTTGAACTGGGACTGCATCCTGTCGCGCTGCCAACCATCCCCTGTGGAAGCAGCAGCAGCAGCAGCAGCGGCGACAGCAGCAGGAGCAGCAGCGGCGGCCAAAGGAGCGCACAAAACAAAAACCAAAAACAAAAAAAAAAAAAAATTTTGTGAAAAATAAAAGGCATTTCAGTTTCCATAGCGCGTTTCAATCAAACAGACGCGTTTCCTTAGATTTACCAACATTCGCTCGCGTCTCAGTTAAAATTTGTTTAAACGCTGCAACGCGCCCCTCCCCTTACCACGCCTCTCGCTCGCTCGGCTGAAAATGCGACACATATTCGTCTCGTGCGATTTCGCTTAAGAAATTGTTTACCAAACACAAAAAAAGAAACAAAATAGTGTTTCAATAGATTTTTGTTGTTGTTGTTATTTTTACTGTGCTGTGTGTTAATTTTGTATCAAGATTTATCTGAAGAGCGACTCAGATAACGGCTCCAAATTGGCGCCGTTCTCCAAGCACTTGGATTCCCTCGAGGAATTTAAGACCCTGTCCGGTGAGTGCGACACCCTGGACACTATAGACGCCGCCTAGCTATGGCTATGGCCTACCTGAGTGCCGCCACAGGCGCACAGGTAGCGCGACCAAAGCATTCATAATCTTTCGTTTGTTCGTTTTTTTTTTTTTTTTTTACCAAGTTAGCTAATGTTATCTATAACACATTTACATGCATAGAGACATATATGTGTCTGTATGTGGTTCAGTAAGTGCGCTCAGGTCAGTTTTTAAGTTTAGCAAAGTTATCTGAAATTTTTATATGTAGATACATATAAATCTATGTATATCTATCTATATCATTATCTACACATTTGGTTTTAATTTGAGCATATAGCTAAGATCCTTATTAAATGTATAGCACGATATATAGATAGATTTTGATATACTATGCATACATATTATACAAGTATTTTTAAATATTTGACGAGACTTTAGGACCAAAAAGTTATAGTAAATTTCTAAACTATTGGAAAGGTAGGAACTGTGGTTATACCCGGAATACGCTGAAATCGTATAAGTTTACTCATATAAGTTTATCTGGGAACGGTGTGGACGTTATAAGTTGAATTATTTTAATCGGATTCTACTGTAGATAGACTAATATAAACTATGAGAATTAGAGACTACTAAAGACAACTAGTGAGTAATCGAGACTACTTTGGACTGTGACAGGGGGCTAGAGACAAATGTCGGCGACTAGAGGCTACCAAAGATGAGTGGAGAATAGTAGAGAGAAACTCAAGAGATTATTATAGGCGACAAGAGACAACTAGAGATGATCAGAGACGATCAGAGACTAGAGACTACAAAAGGCCGCTACAGATGACTAGAGACGAGTAGAGAGAGACTCGTGAGATTATTACAGACGACAAGAGACAATTAGAGACTAACAGAGACGAGCAAAGACGAACAGAGACGAGTAGAGATTATCAAAGACAACTCTAAAAGTCTGGAGATTAGCAGAGAGACTTGACTGAATATCAAAGACTATTCCAGATGACTGCAGACTATTAGAGAGAGAGGGACTTGAGAGACTACTAGAGACTATAAGATATGATCAGCGGCTACTAGAGATGACTAAAAGCTATTAAATATTACCACAGCCGATTAGAGGCGAGAGAGAGTCTACTAGAGAAACAATTTTTGTTATTTGACATATTTATTTTAATATAGCTTAAGACTTTGGTGTGATTACTGCGACTATGAAGCTACTAAAATCTATAGAGGCTACTACAGAGTAATTTCCAGTATCGTAGTACTGGAGAGTCGTCTCTAGTACTGCTTAGATTACAGCCTATTACAGATTATAGATTCTTGCATGTAATACCAATGCATACCCTCCTGGGTGTATAGTATCAATTTTATATACAACTACTCTTCGAAGGACTAGAGCCTGAGACTGCATTTGTCCAGATATCTAATCGTTGCATACCTAAACATCTTGTGAGTTATAGTTTCGCCAGCTTTAATGATTTATATGAAATTTATCGTCATTAATCCGAAAACTTTCTCATAATCCTATCACGTTGATGCTTAAGATCTCATAAAATTAGTTTAAATTCCACTAAAATATTGAACCATTGCCATACCTATTCTTACCTATGTATATGTACATTATAAGTATGTACATCTATCTGCATATTTATAGTATTCTATACTGCCTGTATACTGCATAGGTACAGTATGCATCGCTTGTGACTGACTAATGTATGTTTAATAGCTGCTAATTCTTAGCTACTTACTGCTTGATCTCTGGCATTAAACTTGGCTATTGAACTGCTGCAAGCCGTGATGAGCACACACACACACACACACACACACACATACACACACACACACACACACACACACACACACACACACACACACACACACACATATAGCATGCCACTTGTGTGTGTGCGTGTCTGGCACTCGCTTAGCCAAATGATTATGCACTTGTGCTCAGCCATGGTAAATGATTATTATCAATTTGGAGTAGACGCGTTGATTGTCTCGTTGGTTTAACTATGTGCCGGGCGGCATGCCCACCCATCATGCTGCCGCCTCCACTCGCAGATACACTCACACACACCTATAGAGATATATGTGGCACCATTGTTAAATATATCAAATGAAAAACGTACTTAAGTGCGTGCTGAAGCGCTTTTCATCTCGCACACACAGCACGCAAATTCATAATGCATATCAACACCCCGGCCAGTGGGGATGGCTGTTGCACAGGTTTTGGGCCAGAACGTGTGCGGCACGGCTCTGGTGGGCGGCGGTATGGGGGACGCATTTTGGTGGAGTTTGACACAGATTTATGTAGCTGCGACCGCGCTTAAGACTTGTCACAGATCCCGCACTCAAAATCCATCCAAAAAATCGCTTTTATAAATTGTTTGTCTTATTTGTTGCTTTCTGTTTTTTCATTGCTATTGCAGTTGGACCCGGCACCATACCATCTCCGTGGCCACCAGTGAATGCCGGTCCTCCTGGTCCCCTGGGATCGGCAGACACAAATGGCAGCATGGTGGACAGTAAAAACTTGGATGTTGGCGATATGAGCGATGTAAGTAGAGACAATTCATAGCAATAAGAAATACATTTAAGGAAAAAATCTTTGTTATATTAGCTAAATTTATAGATATGTTTATCATAGGGCATATAAATATTATAGTCAATCATAGGCATATAATATAGTCAAAGGGTATATAAATATTATATTCAAAGTTTGGAATAGTTGTAATTTGATAAAATAAAAGTACTGAAACAGAATTTTTCCTACATGCCTCTTTATGAATAGATAGAAATTACTATATATAGAAGAAGACTTCTTCGATTTCAGTTCCTAAATGCGTGTGATATATACGCTCATAAATAGAATAGTAATTATATTGAAGACGGTCTATATCAATCTCCTTTCAATATCCAGCAACCAGAACCATAGATCTATATTGAACTATACAAATATATTCCCATAGTATCAGATTATAGTTTCAGTATATCAGATTATACAACACTAGGTCTATATTGAACCATACAAATATAATTTTAGAGTATCAGATTACAGATTCAATTTATCTATCTATCTAGATAGAGCTAGCAGATAGAACTACATAGAACTACATATATGACCATGTATAGGTCAAGAATTATCCTTGTGTTTCTTTAATGATTCCTATTTGGTTTTGAATAGGAATTGAGTATGCCTTAACGTAATTTCCCTTTTCGGATTGGGCTTGTAAATGGAATATGCCTCAAATGTCAATTCAATGGGGAAATTACCGTTACTAGGCTAAATATAATGGGCCAAATTGCATTTATTCCTAGTCCTGCATATTCGGGTGGTTGGCGACAGTTGACGCAAAGCGATCAAATTGCGCCTGCCAATCGATAAATAATCGATTAGCATAAGAAATTAATCAAATTGACCTTATTATTAGAGGAAAGTGCCAGGCGCTATGGTCACATAGTTATACTATTAAATAGATATAGCCGTGTGAGAACTAAACCAACTGATGGCCGTTTGATTTCTTCTTCTTTTTCCTATGCTTGCAGGACGAAAAAGATTTATCATCCGCTGATGCCGAAGGTGTCTGGAGTCCGGACATTGAGCAAAGCTTTCAAGAGGCACTGTCAATATATCCACCATGTGGACGCAGAAAGATTATATTATCCGATGAGGGTAAAATGTATGGTAAGTGATGCACTTTTCGAAATTTCTATTATATGTCAGAGAGTGCGGGAGAGGGCGGTTGAATGCGAGAAAGAGATGGACAGAGACTTGAGCACTTTACCTTGCTTGACTATGAATTTAATAACAAACTGCTTGCAAAGTTCTACTCTACTACTTGTATATATCTATCTCCCTGTCTCTTTCTCTCTCCCTCTCTCGCTGTTTCACTGTGCTTCTCTCTTTGGCTTTGTAGCCTTTCGTGCATTTCTATGTGTGTGCACATCGGTTGGGTGGGTAAAAACAGAAAACAAACAGGAATTTTGTGGTTGCCGCAGCTTGTTTCCATTGTTTGAGTTCTAATACCCTGTAAAACTAACACTGACAGCATTAATTTCGTTATCTTCAAAGCTATGGAATATAATATAAAAAGAAATAAAAGTATATACAAATTAAAGAATAATTTATAAAATACAAGAAAAGTATACTTTAAAAGAAAATTTGAAAAAATTTAAATAATGTAAAAATGAATATTATAGATATAAATACTATAAACAAAAAAACACAAACTAATATTAAAATATATGATCAAAAATAAAATGTAAAAAATGTATAACAGCAAATGAAAATGCCATAATAGAAATATATAAATATATACAAATAACATAATAGTAAAATATATAAAAAAAAATACATATTATAATAAATAAATAAAAAAAAAAAAATAACAAAAATAAAAAATAAACAAAAATAAATATATTTTTAATATATAATATATAAAAATATTAATAATAAAGTTTAAAAAATAAAAATGACAAATTAAAAAATATATATATAAATAAAAAAATATTGAACTGGTTTTAAAATAATAATAATAAGTTAATAATAATAATAAAATTTAATAAATAAAAATAACACAATTACAAAATATATGTAAAAAATACAAAAATTACAAAAATATTGAACTTATTTTAAGTTTATAATAAGTTAATAATAATAATAATAATGTTTATAAAATAAAAAAATCACATTAAAAAATATAGTTAAAAAAGTTAGAAAAATATTAAACTTGTTTTAGATTTCAATTTATTTTAAAAATATTTCCTTTGATTAAAATACCAATTCAATTCATAATTTTTGGGAAAATGTCGCTTAAATATGGTTTCATGAAACGTTAAGCCTAAAGGTCGATAATTCTGAAATCGATAAAATTGCTTTGGATTTTGAATAGATGTTTTAACTATTTTATTTAGAATTCACCAATTCTTGTTTATTTGTGTTAAGATCCGTTTCTTAATGTCTAGCATATCCATTAGGAGTATAACATATTTATGAGTCTTTTGGACAAATCATGAATATATTCTGTAGGGTATCTCCCAGTCATATGCATACAAAAAGTCAGCGCATTCTTACTTGTTTTTGGTTTTTTTTTTTTTTTTTTTTTTTTGCGTATGTTTGCGGCGGGCCGTGTAAAGAAAACATAAATTCCGTACTTTGAACCTTGAGCTGAAAGTTGTGTCAAAGCGCTTTGTGCCCAGGTTGCGAGCTGTGGGTGGCTAGGTGGCTGGGTGGCTGGGTGGCTGGGTGTTTGGGTGGTCGGGTGGTTGTATGGCTGACTGTGGGTTCGGATATGGCAACAGGCGATGGCAGCAGCGTTCAAACTTTGACACTGTGCCGCAAAACGCTTTGCCGTCGAGCTAAATGTGCTGACAACTAAAATTGTAAACGTAAACTGTAAGCCGTGTGCCGTATGTGTGTGCTATGTGTGTGTGTGTGTGTGTGTACAGGTGTGGAGTGAGCAGCGGGTGTTGGTTGTAGCATTTACAATAAAAGCTAAAAGGACATACGATGCCTGCGGCTTGTTGTCTTCGTCTGTTGCTGCCGCACCCAAATGGCGGCTCAATGGAATTACGACAGCAAATTGTGAGAATGCTGCGCCCTTGTCTCACTGCCTCACTGCGACCCCCCCACCCCCCCGCTCCCCCTGCGACCGCCTCTTCTCTTCTCCTCTCTTTGATTCTCAAACAGAGCGAAAGAGAGATAGGCATGGCCTGGTAATGTTTGGTTGCTGCTGCTGCTGCTGCTAGTCGCATCCTGTGTGTGTGTGTGTGTATGTGTTTTATTTGAGACGTCTACACGCATAAACAACAAGTTTTGTAATTTATGTCCCAGTGGATATTGTTTTCATTTTATGCTCGGTCTCGCCCAGTCGTCCTTTGACTGCATGCTTGTTGCATGAAAGCGCACACACACAGACATACACACACATGTTGTGTGTGTGTGTGCGTGTGTTTTTCGGCTAGAGCTCAAGCCATAGCCATGTCCGTATCCATGTCCATTGCTTGAATTGTTTTTGTATTTGAGCCAAGTAATTAATTTTCACTTTTCACTTTGGCTTACCTTGCCCTCCGCTCAGGGCTGAGCGGCTCGACACCTTCAGTTTGCATTTGTATTAAGCCCCAAAACAGAGCTGCGACGGCTAAGTGTGCCTCATGCCCCATGCCGCATTTACCTTGCTCCAAGTCCAAGTGATTTGTTGACCTGTTTCAGCATTGCTCTACCAATACATATATATATACATATATATATATGTTTATATATGTATATGCGAATGAGCATATTCTATAGTTGTTTTGGCAAAACTCACTTTAAACTTTGCGGAACATACATATAATTTCATTAATTTATAGAACTACGGAAAAATCAATAGATTGCCCAAGACTTACGGCATTACTTGACTTTAAAAATAAATAGAATTTTAAAGCATAGATAATAATCAATAGAATGTAATATATGCATGTATATAATATTTGGCACATATACTTAGGGATGCTACAGGGTCCCGGATAGTGTAAGCATCCGGGAACTGCTGAAATTATAATGATATATGCAAGAACATGTAATTTTTAAATTGAAATCAAATGATATGTATAAAAGATATAATGAAATTTATAATTTATGAAATTTATTTTCGAATGATATATGTAGGTCAGAAGCGTCAATCTCAGGACCTTTAAGAGCTACGGACTTGAAACTTTTATTAGAGTATTACTAGAATTTTCCTGTAGGGTTAGTTTGATTCCCATTCTCTAAGATACACATGTTCTTATGTGAATAAAAAAAAAAAGCAAACACGCAAATAACATAAATTAACCAAAGGAATTACAATAAAATTACAATAAAATTGTAATTGTCCAATATTTTATGGACTGAGAGTAGTCGCTGTACTATTTTCATAAACACAGCTGCATGTATGTGTGTATGTATATATATGTACTAATATCAACTATCAACTTGACTCACTTCACCTCGTTGCTTTAACTACCGCCTCTCTTCGCAATTCTCATTCTCATGCCAAGCTTTTAAAGTTTGATCTATAGCATTTTGAGAATGATATATGTATGTATGAGTACATATATCTATTTATGTATGCTGCGTTTCCCGATTGTGCGTTGTCCATCTATAAATCTTGTGCGCATTTTAGTGCATTTATATAGATCAGCTTTTACTCGCTTTTAATGTCAGTTAACCAGTTGGGCAATTAGCTGCTATTTGTAGGTATTAGCTGGCTATTGCGGCAATCGATTCGTTTAGGCCCGCCCGCACGCTCGCTCTCTCTCCCTCTCTCTGTTAACCAGATTGCTAAATATTCGGAAAAACATTGTGACAAGAGGCGGCTAAAGTTTTATTTATTGCCAACACGTGGCTTTAGCAGCCACTCTGCAAATTCCTTGATGCTCGCCAGCAGCTGCACGAAATGCTGCCAATGCAAAGGCCGACTAAGCGCATAAACGGGAAAAACGCGTTGCTGTTGTTGTTGGGAAATTGGAAAAATGTTTTTGGCCTGCAGGCTAAACACGAGACAACAAAGCTTGCGCGTGTTGGTGTTGTCGTTGGTGTTGTTGCTGGTGTTGGCGGTGCAGCGGATTAGCAGGAGTTGTTTGGGGGCGAACTGACGTTCGTCGTTCGGTTGACTCTGCTGCTGTCGCTGTTACGTTATGTGTGAAAATATAACCATTGTTTGGTTGTTAATTTTCAAAATATTTACATAGTCACTGAGCATGCATACACACACCCACACACCCATCCACCCACACACACACACACACACACACACACACGCCCATTTTGGGCTGATTATGACACATGACAATCGGATGGACAGCTGCATGCAGCAGGCAGGCAGCCAGGCAGCCAGGCAAAGCTTCGTGTTCTAGGGACTGCCTGACTGCCTCGCTGCCTGCCTGTCTGTCTGTCTGTCTGTCTTTCTGTCTTTCTGTCTGTCTGCCTGTCTGCTGTGAAATTTGTGGCCTAAAACTTTGTGCTCGTCGCTGCCACAAATATGCGGCGGCGCCGCCACCGCCTAGTGGCGACTTAGTCGGCTTATCACACACAAACACACACACACATACATTCAGTGCATGTATGTCTATGTCTCTCTCTCTCTCTCTCTCTCTCTCTGTGTGTGCATTTTCGCACTGTGTATAGCTCCTCTTGATTAGCTTTGGCCACTGATTTTAAGTGGTAGCCAAATTGCCTGCACAGCATTCAATATTTTACCAACACACACACACACACATACACACACACACACATACACATACATACATCTGCATATTGATGTTTGCATATTGCTCTTCGCTTTCTGCCCTGTTTTTTTTTTCGCTCATGGCCTGGAACCCTTAATCAACATGCATGCATCAAGCATGTACATAAAAGTCCTTAAAGTTCAGTGTTGCACAACGTACCAGAGACGGGCGCTCCCTCTCCCGCTCTCACTCTCTCTCTCTCGCTCTTATTTAATACCGGCACATATTGTGTTGCTGAGCATGAAGTGAAACAAATTTTGTTTTAATTTTATATAAATTTTATTTTTTACATTTTTCATGGGCGCATTTTTGAGTCAGAGATTTCAATTCTATTAAATCTACAAAGCAGTAAATAAATTTAAAAATCTGGAAATAAGTAAAATCTATATATTAATTAATAATAATTATATTGTGTCACATATAAATAAAATAAATAAAAATAATAATTATATTAATTATTTCTATTATAATAACATTTATTTTGATTTTAATATTATTTTATTTGATATCCATTGACTTGAAAAAGTTAAATTCTGAGAAACTTTTTTGACTGCCGAAAAGTTCAAAGTTCCCTAAATTAATTGAATACTATATATAAAATTTAAAAAAAAAATGTATTTCATTCAGAGATTTGATAATTATATTATTGACTTTCTTTTTTGCGTGCATAAAAATCATTTTCTGTGTTCAGCACCGTCTTCAATGCCATCTATAGCGCCTTAATTCTATTCAAGTATTCCTTCAGTTAAATTCATATACTATTTCATCTATATCTATATAGATCTGACTATACTATGCTGATATTTTTATGTGGTATATATACATATATATGTATGTACATATCTGCCTAATAATATGAAAAGCAATGCCACTTCAATTGACTGATTAACCTTTGTCACATTTAAATATGAGTACAGTTTTTAATGGGTATAAATGTAGGTGTGTATGTATGTGTATGCATGTATGCTTGTGTGTGTGTATTTTGTGTGCTATTGCTATATGTGACTTGCATACACAAGTATTTGTGGGATGGGAGGGAGCATGATAACTCAACTAACCAAAAAATTTAATATGAGCAAAAACGAACTTTTATAGAATTAAAGACATTTTCAATAGGCCGCAAAAATTACATTCACCAATATTTCTGATTCCTAAACAAATGGCAAATCATATTAAATATTTCATTAACTCCCTCTTATCGATAACTGAGGCATTTGATCAAATAGAGCTATCACTTTCAATTGAGCCAAGCCCGGATAGCTTATGTCTTATTCTACCTTATAATTTGTCACCTCACATTGAATTGGTATTCAAATATTTGTGTGATAAATCCGAAATTGAATAATTGAAAAATTTGCATTTGATTTAATAAATGCTGAAATGTCCGAGTTAACACTTGGAGCAATTATCGAAGTGAGTGCAGCCAGCACCTGTGTCCGCATCATCATCATCATCAACACCATCATCCTCATGATCATCATTGTCATCATTGTCAACTCAATGGCTATCAATTAAACAATTGTGAACTGCAATAAAGCCCCCAGTGGGGTCAGCATGAATTAACTTTTGTCGTTTGTTACTCGATAGCAACAATTCAATTGACACATGTCAATGATTTCAACTGTCGTCGTCTTGCTGCTGCTGCTGTGCTTTCGTTCTGATTGATTTAAAACGTATTGCAGATAACCCAGATACGATGTTAATGAATTTAAAACTTTGCACTCCCAGCGATTTCAGTTTAAAGGGAAACGTTCGTGTCATTAGGAAACACTTAACGTGATTCGTTTCCATTAGTCATGCAGGCTAAACACAATGCTCTATAATTAAAGTAATGCTCTAAGAGACAGAGAGACATTGACAGAGAGAGAGAGAGAGCGAGCGAAAGAGAGAAGCTCAGAGAGTGGGCGAGAGCGTGAGAGAGACACACAACTTTGTATATTTGTGTCGCACATAAAGTTTTGCCATAAATTCCATTTGAATTCCGCTCTGCCTCTTCCTTTTTTTGGGCCATGGCCCATCGATTTGCAAAGATTTAAAGCGTAAAGAAATTGAAATGCTTCGCTCTTCCTATTCATATTAAGTATATGCATATTGTTCGCGCTTGTGTGTGTGTGTGTATGTGTGTATGTGTGTGAGGGCGTGAGGTTGTGAGTTTGTGTGAGGGTAAAGCCGTTGAGGACTCGGTACGTTACTTGGCATCTATTTGTGGATAGGGCTGCATAACAATGGCTGGAACTTGTCATGCGAACCAGTCATATGAGCTGCATGGATTGTATAAGTTGTGCATAGAGGCAATAATCAGATAGATAAATGTATAAGTCATTAAAATTTGATTTATTAAACATTTTGGAACTAGTTCAATAAACTAGTTCACATATATTGTAGATATATTTATATACATATGCTATGTGCTTATTAAGCTTTAAGCAAAATTTTGCAATAAAATGCAAATTTTGGAACTAGTCATGTGAACCAGTTTACTGGGGGAAGTACCTACCTTGACAGAATTGACAGACATACATAATTAAATACAATCTAATAAATATAGACATATAAAAATATAAATATGCAAAGCTTAACATTCATATGAACTAGTTCACTAAGACTAGTTCACTTATATATGCATCGTAGATATTGTGATATTCATGCATAGAAAACTTATAATACTCATAATACAACATTTGCCAGTTGTCAATATGAACCAGTCAAATGAACTACGTGAACGAATATATGAGACATACGTTGTATTGAATATATTTATCAACTAGTTGACTCCAACATTTTACTTTTGGTATATGTATATGCATTGTATTCTACTCTATTATGTCCCTCAAACAGAATGCTAGCTTTGAAACCTGTCGATATGAACCAGTCAAATAAACTCTCAAATTTTATATAAAATATCAAAACTAACTACAATAGCTGTAAATATATACATATACATACTTATACGAGTTTATATATATGAACTTCCTGGTTCCATAGCTCTTGTTGTCTTTGTTCCATATATAAAACTGGTTCCGTCTCGTGCAGCTTCATTGACTTGCTCCCTAGCTGACGTTCAACTGGCATTCAAAAGGTGGTGGGTTGCTTGGGTGGCTGTGTGTCTTTGCGTGTATGTGTGTGTGTCGCTGTGTCTCTGTCTCTGTGTGTGTGTGTGTGTATGTGTGTGTGTCTGCTCCTTGTGCTAGTAATTCTTAACCGTACCCACGGCGCTGCCAATGAACGAACAAACGACCGACTGACTGAACGACCGACCCAACGAACGAACGAACCTCACCACCAACAGCAACAGCAGCAGCAGCAGCGCCAGCAGCCCGGAGTTTGTGCGCCGGATCCGGCAATATGCGTGTGCTTGGCTGGCTGTGCTGTGCAGTGACGGGGTTTGAGTCGCTGAAAATAATTTTATTCGGTTAGAACTGAAACTATGCCAAGAATGTAATTAGTGAACGCATAAGCGTGTGTACAATAAAAGCTGGATCGCTGACGGGTCTGGGTCTGGGCCTGGGCGGCAGTATGGTGTCTTACGGCTGCCAAAGCGCAAGCTAAAGGATGACCCGCCCACACTGCTCCACCTGCCCCATCTACTTAGCCAACCTCGCCAGTCAGCCAGCCGGCAGTGGGGCAATGGCAAGGCAACGACAACGACGAAGACGACGACGACGACGGCGACGACGGCGACACTGACGTCAGTCGGAGCCACATTCTGTCCGCACGTGAAAATGTCGTTGGGCTTTCAATGAAATTTCTGAGGCAGGCGTCGCAACTGAAGCAGCATTTGATTCATTCATCCCATAGGGTTTTTTTTTTCTCCGCTCTCTCGCATCCCCAGATGCTGCTGATGATGTTGATTCTAAAAATATTCCCCATTCTCATTAAAACGCTTTAATCGTGGCACTCCCGACTACGACTACGACTTCGACTCTAACTGTGACTCCGTCGAATTGTTTTCACGGTTCTTGTTTCGTTTGATCCGTGCACAAACAATTTTAGATGGAATTTCAAAAATCTGAAATAAAAGGCTTATGAAATTTGTAACATATTCATTTGTTGATATTTACATTAGAATTATAAAATTGGGCGCATTCAGAATGTTACGTAAAATATGTATAAAAGAAGTTAGATAAATGTATAAAAAATACTGAAGTTAGATAAGTGAAGAAATAGGCATATGCTTATTCAATATATAATATGGAAAAAATTAATAAAATAAATAAATAAATATACCACATATTTAAGAAGTCTATCAGAATGAAGTATGATATAATTAAATTAAAATATATGAAAATATATAAAATGATGCAGATGTATATGTAAATCTCATATTTTATATTTTAAAAATAATTTGGAAATCTATTCAATTTTTAATCAGGTCAAATATGTAAAATATTTTGAAAAATTAAGTGAAATAAATATATAGTGAGTAACATTAATATTTAGTTTTTTTTATTTTTATTTTTCAACTTTCTTCCGGTTTGTCTATAATCTTTGTTAGTTATGCTAAATACACTATATTGATATATACCTCATCTAAAATTTAGCATTTACCCTTTTTTAGTTTCAATTAATATATATGTTTTATAGGTGTTTCAAGTTAAAAAATAAAATCAAATATTAATGTTACTTACTGTATATATAAAAAAAATGATTTATATATACATATATATTAATCTCTGATATTTTATATTCCCAAATTAATTTGGAAATCCATTAAGTTATTAAATGTGCCAAATATGTGGAAAGAAATAATTTTGAAATCCATTAAGTTATTAAGTATGCCAAATATGTTACAAATCGAGGCATATACCTACATATATCTGATATTTCATATTTTTACAAATATTTAAAGTCTGGCAAATAACTATGCTCAATATGGTCTGCAAAGAAGCGTAACTTGGTCTAGATTCATGCCTGACTAGGTGCTAAAAATGTGCAGTTATATGTCTATAATACAGTTGTTATATACATATATGTACGTTAATATATATTATATCTAGCATTTATATTATATATACATTTTTTTTTTCGATTACGATTTACATCGATGTCTGATCTATGGAATGCATTTTCGATTGCATTATTATTTCTTAAAATTAATTAGAGTTTTTCTTGTTTTGTTTTTCTGTTTCGTTTTTATAGGGCGCAACGAGCTAATCGCGCGTTACATCAAACTGCGCACGGGCAAGACGAGAACCCGTAAACAAGTCAGCTCCCATATCCAAGTGCTCGCCAGACGGAAACTCCGTGAAATTCAAGCCAAAATCAAAGTCGTAAGTGTGCCAAATCTGTGTATATCGATATACATATATATATATACAACTCTCAATATATATATATATATATATGCATCTACATATATACAACTATATATAGTATATATTCCAAATGTGAAGAGCAAACAGAATATAGCAAACAATTTGCCATACGTTAATTGTCCACATGCTTGCGCATAAGTACATTTACAGTAAATTGTTTAACCAAGTAGAGTTAAGCTCACGTTCACACACACACACACACACACACTCCCTCTCTCTCTATATCTATCTGTGTGAGCTTAACTCTGCTCTCTGTATTTGTTAATGTGGAAATTTTGTCGATAAGCAAATCTAGCCGAAGAGCATGAAAAGCAAGGAAGAGTTTCTCAGTTGCAAGTGGAGCCCAGTTCAACAGATCAGTCAAATATATATATATGTATATATACATATATGTGTATATCTATATATATATACATATGTATGGTACACAAATTGTTCAGTTCATTATCAGACACACACATATGCACACACACACACACACACACATACACACAGTTGTGCGTGTATTGGTGCTAAGCGGAGTCTTGTGGCTTTCATATGTGAGTTTCCCCCCCTTAGCCAAGTGACGTCTGTCTGCAGCTCAATGATAGAATTTGATAATGCTTGAGTGTGTCGTCATCTCTCTCTCTCTCTCTCTCTCTACACACAAACTGACACCCACACACACACACACACACACACACACGAGAGCCAAACAACAAAATGACAATCTGTTTTCCAGGAACCAAATGGTGTCTCCTTGCATTTACTCAATGAGAAAGAGCAAACCCTGCAGGCCATGAGCTCAATGACCAGCTCACAGATTGTCTCCGCCCAGGCGGCCAATAATCTAGCGTTGGCCGCCTCGGCGCTCACGGCGGGCGTGCACCAGCACGCGAAGCATTTGCCGCAGCCCGCCCACCATCAGCATCCGCACCATGCGCACCTGCACCACCATCACCACCACCATCATCCGCACCACCATCATCAGGTGGGCGTGGCGGCGGCTGCAGCTGCTGCCGCTGCCGCTGCTGCTGCGGCTGCGGTTGCCGTTGCACAGTCACCGACGGCAGCTGCGGGTGGTGCTGGTAATGGTAGTGCTGGTGCTGGTGCTGCTGCTGGCGGTGGTGCTGCCGGTGGTAGTGGTGGTGCAACTGCATCCAGCAGCGTTGCATTGCCGCCGTCATCGTCGTCGTCGTCGTCGTCGCCACGACTACACCACCACCACCACCACCACCCAGTCCACCATTCCCATCACAATATGCCGCACCACACGCATAGCCATATGCATCCACATCATCAGCAACATGCGGCGGCCGTTGCAGCAGTTTACCACCTACAGCAACAGCAGCACCAACACCTGCAGCAGCAACAACAACAGCAACAGCAGCACCAACACCTGCAGCAGCAACAACAACAGCAACAGCAGCACCATCAGCAGCAACAGCAGTCAAGTGGTGGAACAACAGGTGCAGTGTCACCATCAGTGGCCGAGCCACCGCTGCCACCGCCGCCGCCGCCATTGCACCACCCGCCGTTGTATCCGGGCGTAAGCAATCAGATTCAAGTTATCCATGCTAAGCATACGAACCACTCAGAGCCGCCAATATGCCACTTCACATCGGTGTACAAATTCCCAAAACAACAACAACAGCAACAAGCAAACAAAAACAACAATCAGCAACAACTAACAGAAGCAGCACACCTCTCTCTCTCTCTCTCTCTCTCTCTATCTATCTCGCTCGCTCGCTCCTCTCATGGCTCTCGTCTAGACTCGTCCTTCCGTCACATTGCATTCACATCGATAACCCCCCATTGGCCACCCACTCGCACACACACACACGCACACACTCACACAGGCACGACTCACACTCATTAGTTGTAACAACAATTCATTAGCTGATCGAACTGCTATACTTCGGGTCTGCTCTAATTGCGCTCGCTGGCTGAATCATCGGATCATGCGTTTCGTGTATTCGTGTATTGCGCTCGTTTATGTTTGTGTACTCATGCTCTCTCTCTCTCTCTCTCTCGCTCTAGCTGTCGCTGCTGCTTTCTCTCTCCATCTCTATCTGTTGGTGCCTGTCTCGCCCTCTATTTCTCATGTCATTTCGTTTGCTTGTCTTTTAAATCGTGGTGATCTCTGATCTCTAATCTCTGATCTCTGATCTTGTCTTTGCCTTGGCCTTTCTCTCTCTATATCTCTCTTTGTCTGTTTTACTCTATTTTTCACTCTCTTTTACCTTCTTTATCTCATTCTCATTTTTTTTACTCTCTATTCTTTGCCATTATCTCGCTCATACTCTCTGTCTCTTTTTCTCTCTGTCTCTCATTCTATTTTTCATTCTCTTTTGCCTTTTTTATCTCATTCTCATTTCTCTCACTCTCTACCCTATGCCTTTCCCTCGCTCATACTCTCTTTCTCTTTCTCTCTCGCTATCTCTCACTCAATTTTGCACTTTCTTTGACCCTCTCTATATCATTCTCATTCTCTATCCTTTGCCTTCTCCCGCTTATACTTTATCTCAATCTCTCTCTCCTTCTCTATCTCTATGTCTCTCCCTCTATTTTTCACTCTCTTTTACCCTCTCTATCTCATTCTCTATTTTCTCTCTCCGAATATCGCTTTCCCGCACTCTCTCTTCCTCTTTCTCTCTTATTCGTTCTTTTCCTCCCTCACTCTCCCTCTAATTCGTTATTTAGCTCTCTCCCTCCATCTCATTCACTCTTTCTCTCTTGCTCTCTGTTTCTATCACTCTCTTTCTCCTGCTATCTCACACTGACCTACTCTCTCTCTCTCTCTCTTTTCTTTTTCATTCCCTAGCAGTCTGCCATTCCTATGCTTCTCTCCTCCATTGATCTTTATTGACTTGCTCTCAGTGTTGCTTTATGCTCTTGTGCTTAACTGGTTCTATGTTGTCCATAATGTGCATACGATTATAATTTTGTTGTCTACTCGTTATTCACCACACCCACACACACACACACACACACACACACACACACACACACACACACACACACACACACACACACGCAAGTTACTCACCACACGTTTGCTCGCAATTCAACTTGTTACTCGCCTCCCTTTTTGTGATTGACTACGACTCGTTATTCGCCGTTATTTGTCACTCTCTCAATCTCCCTCTCTCTCTCTCTCTCTCTCTCTCTCTCTCTCTCTTTCTCACACTCACTCGTCACTCGCTACTCGTTATTCGTGTGTCTAGAGGCCCGAAAATCCACCTGCTCAACGCTCGCTTGCTCATTGAAATCGACTCCTTGCTTTTGTTATTACATGCCAACAACAACAACAACAATTATTAAACGACATCAATAAATATCTAAACAATATATATGTATATATAATTATATATGTGTATATGTATATAGAAATGTAAATATTAATATTTAACAAAATATTTTGCGTACATAACTGTACTGGTCTATTTGTATATGTATGTAATCATCGGCAATCAATCAATCAGTCAATCAATAATCGCTCAATCATCTGTCACACATCGGCTATGTAACCAAATCAATCAATCAATCAATCAATCAATATTAATGAAAACGTGCTTAGCTTTAGTGTTGTAAAACGTTCATTTATATTAACTATGTGATTTCTCTCTCTCTCTCTCTCTATCCCCCTCTCACGCACTTGCTTCACGGCTGATTTAGCAATTTTGGCAACCCGGCCTGCAGCCGAGCACATCGCAAGAGTAAGTTGGCATCGCTAGCCCAAAATCGAAAAAAACATAACGCATTTGCATTGACCAATAGTTTTTATGATTACAGCATCAAGCCGTTCGCCCAGCCGCCCTATACGCCCGGCAAGCCATCGACGGCGGTGTCCGGCGAAATCGAGGCTGGTATTCCGCCCGCACAATTGCCATGGGAGGGACGCGCGATTGCCACACAGAAATTCCGCTTGCTCGAGTTTACGGCCTTCATGGAAATCCAAAGAGATGAGATCGTAAGTGCTATCGAAACCTCTCTATATTTGTATGTGTGTATATATGTAAATATCGCTTCTTCTCTTGCGTAGTATCACCGACATCTATTCGTACAACTGGGCGGTAAGCCATCCTTCTCCGATCCGCTGCTTGAGGTGAGTCTAAAATACCTACATATATCTCTCTCACTCTCCCGACATATATCGATATGGATCTATTGCTAATCGTTTGCTTATTTCAGACTGTTGACATACGACAAATATTCGACAAGTTTCCGGAGAAATCCGGTGGTCTCAAGGAGCTTTACGAGCAGGGTCCACAGAATGCGTTCTACCTGGTTAAATGTTGGGCGGATCTCAACACGGACGTTACGACGGGCAGCGAAACGGGTGATTTCTATGGCGTAACCAGCCAGTAAGTTAAACCTACCTACCTATCCGCCCCACTACTGGCAACCCCACCTCCCTCAGGCCCTTCGATAGATAAATCTAATTGAATTCCTCACTCCACACAGATATGAAAGCAATGAGAACATTGAGCTCGTCTGCTCGACAATCGTCTGCTCGTTCGGCAAACAGGTGGTGGAGAAGGTGGAGCACGAGTATTCGCGCCTGGAGCACAATCGCTACGTTTATCGGATTCAGCGCTCGCCGATGTGCGAATACATGATCAATTTCATACAGAAGCTGAAGAACCTACCTGAACGCTACATGATGAACAGTGTGCTCGAGAATTTTACAATATTGCAGGTGAGTTCATGAGTTCATGAGATGAGATGAGATGGGATGGGATGGGATGAGAAGTCTCCTTCATCATCCTCATTCTCTTATTGAACACACTTAACTCTAACTAACTCCATCTCTGTCTGTGTAGGTGATGCGAGCGCAGGAAACGAAGGAGACACTGCTATGCATAGCGTATGTGTTTGAGGTGGCGGCGCAGAATAGCGGCACCACGCACCACATCTATCGCCTTATAAAGGAATAGCATGAGCTGCATGAAGCAGCGCCCAATCTGTCCGCGTTACCCACCAATGCACAAATCAGCGAATACAGCAACAGCAACAACAGCAGCAGCAACAACAACAACAACAACAACAATACGAGTAGAAACCACAACAGCACAAGTAACAACAACAACAACAACAGCAACAACACAACCAGCAGCAACAGCAACAGCAATAATAATAATGCCAACAAGAGCAATAATAACAGCAACAGCAATAATAATAACAATAACAACAACAACAACAGCAACAGCAACAACAACAACAATTCGAGCAGCAACAGCAATATTGCTGCCGCCGTCACAGAGGAAGCTCTGCAGGGCGTACAGGAAACCATTTCGACCGTCATCAAACAATCGCCAACATCGCCGCAGCATCAGCAGCGACAGCAGCAACTGGGTGGCATTGCGGCGCTGCAGGTGGATGAGGTGCTCTATGCGCAGGTGCTGCCAGAGAATAGCTATCAGGTGCAACAGCAACAGCAACAACAGCAACAACAACAACATCAGCAATTGCAGCAGCAGTTGCGTCAAAACACGCACATGTTGCTGCAGCAGCACACAACGCAACAGCAACAGCAACAGCAGCAACAGCAACAACAACAACTTGTGAATTACCAAGACCGTCCACCGCCACCGCCCTACAATGCCTGCATCAGCACCAGCAACAGCAGCAAGCAGCAACAATTTGATGTGGAGCAACAGCAACAGCAGCAGCAACAACATCAGCAGCAGCAGCAGCAACAACATCTAACCACATACGAACAGTTCCTGAAACTGTCCGCTCAGGAGTATACCCAGCTGAATGCAGCTGCTGAAAATGCGGCGCTCAATCTGAGCAGCATGGGCGTCAGCAAGGCTGGCGAGGATGAGCCGCATGTGGTTGAGGCGTCGCACGAGCTGCGCCTGTTGCGTCAGGTGAATGTGGCCAATGCGAATGCGAATGCCAATGCCAATGCTAATGCCAATGCCAATGCAAATGCGAATGCGAATGACAATGTTGCCGATGCCGATTGCGAGCAGTAGTTGTAGGCGTGGCATGCTGTTAGTTTAGGCAGTTAGTTATTTAGCTCTATAGATAAATATACAGTTATGGCGTTTTATTATGCACACGCAACAGACACGCACACACACACACACACATACACACACACATGAGATCTCGTACTGTATTAGTTTACTCTTATGTAATTCAATGCATTGTCGAGCTCAGCAGCAAATCAATTGAAAAATCCTTTCTGTCTGTCTGTCTGTTTGTGTGTTTGGGTGTGCGTGTGCTGTGCCTGTGTCTGTGTCTGTGTCTGTGTCTGTGTCTGTCTGTTGTCTGCTATCAGCGAAGTAATTTTTTTATATACATCTTTACATACATAAAAAAAAATACATTTAAATGATCTCAAAGTTACTTAAAACATATTTTTTGTGTGTAATTTGTATGTTTATCTTCTTCTTATTTTTGTTTTTTTTTTTTATTGTTTTTAATTATAATTTTTTTTTTTTTTCAACAAAGAAAAGGAAAAATGCTAATAGAAGCAGTTGTTGTGCGCTGATTTATTAAAAAAAAAAAAAATAATAAGAAAAAAAACGAAATGAAAAGAATTTTTTTTTAATTTTGTAAAACAACAACAAGAAAATTACACCACAAACATTTGGCAGTTGCAGATGTTTGTATATCATGTATTCTACATTTTATTCTCTAGACATAGACATATATGTATATATATATATATCTATATATATGTATAAATATTTATATATATATATATATGCATATATATACATTTTTTTTGTGTGTGTTTATAGCTATTAGAGTTATGGAGAGCATAATGTATAGTAATCTAAAATTAGGTACTTTTAATTACATGTAAATCGCATCAACTTTGAATGTGCAGTTGCAGCTAGGATTAGATAAGCTGAGTTGAGAGCGAGAGGGCGATAGAGAGAGAGAAAGAGATAGTGCAGAGTGGGTAGGACGCGTTGCCTTTAAGGAGCATCGAGCAGTAAGAGAAAAACACACACTAAAAACGAAAAAAAAAAATAGAACTTAAAAAAAAATGTTTTTTTTTGTTTCAACTACAACAACAACAACAACAACGACAACTGTTGCTTTTGTGTGTGTGTTTTAAAAGCCACAATGTTATTTCTCTATATACTTATGTAACTATAGTGTAAACGTATATATACATATACATATGCATATATATATATATACATATGTATATGTGTGTAAAACAATTCATTTAAGCATGAATCGAACGATCCACCGTTATTAAAATGATTAACTATTGATTTAAAATATGCAACAACAACAAAAAACTATTTGAAAACAAAAATTAATTTAAAGAAAAAGAATGCTAAAAAAAAAAAAAAAAAAAAAAAAGAACAAATTCAAATGTGAGCTAGAAACTTAGCTTCAGAATGCACTCGACGCAAGCGGCGATTCGCACAGCTGGACAAAGTTTGGATCAAGTGGAATGATAAAGAACTATATATGTATGCCATATTGAATGCTGCGAAACTACAACTATATATACATATGTATATGCAATCTGTGTATGTATGTATGTATGAATCCATGGCCACGAATCTATAGAGGCAAGCGTGTGGTTGGATCGCCGCTTGCTGTCTGCATTGAGCGAATGACACCGATAATTACAAAGAAATACAAGAGAAAGAAAAACGTAAAATGCAAAGAAAAAAAAAAAAAAAAAAATGCTAATACTAATTTAAATTAAAAGAAATTGTATTGTAAATGTAAAATAGTATCGTTTTCGTATATGTATATGTAGTTAGACTAAGGCTAAACTCTAACTCTATATAAAGATATAGAAAGTATAATACAAATATATATAAATATTTATATATATAAAAATTTATATATATATATAAATATATATATATATATATCTATAAATGTAAAGTATTTCGTTGTTGTACGATTAAAACAAATACGCATTTTTTTTTGTTAGTAATAAAACTCAATTCAACTGAAAATGCATCAAATCAAACACGAATGCACAGAGAGAATGAGAGAGAGAGAGAGAGAAAGAGAGCTATAAGGGAAATTTGTAAATTTGACAACAAACAAAGGCATAAACAATAATGAAATCAAAAATACAATAGTAAGAGATATTAAAGAACTTTGCTAAAATTACAAAAAAAAAAAACTAAAGAAGAGAGAAACGAAAATTTAGTATAAATAAAATATACACACAAGCCCAAACACACACACACACACACACACACTTACAGTAACACTTGAAAGGGGTAAACAAAAGAGTAACAATAATAATAAATTTAATGCAAATCGAAAACTATTTTAAAAATTTTTAATCATGAAACAGTTACAATTACATATATTACAAAAACCACTTTATATAAAAAGAAAACTATATATAAAGAGAATGACAAAAAAAAACAAACTAAACATAAGTGTAACTACAGTGAAGTAAAAGAACAAGACACACATGAAACATGAAAAAAAAGAAACTTAAAAAATAAAAATAAAAAATAGTGCCTAACACAGAAGCAAAGTATTAAAAGTCAAACCAACGCCAGGCAGCGGAAATTGATTTTAATTATTATTTGTTTCATTTTGAGTTTTTAGAAATCAAAAAGCTTGTTTCACAAATTTCTTGCCCATTACGAAAAACAACTCTCATACAACTAAAGAATACAGTTATAGTTATATATATATGTGTGTATATAGAGTGCTATATATATGTATATACATACAGGTGTGTGTGTGTTAGACTTTTGATTTTTGTTTTTTTCTGTACAAAGCTCGATATTTGCGTTCAATCTCACTTGAAACACTTTCAAAGAATCTGAAGCAGAAAAACAAACAACAACAAAAATCCGTTCAGTATCAAGTTAGAAACCACCTTACGAACTTAGTTTACTATATATGTATATATATACATATATTTATATATCTTTATATATATATATATATATACATATATATATATGTTGCCCCTCTGCTCCGCCACTCAATAGCCCATGTCCCTTGTACCCAAAGCAATCGGAGAGCTACTTAGTTTTAGACTGTCCCAAGCAAAACAAACTCTTGGCCAAAGCCGAGCTATTTACACCCTTTTGTTAACTGGTTTTGGCATATATTTTGTATAAATCTGATTTGTACAAGAATAAAACCAATTCGATTTCATATTCACATTTGATTTGTCCAAAATTTACTAGGTTTTTTTTTTTTTTTTTTTTCTTAATTTTCGACTTAAGTTTATTTTGAATATACATATGCAATAACAAATTGTTGTAAGCAAACGATATAGAAATTACAACATATATATATATATATATATATATTTATATATGTGTATATACACTTATGTGCAAACGCAGGAAACGTGTAATGTCCCGACTATGCAGCAATCTAATCCCTGTAACTTCCTCGATTCAACATGCTCCATGCTACAGTTTAAGTTATGTTTGGGTCCTGTTTTTTTTTTTTTGCGCAGATAGAAAATTTAAATATGTTTATTTTATGTTTATGATTATTTAATTTTTTTTTTTTTTTTTTGTGAAAATACACTGTAATTTAATAAGCAAGAATGAGATCATCAAAAACCACCATCATCATCATCATAATATATATTCAAAGAGAAGAGGAAAACGAAAACAAAAAATAATAGTGCTTAAATCAATTATTAATAAATTTATAAATAGTTCTAAAGCAGAAGATAACTGAAAACAATAACAAAGCAAGGATGAACAGTGAATATGCAAAACAATAAAATTGCAATTATATTTATATAAATAATTGCAATTCACGATTTAAGCTATATATATAATATATATACTATATATATATATATATATATATGTATGTATAAATCGATCTATATATATATGTATGTATATATATACTATATACTATATATGTATATGTATTTTGTTTTATATTTGTCGTTCAAACAAAATACTAGAATCGAACGAGCGCAAATAAGGGAGAAAAGAAACATGTGAAATTTACGTAAGGAAAAAATGTGTCATTTTAATTTTTACACTGAAATGCATTAATAAAAATTTTAATATATTAAAAAATCTCAAAAATTCCTAGTCGTTATTATTTACTTTAGCTGGTTTCATATTTCTAGATGCGCCTGGAAGATAAGTATATAAACAGCAAACAGGCGAGATATTCAGCAAATCCTTATATTATTTTATAATATATTACATTTATTTTTAATTTAGCTGGTATGGTATTTCAAATATGATAAGCAAGATGTGCCTGAAAAATTAGACCAATTAGACGAGATAGTCAGCATACTCTTATTATTTATTTCGGGAGTTACATCGGGTCTGGAACATTCAGCAGTTCTATGAACTGCTATACATCTAGAATATGAAGATACCCCATCAAGCCAATGACCATGCTACAGTCAAGTATGGCCCCTTCACAAAGTACATACAACTTGAAACATTGCATTGCCATTAACTATAGTTTTTATTGTTACATATTACATATACACATACATATTGAACGCAAAAGCTAGAAACTGCGTAAAATAATTTCACTTGGACATCACGCGCACACATAAAGTTTATATAAATCAAATTGTCTTGTCGTTTTGTCTTTTCTTTTTACTGATTGGATTGTTTGTTTCAAAATATATTGTTTGCTTTGTTTTGAAAATATTTAAATTTTAATTTATACAATTCATATTCGTTACATATATATTATTATTTTCATTATCGCTTGCGTCCAAAAGTTCATTACGAAAGGATTCGTTTCTATGTGATGCGGGCTGAAGTTGAATTGTTTTAGCAATCCTATCAACGATGTTTTTAACTATAACTTGTAAAAGGTACAATTTCTAAATATCAAAAGGCGAAAAAAAATATTGGGAAATTACGTTGAAAAGGAAAAGGGTTAAAAGTTGGTATTAAAATTGAAAGACAGCATGCCGTGAATTTACAAGGACACTAACTGCAAGAATCAAGCGCTTGGAGGCTGCTCACTCAATGAATTTTTGAGGATTTCTCTCTTCGGGGTATTTCTTTGTTTTGTTGTTGTTGTTGATGTTTTCGTTTGCCAATTTTAGTGTTCTTGATGTTGTTTGCATTAGTTGGTGATTTCCTTATTGCTGTAGCGGAGCCTGTTCTGTTAATTGAAAAGCTGCGTTGCCCAGAGATTGCTAGGCAAACAGTAGCCAGCCGATGCATAGAAAGGCGAGATACAAAAACAGTCTCGACAGCGTCTGCTCATCGTCGTACTGTGTGGTACCGCGATTAGCAGCTGCAAATGAAAATTGCACCAGTTAATAATATATGCATTTATTTAAGGTAATACCCAATATATGCATACTCACCTGCTGGCCGCGGTTCGCCAAAGTTAAGTGATGATGTAAAGAAACCAAAGGGAAAAGCACCAATGCCGAATGATACATGGAAGCTATCACCAAAACCAAACCCCGGGAAGCCAGGCGCTGGCTCGGGCTCTGAGCGCTGCCCGGCAGGACGCGGCGGCACCTTATTGCTGCAGAGCACAAAAGAAATGGATAATTGCAATTGCATGAATGTGAGCCGTTACGTTGCACTTACCGTGGATCTTCTTGGCGTGTGCTATTGCGACCATAAAGTGGTATGACTTTGTCCTTGTCAACGGCTGCCTTGCAAACGGGGCAGAGCTTGCGATTTGGCCGTGTTAGCAGCCACTGATGCAAGCAGGGCCAGCAGAAGAGATGGCCGCACATGCTGACCACCGCATCCTTTGCCGTATCCAAGCATATATTGCACTCGTACAGTGATTCCTCGTTTTGTTCCTTGTCGTTGCTGTTGTTGTTGCTGCCATCAGTGGGTGGAGTTGCTGTTGCTGATGCTGATGCTGATGCAGATGCAGTTGCTGCTGTTGTTGTTGTTGATGATGACGACGATGGGTTCGCCTCATTTGAAGCCGACCCATTCAGATCTGCAATATTGCCGCTGGCCAGGGCGCTGCCCGTGAATGAATATGATGTTGACCTATGGCGCAACTCCGATGAGGACTCAGCGGGTTTCTTGGCCCAGCCAATATTGTCAGTGTCCACACGCTCCATGGCATTGTTGTTGTCGTTGCCATTATCATTGCTGCCGGCATCTGATGATGTGCTAGGCAATTCTGGGGCAGTGGCCAACTGTGGCTCGCCAACCATAGTGGCTGTTGCCGCTTCCATATCCCACACTCTGTATTTACTTAACAAATATACCGCAAGACTTTAGTGGTTGATGGCTTGCTCAAACGTCCCTTAAACGCGTGATCTAAATTTAAACAAAATATACAAGAAAATACAGTTTAGTAAATGCATTTAAAAGCAAGCCGTTTCCAGAATAAAACAGAACAGAAGCGAACACAGTGTGGCAATTATAGATATCGTTCACCTGGTGTGAACCCACAACTGCAGCTAATTGGAAATGCCATATATATACGTGTATATGTATGTGTCTGTGTGTGCGTGTGTGTGAGTTGAAAACATACAAATACACAGAAATACCCAATCAATAGTCTACACGTTCCTCAACATAAGCGCCAAATGCTAGACGTCGCCCAGAGAATTAGTGGAATCCGTTCAGATGCGTTACTTGTAATTATTATTTAATTCAAAAAAAAATACGGTTTAGAATTTATGCCAAAATGTAACTTCAATTTTATAATGAAACTACAGATGTGACACTGGCCAACATAACTGCTCGATTCTATATGTATGTATTGAGACTAACCTAAAATAAAGCACCGACTACTGAGACTTAAATAAAAACATATGCTAGCCAGCTTGAAGTCCGTTTGAAAAACATTTGTCTGGTCAAGTTTCAATAGCTAACTGAACATTAAATTAAGCACAGACATACGGAACACATATGTGCATATATATGTACATACAAACATGCGTACAATGACACTCAACTGAATAGGTTAGATTCTGAAGGTTTAACACGTTATAATTCTTTAAGCAAATCAATCCCCATTTTCGATTAAATATATTTTTTATTGTAGAAAAATTAATAATTTATGATCAACAAATTTCAGCTATGCAAATTTTCTTTTTATGCTTTTTATTATTATTATTATTTTTTTTTCATTTGGATTATTATAAAAATCTCTGTTTAAATTGTAATTGATGTTGTGATTTAAAGAGCTAATTTGTGTGGTAACATTAAAAACCATTATTAATTATTATTAGTAAAGTGTAACGTAAAATACCTTGAATGAGATTTAATAACTTAAAAAACAAAAATAATTTAATTGAATTTGAATAAACACTACCTAACAAGATTGGGTTCAATCAAAATATAATAAAATCTTTCTGTAATAACGGAAATTCGGCGAAAAGCTGTGCTACAAGGGTAGTTTGAAAAAAGATGTGAACCTATTCAGCTGAGTAGCACTGTATATCGCATGTCATTCGCTACGCATGTTTATCGCAGCAAACGTAATCAAAGGTAATTGTGCGGTACTTAAGTTGAATTCATATGTAAACATGTGTGTACATGCACACATATGTAGATGTAAACGAGTATAGGTGTGCCTATGTACATCACAGATGCATTTGTCTCTGTACTGTCACAGTAAACAGGTGCAAAGGTATGCAATTTGACTGCACAACAAACAAACGTATTAAACGCATGTGAAACTATTAATATTTTGAAAATTCATATTAAAATTCGCCTTTCACTCCAGAACTTTCAATTGCGCGTTAAACATGCTAAAGTACAGAGCGAAGGGTCCAAAGATTGTATACAATGAATATTATGATTATTAAAACAAGCTAGATCGAGATCAGACAGACGGAGAGAGGAAGAGGAGATAATGAACATGATAACGATGAATCACGTGATGCTTTGATAACGACTACGCCGGGAACTAGAAGTTTCAATCGACTCCGGATATCACAGTTGCGTACCTGATAGAACCTTAAGCAGTGCTGCTGTTGCTACTGTTGCTGTTCTGTTGCTGTTGCAGTTCTCTAATGCTTTTCAAATTGTACAAACAAAAACAAACATACATGAGTATGCATGCACATACGTACGTGCATATGTACATATGTATGTAGTATGTAAATATACAAGGCAGAGCCGCCAGGCAAGCTTTCAGCAACTATGTGCGTACTTTGCATCTAACGTACATATATATGTACATACGTGACTTTTTACATGTGTATTTGCCATACGTAAATACACGAAGCATTGCACGTCTGTGTGTGTGAGTATGTATGGTGCATACGAATGTAGCAATGCCCTATCAGATGAGCAGGCACAAACACATATATAAATACATGTGCAAAAAAGAACACGCACATACACCCACACATATGTGTATGTGCACAATAAATACACATACGCACACAGGCGCAAATCCATGTATTTTCTACGACACTGTTATTGTTTGATTGTTTTGGTCAAACTGCCACACAAATAGTTTTTGCAATATTTGGCACTCACATGAAATTCCATTTACCGCGTCACACGAGTCTTTGATTTAACTGTAAAGATTTTTAATAACTTGCTAGAGCTAAATATGTGTTTATTTTGATTTTCCTCAAGGCGAAACTGGTTGGGCCTGGCATACTATGAAAAAAACATATGTACAAGTACACACATACATATACATACCTTTTAGTAGCGTATCATATGCCCACGTAATTTTTTGGATTATTACAATATGTGTATATAGAACTGACACTTTGACGACTAATTATATTTCATTCAATATCATTAAAACTAATCTGTGTTGCTCGCAAAAAAAAAAAATATTAAGTTGTCAGAACCACAGCGATACCGATATACTTATAATTTGACTGGCGGCGACAATCGAGAAAGCGCTGTTGAATACATCGATATATAATTATTAACACTTATATCGATAAGTATAAAGCTATTGCGATAAGATATCGATATGTGGAAAAATAACCATAAGAGCGATATATTTGCATTTTTTTTTTCCAAATGAATATAAATTACTATTAATGATGAAATGCAATAATAATATCGCTTAACTCTCATGGGACACTAAAAATACAAGTCGCTAAGATTTTTCGCCTTTCAACCTTTGGACCCACCGTCCAACTAGTTTTAAAACACTAGTTTTGATTAGGTACTTGTGATTTATCGATAAGATATGATGATGCGATATTTTCCGTTCCCAATTTTAACATTCAATTTTATTTTTTGTAATAATAATAACCGCTTTATACATATGTATGTGTCAAGCGGTGGAAAAAATTATAATGAAATGCAAGAAGACTGTACAATATGTATAAAATATTAATATATTGGCCGTTAAATATAAACAATTTACACTTGGCGCTATTTTGTATATAAAAAGGCTCTGCCAAAGCTAAGACGACAATTATTGTCAACAATTAAAACGCAGCAGCCGCGATAACTTGGAAGGCCATATAAGCGGTAGCAATCAGTGCCACAAAGAAGGAGAGCGCACGTGCGGGCTGAGGCACCACGACAACGGCATAGACCAGGGTATGGACAATGCGTGAGATGCCAACAGCACGGAACAGATTGATGGCCAGAAAGGCGCTGGGGTTCGTTAGTGTGTAGAGCAGGCCGATAGCGAAGAAGGGCAGAATGTTCTCCAGATCGTTGCGATGCGCACGGCGCACACGCTCCACATTGGGGTCATCGAATTTAACCTTCAACTTTGGTGACATCAAATCCTCCGGATTGGCGAATGTCTAGAGAGCCAAGCGAAATAGCAACAACAATAATTGATAAATGCTCTCATAATCTATGCACTTTCACCTGCTGACCGGACTTTGACCTGGTAGCAACGGCTCCACTCTAGCTTACCTTGGTCTTGAAACGTTGCATGGCTGTAAGCAAAGACATGGCCAACATTTTGACCACCAACACACCGGCCCAGAACGTAAAGCTCTTGAACACCGGGTTGCTTAGTGTAAGCAGTTCCAGACTCATCTTTCTAATTTGATTTATTTACACGTTTTGTCAACTAACAGTGACTGAACCGCTTTCGTGCGTTGCAAACTATCAACTGGCGTGAGCGCTGCCTATATTCTTATTATATGCATGTGCGTAGGTATGTACATATGTATATATATGCCGGCGTATGCTCCGCTCTTTTGCGCGCCTTTCTCTATCTCTCTCTATACTTCTCTACTGTGCTCTCTGGCACTCTCTATCGCTTGTACGCTTATGTAGAAAGCGCCGAGTCAGACTGACACTATCAAAACAAAAAGAGCCCACATACACACACACACATATACATACATACATATATGTATGCATGTATATAAACTTACCAAAGTTATAAATCTCATAAGGCCTGTAAATAGGCTCATCGGAAACATTTTGAGCACCAACAACGCCGTCCAGCCGATATAGCAGCGGAACACCTCATTTTCCAGCGAGATTAGCTCGTATTGCAGCATTGTTTCGGCTTGACATTCACTTGGAGATTGACTCGCATTCTATAGCCTAGCCCCAACTACATGCTATATATGTATGTATGGATGCACTATGCACTTACATTTCTCGTGGGATGTCAATTCAATTCTACCGACAGCTTATCGGCATAATCTTAACTAAATAATTACTAAATATACGATTCATAAATGAACCGGTTTTGCTAGCCACTTAATTCCCCCTAAAGACATGTGTGACAGAGTCAGTAATATATGTACATATATATCTGTTTATATGTTCTTTGTTTACATTTAACCCTTGTCGAACTGGAAGATTGTTCGACTTCATAATTCAAAATCAATAAATATTAATTAACAATAAATTAGTTCGTGATATATAAACAACGTCAAGTCCTACAGAATCATTACACTTTATTTTAAAAAAAAGTTGGGTAAACCCTATTTTAGAGTATACCTCTAATGTTACTAGCGTCACATCTGCACATCAGAGCGATTAAATGAATTGACAAAAGCTCAAATAAAAAAAATAAAAATTACTGTAATTGCCGTGAATTGAAAACAAAAAGCGAATAATTTTCAAATTAGCCCAGATGCAACGATTTGGCGGGGGGCCTAGTATTAGTATAGAAATGCTGACAGCTCTAAAATTACTTACATGCACATTTAGTTGAAAGGCATTACGTGAGAGATCATTTAAAATTGCAAATAGAATCGATGCTGATTCAATTTCAAAATAAATAAATTATTAAGCTATGTGCAATGCAAAAGTCTAGTTTACATGAAGTAAACTTCATCATATCAAGAATTACGTGACTCTGATCATGACGCACTCAGATAAAGTCTTATAATGCATATAAGTCCTTCAATTGACGTTGTTCCCTTAAAGGTTTTATGTTAATTTTATACAGCTTATAAGCATATGCGTATAAGACTGTGAATCAGGTTTATATATGAGTTTTGTACTTAAAAATGTTGTGGGACTGCTCAAGCTTAGCTTATAAATACGCTCGTACAAACTCGTATTCTCTTTAGGATATTATTAGACTGCTCTAGCTCACACTTATACGAACTCTTCTATTTCTTATCAGACTACCCATTAGATCTTTAAATGGAACTATTTCCTTATGGATCTTAAGACACTGCTATTGCTTAGCTTATTAACCAGTTTAGACACGCTTATAAGGAGTATAAGACTTTCAATCAGCTCTTGGTGTTATTCTCTTAAGCATTTAACGACACTGATCATGCAAAGCTAATGCGCTTATGCTAATTCTTATAAGTATAAGACCCGATCAGTTCTCTAAATGATATTCTTCGAAAATTAAAAAATAAAATAAATTTTATAAGACTGCTCTAGCTTATAAGCACGATTTTACTTTAAAGTTTTTATGACACTGATCTAGCTCTAAGACAAACTCTTATATTATGTATAAGACTTTCAATTAGCTCTCTAATTCGAGTTTTCCCTTCATATACTCTGCAGTTAAGCCAATTTTGATGACACATGACTTGTGGCTCGTTAACCATTTTCTTTTATTTTCCTTAAAGATCCATGCATAATTGAAAAAAAAAAAAAATCGAATTTGAACTGACAAGCTCTGTTCAAAATGAACTCAAATTTGCAATTTCAACGAATCTAGAGCATAGCCAAGATCTAGCCAAAGGACGGGCATGGCCCATGGCTACGGTGCTCTCATTCAAGAGACCTTCATCAGAATTTAGTGAACAAATTAAAAATGCCAACTTATGCGCGCAAAGCTCAGTTGCAGCTTAACTCAATCAGCTGCAAGTTTGCTTGAAATATTCCTAGTAGTTGTAGTTGTTGTTGTTGTTGTCTTACTTAAACTAAAGTGCGCTGTAATCTCTCATCATAATCATCATCATCGTCATCAGAGTCAGCAGCAGCGTCTCCGCTTTTCATCGTTGGACTGAGGCCCAGTTGTGGGTCTGTCAGCATTTTGCCAAAGAAAACCGCAGGCGAGCCGCTCTTCAGAATGAACTGCCTCTTCCTCCAACGATTCTTGAGTGTAATTAATTAATTTCGCGCTCATTTAACTATGCGCCCATTGTTTGCTGCTGCTAAACATAAAACATAATGTGCTGAATTTACATAACATACGGATGGGGCTGCAATTGCAGCTCAGTGATCGTTCCGCATTGGTCGTGCACGCGCGTCGCATTCAACTCGAATTCCGATCGCCCTGGGCGCAGGCTCTGCTCAAAGGATATCAGAAGGGAACAATTAAATTATTTTATTTTTTTTTATTTTGTTGTGCTTGTGCGTACAATGTCTCACGGTGAACGAAAAGGTCGCCTGAATGTGGTTAAATTTTTAGAATTGGTAAATCAATTTGTATTCTGTTTAAAGTGCAAACGAACCATAAAAATGAAATAGTTAAGCAAACTAAAATCTCATTACAATATAATTATATGGCTTTACACTTAAATGCATAAGAGTGCCCTAGTCAGTGCCTGACTAGCAGATACCCTAACTGCTGTGCCGAATAGCTAACCAAAACAGTATTCGAGTTCTAAAAGAACTCAAAGAACTTTGATAACTCTGGTCAATGGAAAAGTATGAGCTAGGCTACATATGTATACAATAACAGTATTAGCTTTGCTATTGTAGAACAAAACTTAACTTTCTAGATCTGCTATATGAGTACTTATGTGCAACATTCCAAGTCTCTAGTTGCTCAGATATATTATATATGCAGTGCTAAATTAACTCTGCTGCTGATTCGAATTTACATATATATATAGGTTACAAGATCTATATATATATATATATTTATGAGTACGAATAACCACTTTCAATAGATTCTCAGGGTCAACAAAAACATTGCTTCCTTATAAGAGGCTTCATGCGTATACACATACGTATAAAAGAAAAGTAGCTATAATCCCTATCGTGGAATACTATGGCCCCTCAACTTGTGCAAGTTCTTTAAATATTGTATGATATGTATACAGTACACATACATATGTACCATACGTACATACCTATATTACATATACTGATAGTTATACAATACAAATATAGGCACACTTCAGTTACATATACGTATGCACTTCACTTTCAGTAAACAATTAGGGCTTTTCCATTGATTGTTTTGGTGATCTTGCAGCTGATCGCAGCGTTTCATATATATTATATTATATATGCGTATCCTTGTACTTGTATTACATATACATATACATATACATACCCTTATGCCATATAGAAAATATTATAAGTATACTTAAATTACACATACTTACATTTCAGTAAACAATCTATGTTCTAAATGATCTTGCAACTGAACTTATATATATTATTATTATATATTAGCATTTCTAGACTAAACATTTCGCTCTGCTTCAATATATATATATATATATATTTTTTTTTAGGCCTTTTCCGTTGCCTGCCTAGTGCTGCACTTCTATAGCTTTAACGATCGCGACATTATGACCTCGTTCATGGCGACGGGCACATTCACTGGGTATATTATCGTCGTCATAGGTGTGTTCGCAGGTAAACCCCAATCAATCAGCATGCATGCATGAATCCATTGGCAGTCATTATCAATGCTTTTATATCCTCCAGGCGTTCTGATGCGTGCACCCATTCACAAACGCATCGACATCTTCTTCAGCGTTCTGGGCTGCGCCCTGTTTGTGGCTAGCGGGATCTTCATAATCGAGGCCTGGGAGTTCTCGTTTCGTACACGCACCCGGGATCTGGCGCTGATCAAGGCATCACTGTCCATTGTGAATGGTGTGCTGTTTGGTTTCGATGCGATCTTTACATTTCGGGATAAATAATAGCTATCATGGTCAACAGACCCCCACCCACCCACATTTGACGCTGCATTTACAATCGTATTATACTTAAGAGACAGATACTTTCTGCATGCATACATACATACATACATAGAGCAGACATACGTACATACATACATGTTAGTTATGAAATCATAAATAATGTGTGACAAATGTAAAAGTAAGGCAAAAACAAAAATTAGGAAAAGGGACTTTGCTCTATTGCTAATACATAATTTGTTTTTATTCTTTTCTTTTTGCTTTTAAATAGTTTTTACAATTTTGTGTGCAATTTCATGTCAATAAAAAAATATACATGTGTATAATATATATAAAAGCCCGCATTGTGCATTAAAGGTGATTACAATTAGGCTAAACACACACAATACACACATACACACAGACACACACAAACAAACACAGAGAGCGAGTGAGTGAGTGAGAGCGCGAGAGAGAGAGAGAGAGAGAGGGAGAGACACACCCTCACTTGTAGCGGTACATCAATTAGCTGCTGACATGGAAATTCATGATGCGTTTATACATTGTTAAAGTAGTTAGATTTAAATTTTTATTGTGTTTGCTTTGTTTTTGCTTTTGTTGGTTTTCCATGATTCATTGACGTGAGAAAAATATGCACGTCGTCTTAAGTCATCATCACCATCATCATCATCGTGTTCTGGGGCATCTTTGGATGTTCTTGTTCTTGTTGTTGATGTAGCTGCTGCTGCTGTTGTTGTTGCTGCTCTGAGTTGTTCTGACGTTGTTGTTGTTGTTGTTGTTGTTGTTGTTGTTGTTGTTGTTGTTGATGTTGATGTTGATGTTGTGTTGCGTTGTCTTAGGCAGAATTGTGTATGTTAAGGCGGAAAATATCATGAGCAACGAAATAGGTACCGGCATTGGCTTTCAACACAAACACCTGAGAGAAAGCGTGTGGAGGATCGTCGTCGCACTGTAATTCGATTGAAAATGCATTCACATTACATAATATGTCAGCAGTAGCTAATAGCAATATTAAATAGAGCAATAATTGCGTATCATGTGTGCGGATCAATACGTGCTCAAAGATTAAACAAATTAGAAATTAAGGAGATTGATTAGAAGAAATTTGAAGGAGCAAAACAAAGTTGAGAACAGATAAATAGACCATATATACGCCGCATGAATGAATGGATATCTTCGGTGTACCGAAGCTCAAATACTCTTGCAGGAAATTTAAATAAACTATATCTCATGTACACTATGGACTTGTATATTGATATCTCATATATAAACAAGAACTTGATCTTTGACTATTCACTGAGTCCACTACATAAATAAGCTGATACGATAACATTTTCGACATTCTATATTCTAAATAAATCATATAAGACGATAATATACATATATGTATGTATCTTTATATATTGCTTGCTATTCATTTACATTGATAGCCCATTTTTGTACAAAAATAGAAGCTTCTATTTAACGATTTTAAAATACAGTATAATATATATACAGTATAATTGATCCGCTTCGATCATATCGATCTCATCAACTTGTATCCGGAAGCCACGCACTCGACAATTTGACTGCAAGGACACTCCATCCACATTAACTGATCCGAGGCAAAAAGTGCATAGAAGAAGCATCGCCGCGTGGTAGATACCGTTAAAACTATGCAATGCCAATAGTTGTTAATACTTTCAACAATAGCAATGACAATAACCTGCCTGTAGAGTAGAGCATAATGATCGCATATTGGCGCATCCGGCGACAGAATGGATACAGCTATAGTTAGGTCTGTCTATGTATGAGTGCATATATGTATATGTTTGTATTTATGTACAGAAATTGTTGTTTTGTATGCGAGTAGTGTGTGTTGATTGTTAGCATGGTTCAATAGAACAGTTATACCAAAAATATTTAACTCATTTAGTAGTAGGTCAATGTGGCAATTAACTTTTTGTTACGATTAGATGCAACAGAATGCTGTTTACTTTGCCTGGCCAGGATCGCTCTCTGAGTGTGATTTTGATTGTTGTTGTTGCTGTTGTTGTTTGCTGTAGCTGTTGCATTCGGCCGAGCTGATTGCGATTGGCTACACATTGTGCAGCGCAAGCCTAAAGATGTCGTGCTGCACAAAGAAGCTAACGCCCACAGGTTTCAGTACAAAGGTCTGAATATACGCATGCGGCTGATCCTCATCGGTCTGCATCAATATAGTCATATATGTATATATATATAGTTTCATATATATATGCAAACCTTCTTTATATAGATATATCGTTTTAATGCTCAAAGCTCTCATATGGTTCTCACCTGTAGTCGTCCGAGGACATTTATCAAAACACCACCATCAAATGTGGGCTGCGAGTCTACCGTTGTAATTACTCGAGTGATCTTTTGGAAAGTGAGGCTCTATATTACCAAAGAAAGACACAGAAGATAAAACATCAATTGCATTTCAATTTAGCATTACTCACCTGGACTTTCTCAAGTATTTTTGGCGCTCCTTGGATTTGGTGTCCTTCGAAAGTCATAAAGGACTCCGTTGCCTGGGAAAATGAAATGAGAAACATTTATAAAAATTCGATTAGTTTGTGAGTGTGTGTGCGCGCGTGTATGTGTGTGTTTGTGCATATACATATACAGCAATATATATATATATATATATATTTATATATTTGTATATATATACACACACACACATACGAATTATGCATACAACATGACTATTCGTGCAAATTTAGCATATATGAAGACGTCTGTGTCTATGTATATGTATGCGTGTGTGTGTCATACTTTTATATGGGAAATTTCGAGAAAGCCACATTATACCCTAACCTGTGCACACATATACATGTCTGATATTTATTTAATTATTGAACAGCATTTTTTGAGCGGCGAAATTCACGAAATAATCATTTGCGCGCTCTTTTTATCGGTGCGAGCAAGAATTATGCTCTAGGCATTTTTGTCAAGGGCGCCATGCGCGTCACCTCTGCGACTGGGAACAATAATATTGCCCTTGTTCGTGTACATACATACATATATGGCAGCCAATGATGTAGAGTGTGTATGCTGCTTAGGTTCCCTATCGAAATTAAATAGTCAAAGAGTTTCCATTGCCCAATGTGGGACGCCACTTACGCTGTAAAAGTTTACCACATTGGCGCGGTTCGCCGGGTCGTCAAATATGCCATAATATTGCTGAACGAAGCCTTTACCAATATCTTCGTATTGTGGATTTAGTGCCATTTTGTTGATGAATTATTTAGTTAATTATAATTGGAAGTCTTGACTATAATTTGAGGCTAACTATACAGCTTATCAGATATTTTGGTTGACTTTATGAAACTAAGAGACACAGAAAACGCGAGACACGGCGAAAGTGTGACCAATAGCGAGCACCACCTACATTCGCATATAATTTTCTTTTCAACATAATTCAATTATTTCGATTACTCGATTATAAACTAAAAACATCGATAAGCAACTAAAAAGTGTGTTGGTAATAAAAAACATAAATTGATTCTGCAATAATTTGGCTAGTCTCCATACTATACCTATTTTTGAATTTGCTTCTAATTTTGTTTTTGTTTTGTTTTATTTTATTTTCATTAAAATTTTTCATACGTACACATATGGAACGATGGAAAAGTCAATGTATTATTTGACTTTAAAAGAACGGTAACACTGCAACACTCTGAATTCCAAACGGCTGTGCGTTTCGTGCGCAAAGCGATTAAAGAGGTTTTAGTATTAAAATGTTAGCCTTAGCAAATCTTTCGCAACTTTGTCGTATTTGCCTGCGACATTTGCGCCAGCAGCAGCAACAGCAACAGTCACCAAATGCAACACCAGCCAGAGATACTCATTATCTGCAAAGGAACAAATCGAGCTACAATTCGAGGGCTCTTCCACACTTGGCAGAAATGTTGAATCAGTTTTTTGCCATTGACATTTTTCAGCAACCGGACACCTTTCCACAGCAAATATGTGCACTTTGCTACAATGCCATGGAATACTTCCAGCAGCTATGCACCGTCGCCGAGCAGAGCAACGAGATGTTGAGGCACCTGGAACTGACCTTGATTGAGCAGCCAGAAGTTCCGATCCCAAATACAGGCTCTGATGCTATTGCTGCGGATGCTGATGTTGATCACTCGGTTGGTATATACAAATCTTTACAGTTGAGTCAGCTAGTTTTAGGGCTGAGCTAGCGTTTTTGCAGTTGCCGCTTGTGAAAACGGAGCCCATGGAAGATGAAGCCGAACATCAACAAGAATACGATTTCGAGCACGACAGAGATGCCGATGCTGATGCTGGCTTAGATGCTGATGCCGATGCTTATGCTGATGCAGACGTCGACGTCGATCGCAGCCGGGCTTCAACAAATGATGATGAGACCGTCATGAGCAGCTGTGCAGCAACAGAGGAGGCAGAAGCAGAAGCGGAGGAGGCGGCAGCTGCGGCGGCGGTTGCTGCTGCCAACAAACGGAAGCTGCTCGCCTGCGAGCAGTGCGGCAAGCAGGTGTACAAGCTGCCTTATCTGGAGGCGCACATACGCAGCGTGCATGAGGGTCATCCGAAGCCGTTCCTCTGCCGCAACTGTGACAAAGCTTTCACACGATACGAACAACTGCGCTCGCATGTGCGCAACGTTCATCCGGCTGTGGCCGCTGCCACAAAGGCAGCCAGCGACGAGCTGGAGCTAATCTGTGAGCAATGCAATCGCCGATATAGCACCAAAAATGCGCTCGGTGAACACCTGAAACGGCATGCAAAGGAGAAGCCGCACATATGCGAACATTGCGGTGCTGCCAAGGTAACGCGCACCGAGCTGCTCACCCATCTGCGCATTCACAATCCGGACTGGGAGAAGTTCAAGTGCAAGCAATGTCCACAGCTCTTCCGGCATAAGAGCGCCATCAGCAGGCATGTGCGTGTCGTCCACGAGGGACAGCGACGCTTTCAGTGCGGCCATTGCCAGAAGAGATTCGGAACCCATGCCTCGCAGCTGCGGCACGAACGCCTGCACCTGGATAGATATTAATTTGATCAGAGCTAGTGTATTAATAACATTCCAAAAACTATGTTATGTATATGTATTCGATTCCAATTTTGTAAAAACTGTATTCTATTTTTTTTTAACAATTTATTTACATCCATCAATCACATCGAGCACATTGATATATGCACAAAAAAACAAAGCTCAGCTGCTTAGCAATAAAGCGAGCTTTAATTAACGTTAATTGTAAATGTTTTTATAACAGGCCGTACTTAACATTCCTGTTATCCTGGATATCTGGTTAATCTTATAATTTAACAATCTCAACAGTCTTTGATTGCCATATAACTATGCCTTAACAATTATTTTTAACAGTCAAAACTCAACACTCTTTAGAACTAAAAATTCTGTAGAGCTAAAAAAGAGCATATAAATATTTTTGTACAATTTAATAGAAGTTTTATAGACAAATATGAGAGCCATATTTATTCCGGCTACCTTTTAGTCTGGCATACCGAATTATATTTAACATATATATATATTTTTTTTAAGATTTGGGTGTACTTATTATATTTGATATTGGAAAATATCTGGAATAGGGAAAGCCAAAAAAACAAAATTTTGGAGTTAGTTTCCATGACCTTCAGCCTTCACTCTCTATATAGAGCTACAGACATACCCCATTAGCTATCCTGCTTTGAGTAATCAACACAAATCAGTCCGTCCATCAGTCAATCGGTCCAGTCATCATAAAAGTTGCTGAGACAATTTTGATACACAATATGAATTATTTGAACAGTTGAAGTGAAAGTGATCCTAGCGTATAATCCGTGCCGGGCCAGCGCAAAAGTTGCCAACTTGCCGTGAGCCGAACTCTTTGTTAAACCAATTCTTCATGGAAACCACCCAGTACTCCATTTGGCAGTCGTGCGTGTGTATCTCGATGAGTTGATTTAGCTCCCTCTGAACGTCCCTGGCCAGCTGCAGCTCGTTGTCGTCGAAGGCGTCGCAAATCCTGTGCACCAGATCGGGGCGAATGTTAACAACGACCAGACTGCTGCAATTGAAGCCGGACATGAGGCCGCTGGCCAGCAATGCCGTGGATGCCAGCATGACGACACGTCCGAAGCGCAAACAGCGCTGACCCATCTCCAGATCGGCGCTGGCATAGTAAAGACCCATAAAATTCGGTATGCACTTTTCGGCCTTCGAGCAGAACTCAACCATGTCTACTGCAAGGCAGATACAAGCATTACAACTCGGAGACCTTGGCTTTTGCATTAGCAGCGGCAACTTACGCTCCACGCCCGTCATCGAGGGCATGTGATAGTAGAAGAATGGTCGGGTTGGGCAACGGCTGGAAACATTCAGGCAATATTGAACCAATTGATCCACATTGTGCGGACGATAGAACAGCTCAGGTAGTGTGACAACGCCGCTAACGCGTACCAGCTCGGCGTGGGCGGCCAGCGAGAGGACATCGGGCAGCGGCGCTCCACCTACCTGAACCATTATCATCAGATTATGCCGGACGGCGGCACGCTGCCAATATTCGCAGTTCGCCTTGCGTTCGCGCACACGCATCATTGGACCCTCGCCGACGACGCCATTGATTAGGACTCCCGAAATCATTTGACTGCGTAGCCATTCCGCATACCGATTAATGGGACGCACGTCCAGAGATCTACGACTGCACCCACATACATATATATATACATTCATGTGCGTGTATATAGGTGTTTGTCGGCAGATGGTTTATAGACTCACTCATCGTCCTTGAAACAAGTAAAGACCGGGGCTAACAGTCCCTGAAATCTTGAATTGAATAACCCTGTTTCCTTGGACGGTGAAGTCGGTGTTGTAAGTTCGCTTTCTGCTTGCTCGTCGTCTTCTTCTTCTTTTTCGGCCCCCCGCTCTACAGAGAGTTTTTAATTAGTTTATACTATGTATAGAAGAAAGATACGACATAGATTACCTGCAGTCGCTGGCAGTTGGGGCTCACTGATTCGGCTTTCCGATGATTGCGGGCCCTTTTCACGTTTTGCCTCCTCTGTCTTACGAAACCAGGCCATAGCGCCGGGTAGAGGCAAAGTTGTCCAGGGCTACGATAAATTTTGATGAAATATTTGTTTGAATTGAGCGAAAAGTCGCAAACTGCGCAGTAAATAAACGTATTCATGTATGTGTATCAATACAAAGTAGGTGCTGGTGCTAGCGCATATTCAAAGTTTGGCGGCATTTTCCGGTATGACCAAACATTGTTTACCAAAGCTTAAATATCGGTATACTTTAACTGCTGAAAACAAAAACAGAACACTAATTTTATCTAACAGAGATAAAAATCGTTTGACTTGTGAGAATGATATTTACTGTCTATTTTTATAAATACAGGAAATTAAAATTATCCGTATCAAACTTATGCAGTCGATACCATTACTAGCCATAGCAATAAATAATGATTTTTTAAGAATCCTCGTAAGACAAAAACTAAATATGATAAAACGCACCCCAATTTTTGATAGAATGTGTTTTTTTTTTGCTTGCGGCTTATTTGAAGACTAACTGTTTAAATTTATTTGGTTATCTATCGATTGTTGACTGTTTTAATAACGATATTTTTGTATACCAATATATTCATGAACTAGAAATTGAACTACAATCGATACAAGTTGTTTTACAAAAATCGATACTGCCTCATTGTGAAATCGTTCTCCGTAGTGAGCAGATCGGGTTCTCCGTGAAAATTCTTAGAAAAAAGAAAACAAATATATTTTTACTTTTCGTAACGGTGAGTGTGCCTTCACATTTATTTAATTTGTTTTGTTAGCTGAATTTGTGTTGTGCTAAACGGTGAATGTGACAAGTTTAATGCTATCAGCGGCGTAATTAGTGTGTGCAATAGTCTGTTGTTTTGGTTTTTTTTTTTTTTTTTTGGGGTGCTCCTATAGACGGCCGGCGGAGCACCACTTTTCCGTGCTAGCTTAGCTTTTTTTATTTTAGTGGATACACACACGGCGCAACAACGATGGTGACTTCGTTTGCACGACGAATGCATGGGCACACTTTAGTGTGGTGTACTTGCGTTGTTGCCTTTTTCAAAATGGCGGCCATTGCAGACGAGTTGGAAGTAAAAAGTTTATAATAATTGCGAAATATTTATTTAATCCACCGAAATATTGGAGGTCTGTTAATGTGCTAATGAGGAATGGAGTGCGCATATGTTTATGTTTTTATTCTGTTCGTCTGATTTATGTTGTAGTTTCTTAAAGTTGACTTCCAGTATTTTGATTATTGTTATTTTTATTTGACTAAATTGTATGTATGTGTGCATACTGGCAGACACACGTACACATGCAAACACTCGTTTTGTGACACATGCGCATCAGCATTTAAACGTGAGCTTGTACGTGCCTATATACATATACATTTGTGTGTGTGTGTGTGTGTCACTTGTTTTTCATCAAGTTTCGTTTTGTTTCGCATTTGTGAGCAATATAGCGGGCCAATTACTGAAATTTTGATGTCTGTACACGCGCATACATATGTAAGCATTTGCTCTTAAGATGTGCAGCTGCTTCACATACAAACACGCACAAATATATGACGTTGCTTTGCGCGCGTTAAATGCGAACGACGCAATTTTCGTTAAGACACCTTTCGCTCCCTGTTTACAGCTCTCCCTCTCGCTCACTCTTTATGTTTTATCTATTGCTAATAACGCGTTGTTTGCGCCTAATGCGCAATATTGCCAGCCCGCTTGCACATTTGCTATTCAAATGGGCGCCAAATTTTTGTTTTCCTTCACATTGCTCTTCTTATGATTGTTATGAAATAAGCATAGCACAAAATGAAGCACCTGCAGCATGCATATATCTGTATGTGATCCAATTGCATGTATGGGTGTGTGAGTGTGTACGTGTATGCAGTTGATCAAGCATACATACGTTTTGCGATTGGCTAAACATATATGACAGGGGTGTAGATAGCTGAATCCATTTGCAAATTGGGACAATTGCATTTGAAAGTTGTGCATATGTATGCAAATTATATTTTATAGAAATCTAAGCTAAGTCATGCATCAAATGTTGAACAAACAGTAAATATCAAATCCTAATCTGTAATATGGCAATAAATAGAAAATTCTAGACTATGAGCTAAACAATACGAATATTATGCTCAACCTGAAGGGACTGGTTTCGGTGATATATATGTATATTGTTTGATCTGCCTTTAATATGTATAGAACAAGCTGCAAATCGATCAATCTATTGATATATTTGCAAAAATCAATAGACTTTCAAGTTCTGGCAGATCAGTGTGCAAGCTTTCGACCTCAAAAATATCGATGCTTTTTATTTTTTGTTTATGTTTACTCGAGTATCTTTTTTTACCGTTTGCTGTGGCCCCCCTTAGAAAGTTTTTTGTGCATGTTTTCCGCGCGACTGCTTTGAGAGTGTGCGTGTGTATGACTGTGTTTGTATGCGTGTGGCACGATTTGTAGATCTAAAACTAAAAACTACAACTCATTACTTCAACTTGATTGATTCTGCGCATAAAAAGCAAAACGCAAAATTCACGACGCTCGAGTGGTGGCAGAGCACAAAAGAAAAAGAAATGCAGAGGCCGTGTAAAAAGAGCGATTCATGCCACAAAAAAAAAAAAAAAAAAAAAATGTATGCACTCACACAATGGCTCAAGTGGGGGCACTCAAAGCTGTGGGCTACAGCAGCAACAGCAGACGATGGCGATGGCGATGACGACGACGACGACGACGTCGCAATTGAAGTGGAAGTTTTGAAGTGTTCCCAGAAGGCAGCCAAGCCGTATGGCTAAGGAAAATGCACAGCGTGAAACTGAACAAAAAGAAAATTTCTGCAGCTGCTGAGAAACGATTTCAACCCTCGCTGCTGATGTCGATGTCGTAGCTTCTGCTGCTGCTGTTGCTGCTGCTGCTGCTGCTGCTTCTGCTGCTGCTGCTGCTGCTTCTGCTGCTGCTGTGGCCTTCGTTGCAGCGACATTTGCCACATTCGTATCAGTTGCGCGCCAGCGCTTCGGCGCTGAGCGTCGCAGAGCTCTAACAGTGACATTCAATGTGTGGTTAATCCATCAATCGAATCCAATCCATCTTGCAGAACTAATTAACTATGGCACGTACCAAGCAGACCGCCCGTAAATCCACTGGAGGCAAGGCTCCACGCAAGCAGCTGGCCACTAAGGCAGCCCGTAAATCGGCCCCGTCCACAGGTGGTGTTAAGAAGCCCCATCGTTATCGTCCCGGTACAGTGGCTCTGCGTGAGATCCGTCGTTACCAGAAGTCGACCGAGTTGCTCATCCGCAAGTTGCCCTTCCAGCGTTTGGTGCGTGAAATCGCACAGGATTTCAAGACCGATTTGCGTTTCCAGTCGGCCGCTATTGGTGCCTTGCAGGTAATTAATGGCAAACGCTGTTTCAACTAATTAAATTTAAAATTCATATTATGAACCTCTCTCGCGATTGCAGGAAGCCTCTGAAGCCTATTTGGTGGGCTTGTTTGAGGACACCAACTTGTGCGCCATTCACGCCAAGCGTGTCACCATTATGCCCAAGGATATTCAGTTGGCGCGTCGCATCCGTGGCGAGCGTGCTTAAGCGACAAGAAAGCAAATAATGATAACAAACAACAACAGATTACACAACAAATCACATTCATATTATATATACGTGCATAGTTTGATTAATAGTTTAAAAAAAATTGTCGTCAATTGGAGCTTGATTTCATTTAATAACTTACACAACATAAATATAAAAACTATCTACATATAGAGAGCATTATTATATAACCACACACATATATAAACATAATCTATGAATATTATAATTAATAACTGTAATACTTATTATTATTATTATTATTATTATTATGATTATATTAGCATTGTACATTAGTTTTTTAAGTTTGTAGATCGCCCGCTGGTCACATTGCGTCGGCAGTCGCCATCAAAACACGAACCTACGGTAGATGCCGTTGCAGCCAGATCGCTGGCATCGGGCCGCCATCTCGAACATCGCCCCTATCTCCAACAGCGCATGCAGCGTGCTGCCACAGGCAGTGTTGAGCTCTAATACGGCAGCGCACAGCAGTCCCCAACATCAACAACAACCAGACAGAACCGAAAGAAGCTGCTGTACGTTCGCCGGCCGCCAAACCAGATCCTTGGGCGAGTGAGAGCAACGCTTCCTGTGGCAGCGCTTAAGCGTTGCATGTGCGGCAAGGTGACGTGCGCGATGCCAGCGATCGTTGCAACTGTGTTGCGGTTGCCACATGGCGCAACGTGGACAGCGGGCGATCGGGCCAATTGACCAACATCGCAAATTGGCCAACAAACATTTCTTTGAACACATCAGAAATGAGTACACAATAATACTGCATCTATTTTATATAATACTTTATTTTTTTCACACCTTATATATATATATATAAATATAATTTTTTTGAGGAAACAACTTAAATGTGGAAAGAGGCCCATTTGGGCGTGGTAGTTGATTAAATAAGTTTTAGATTTACATGCATTTTATACGTTTAGGCAAAAAAAAGTACAGAAAACAAAAAATACGATAAAACAGAAAACAGAATTATAAAAAGAAACAAACCATGCTAAATGACAACATCGTAAAATAGTATAAAATACATTCTCAAAATGTATACAATCTAAATATATATATAAATGTATTACGAATATGATCTATTCTATATATATATACACTTAACTTTACATAAATGTTTATGGAACTTACAAGATATTCATACAATATATAACAGACAAATAACCCCTCCAATAATGCACTTAAACGTACAGACATTTGCATAGTTTGTTGCATTCAAAACAGAAATACAAAAACAAAAAAACAAAAATACATTACAATATAAAACTTAATGTTTTTTAGCATACAATAGAAATCGTAAAAAAACAACACAAAAACAAAAAAAGTCCCCAAACAAAAACTTAATAAACGGTTTTTTCTAGAGAAAAAGCCAAAAAAAAACACAAATTTGTTTTCTTGTTTGCGGTACAGTTGCGACAAAACATTAACTGGCGACGTAACAACTGTATCAATGTGTCTGTACATGTGTATGTGTGTGCCTGTAAAGCTGTGCGGGATTGACTGCAGTTATTGAAGAACAGGTGGCGCCATCTATGGTGCGCAAATGTTGCACTGTATTCGCTTTTACATGGCCGAGCTATGCAGTTTTATGCAGAATTTACAAAAGCTTCTAGTTATACGACGATACAACTAACATATAGTATAGTATAGCATATCTATTTGACCTTGAAAGCTAATCTTATGACAGTATATTTTCCTTTACATACATACATTCATACCATACATGTACATATGTATGTATGTACATATATTTGTATCTTGACATTTGTAATTCTGTCTGATCTCAAATGAATGCGAGAGCAAGAAATGAGTTGTATTTCAACAATCTAAAACAAATAGGATTAGTCATAACTAAAGTGCTGTAGATAAGAAACTCTTATGATTTGAATGTGGCATTTATAAGCACTTAATTAAAAATGTGACGAGTCAAGTCGACTATCGAATGCTCTATATCAAGGTATTTTATGTTAAGCTATGGTAGTTACCTAAAAAAAAAACAGTTGCCAAAAGACAAATCTAGTGCTTTAAATTAAAAAAAAAGGTTATTTATTATATAGCTAATATTAAAATTTGCAAATTCTCTTTGAAATATATACGTTATCTTCTACTGTTACCAAGCATGTGAAAAAGTATCGATGCTAAGTCTGATAAGTGTATTGAAGTAACAGCTGTTGAGTTGCCAGTTGGCCGCAATGATTGGCAGTGCTGCCAGATCGATTCCACACGTTGACTTGCGCATATTGAATTTTTCACATTCGTTAAGATGGAGAGCAACAAGTTCGCCAAACTGCGGCAGCAATTTCTGTGTTGCTATCCCGTCAATAAGATGGCCTGGTCGGTAAGTGGATAATGAGCACTTGTCAATTGGCAATTGTATTGGATTTATTGTCATGTAGACGCTGCAACTGCCGCTGGAACTGGAGGAGCAGCGTGCCTTGATCGCGGCCACCTGTGGCCATCCGCTTAATCAACAGTATCCGGTGCGTCGCAGTTACCAGGAGGCATTCGTCAAGCGTCTGATGCATGTGCTCAAGGATCACGATGAGCTGCACGACGACATCTACAACAGCCTATGTGGCCAGCTGGCCAAAACCTCACTAGATGCAGCGCCAGCTCCTTCCATCTATGCCTATAAGCACTATATGCTGCAATCGGAGGAGCACATCACGCTGCGCGAGTCCACGAGCTTCGTCTGCGAGGGCACCACTGGCCTCTGCACGTGGGAGGCAGCCCTGGCACTGGCCGACTATCTGCTCGAGCATCCCAGCCTACTGGAGGGCAAAAATGTGCTAGAACTTGGAGCGGGCACTGGATTGCTTGGCATTCTGCTCAAGCACAAGGCGCTGAAGCTGCCCGTGGGCCAGGTGGTCATCACCGATGGCAGCAGCGCCTGCATTAAGCTCATGCAAGAAAATATTTCCTTAAACTTTGAGTATGACAGCGACGAGGCAACGCCAAAGTGTGCCCAGCTGCGTTGGCATGAGGTCAAAGAGTTCCCCTGGTCGCAATACGCTGAACCCGATCTCCTGCTAGCGGCCGATGTCATCTACGATGACACGCAGTTCTCCTCGCTGCTCGCTGCCCTTGACTTTGTCTACGAAATGCGCAGCAATCGATGCGAGGCGCTGTTGGCCAGCACCGTCCGCAATGTGGATACCCTGCACAATTTCATGGTGCAGCTAGGTGAGTACATATATCAATTGCATCCGTATTTCATTGCTCTAGGCAATCATTTGAATTGATGAATTAATGAGTGCTTTATTTTGTATATTGATTATTTGTCTTGCAGAGCAACATGGATATCAGGTAACGCCCTGTGCCAATGTTTCCTGTTGCAAAAGTCATTTTTGCCGGGACACCACAGCGGCCGTACAAATCGTGTGCATTAAGCGTTTAAACTAATTAGTAATTAAGCAATAGTAACATAAACAACAACAAGAACAATAGAATGAATGAAACTGCATCATTGGCTGATGGTTGGGATCGTGCCATCGTTTAGCCAACGCACATTGAGCTGCTCGATCTGATGCTTCATGAAGATAATGCCATAGACCTCGTGCTGTATGTCCAGCAGCTTGGAGCGATGGGTGCGCGGCACCTTCATGCCGACGACCAGCGCCAGCAGAGAGGTGATTATCATGAAGACAAAGCCCTGGGCAATCAAGGTGCTCTCGTCCTTCGTATAGAAATACGAGTTCTCCACATTGGCCACGAAATAGTAGTAGACGACGCTGGTGCTGACCAGCTTGAGCGTGTAGGAGGCGAAGATGATGCATTCGGTGAAGCGTAGATGCGTCACCTCCAGCAGCACAATCTGGAGACTCGAATAGCCCAGCCCAAAGAGCACCAGGAGTAGCCAGAAGGTCACCTTCGAGCCGCTCGCCCCATAGATAATCATGGCCAGCATCGTGAGCACCAGCAGCAGCACTTGTGTCGTCACAAAGTGCACCTTGGCGGAGTAGAAGCACAGGCAGATGATGGCCAAAACGCTACCAGCAAAGATGACCCAGAACATGGCATCGATGTTGGCCAAATCATTCAGACGCATCGCATCGTTCAGGGCAAACCAGAAGACCAGAAATATGAAGAGTGCATACTGGATGGCCTCCACAAAGAGCAGCAGCAGCGTCACGTGCCACTGCTGATTCTTGGTCACATAGAAGAACTGCAGCCGCTTGATCACATCCGAGCGTGCCTCGAAGATGCTGCCATTCGCATTGGCAATCCGCAAATCGTTGTCCAGACTGTTGGTCATGTCCACCGTGCCCAGCACGTGCAGCACCTTCAGCCCAATGAGTATGGCCAGCATCACAATTGATATGGACAGATAGGTGGCCGCAAAGTTCACATAGATGCCGTCGGTTAGTTGCCCCGGGGTCGCCACTTGACCCTTATAATGCTCCAGATTCTCCACATACTTGGCGCCAATCAAACTCACCGCCGAGGCGATGCCCAGCAGATAGCAGCTGCAGCAGCCAGATATCATCAAGGCGCGGCTGTTTTTCGAGCTGATTGTGTGCAAAAATCCATACCCGGCCACAAAGGTCAAACTGTGCGACACATACGACATGTAGGCGCCCACATGATCTGCGATAGAACAATTTCCATTCGATCAGACCATTGATGCAGCAAGGAGACGAACACATAATTCACATGAGAGTGAAAGCAACAGAGAAAGAGGAAGAAAGAGAGAGAGAGAGAGGGAGACGGGTTATTAGCATAAGTCAAGTAGATAAATTAACATATAAATAATATGATAAGACATAGTCTATCTATGTATAATCTTATTATAATCAATTTATCATTGCATTTGCCTATTGAGCCATATTTTTTATATACTTATGTACAAGTGTCTAAAGCTTTTATTTGTATTAGTAAAAGCCTTGATAAATATTTTTTTTGTATCTCTAGTTGATTTTATACATGAATTTTGACTAAATCAAAGGAGCCAAATATATATTTTATATAATCTGTAAATCTTCTTAGTAAGATATATATATATATATATATATATATATATATATATATATATATATATATATATATATATATCTAGCTAACTGTAATACTATTATAAGTTTTTATATATTAGTTTTTAACTTGCATTTATATTCAGTGCCTTAAAAATTATTATATACGTATATATTTTTTAAAAATGTTTATTATTTTTTTAAATAAATATTTGTAAAATAATAATCTTAATAATGTTTCAGAGTTGGAGTCCAAGATGTAATATCTTGAAATTGATATGGCCTACAGTTATAGAGCAGCATTATTCCTGAAGCTTTATGCTTTTATAAGAGTTAGGATATTATAAAACGATATGATTTTATAGATGTGTAATAATGTAAATATGTTAAAAAATGTATAGAAAAGTTTTAAAACTTATTTACAAAACTACATATGAAAGATGCACATTTTTGAATGAATGGCATTTTTGGATCGATCCTTCTTAAAGACTCCATTACGTATATCAGTAAAAATTGTATTTATATATTTTTTTTAAGTATATGTTAGGAACATTGAATCGAGATATATAATGATATAAGAAATTAATTTCAATTTAATAATCTATAAATTGAATATTTATTTCCTCTTTAAAGTAAGAATTGTATTGAAAATCGTTCAATAATGTAAACCAACTCGATCAACTTCTGATTTCATTGATGATTGATCGAAATTTCACAATATATATATAGTATATATCCTATATATCCCCCGCAATTAGAATGAAAACTCACCAAGGCCATCGGCAAAGTAGAAACAGCTGGAGATTAGATGGAAGACGCCCGCGACCATGAGGACGAATGGATGCCAGTAGACGATGCAGTGCTTGATATACTTGATGACCAGAATACCGGCGGCGCAGAGCAGAGCCAGACAGGCGCCCAGTATCAGGGGGCCATAGTCAATGAGGTCGACGCTCAGATTCCGCTCGGCCACAAAGGAGCAGAGCGTGTAGCCGAAGATCAGACCGCAGGGCAGGAAGCAGAGGCAAACTGCTCAGAAGAATGGAGTGGAAGAAGAATCAGATTAGCCGTGCTTTATATAATGAATATTCCGGCTGTCGGTTGTCTGCTGTCTGCTGTAACTCACCCACATAGCTGGGGGCGTATTTGAAAAATTTGTGCACACAGGTGCTCCATAAATTCGTCATTTTCGTGCAAAATTTGTTCGATATGCGTGACTGTTTAATGCATAATTGTTAAGTCGATATACTAATTTAATTGTTTTTCTATTGGTTATTGTTTCGCTGTGGGCCAGCTAATGCCAGCGTCGACGATTGAAGCGCGAGTGAGCCCAGTTAGTCAAGTGTCAAATCAGTTGTCGTTGATTCTCTGATTAGATAAGGCCACACAATGAGGCAGCACCTGCATGATGACTAATCCCAGCTAGAATGATATAGGGGCCCCGACGTGGATAAACAGATGCCAACGTTCACTGATAACGGGACAGTTGAGCAGCTTTCCAATTCAAATTTATTAACAGTTGCCTCACAAGCTAGAGCGAGAGAGCGCGCCTGTGTCTGTGTGTGTGCGAGCGAGAGGGCGACAAGTGAAAAGCTTCGAAGCAGCTGATAATTAGCTTAATCTCTTTTATTTCCTTGGCTCTAGCTCTGATAATGCCCGTAAGCACCGGCAGCTAAAAGCTCCCCCGAGAGCGTGTAAAGTGTGCGCTGCTTAAGTGGCACAAAAGCCCACCTAAGCGCCCAATCACCCATCAACATCTGCTCCCATCTGCGTGGGCCCCAACGGGTGGGTGGGCGCTTGTTTAGGGGGCTTTATCAGTTTGTTTACTTTTGAGCACAAGCTCGCTCAAGGGTTGCACATGAGAGACGCACTGAGAGAGAGGGAGAGAGACTGCAGGTATATACAATCACAAGATTGTCTCAAGTTTTAGCAACTCTCTCTGATAATAATAATGAAATATTTTAAGCTATATAAAACAAATAATTCGATTTAAAAAATAGTAATTAATTAATTCGAATAATTTCAATATCTAAAAATTGTTTATCTAAATATCATGGAAAATGTTTACCAAAAATTTATGAAATATAGTATAAATATTTAAGTTATATTCTTAGATTTTCAATTTCAATTCTAAATAATAAGATGAAATAAATATTGCCGATTCTGATGACAGGTAAATGCGAGCATGAGAACCGATAATAGAGAGAGAGAGAGAGAGAGAGACAAAGATAAAAGAAGAATAAAAAATGTCAAGAGATGAGAAGAAGAAGCTCAGATAAGATAAACAACAAAAGTATAGCAAACAAGATAAAAGTATAGAACACGAGCAGAAAATTAGTAAAAGCAATTGAACTGATAAGAGCAAAACCTAGAAAAAGAGAAGTATAGATAAGGTTTCTTATATACATACATACATAAGCATACATATTTATATATAAATTGAATTGCAATCTTATCAATATCCGATTTTTATAATTTCTAGCATCACAAAGCTACAGGAAATTTATGAATTTATATTTATGTATAAACGTATATCTGGAAGCTAAAAAAAAATTGTTATGCTTTAATTTGAAAATGAAAATTTAATAACCGCATTTGGTAAATAATTAAATTGTCATTAAATGATTGGCAGCCATATAAACAATAATAAATAGCTAGCAAAAATCTGTGACGTCATGGACTAGTCGAAAAAACTGTTGCCTACCTTTTGGGGCAGACAAAGGACCAAATGCAAATGTAACAAGACATACAAGTCATATAGAGAAACGAAGAGAGAGAGAGAGAGACAGGTGGCGAGAGTAAGAGATGGCCAGAGATAGAGAGCGAGTGAGAGCTTGCGTTTGCGCTTCTGACCCCAGCAGGCGACCCAGTAACAAGGACTTTGTTTCCTTTGCCCGCCTGCTATCACTTCCGGAATTTTGCTGCGCCGAACAACAACACCAGAAACTTTGCATACGACTGTCGTGACGAACGGTGCAGGTGAATTCGTTGGTCTCTGAATGATGGTTATCGCATTGTAGGATCCTGAATGCTGCCGCTGGGCTGTAGCCAATCCTGATCTATACGAATCATGGCATCAAATTCTATACAAAGCGGCTAACTGGCCAACGGCTCTGTGTCTGTGTCTCTGTGCGAGTGAGTGTTTGTGTATATTTGCGTACCGGTGTGGTTGTGTGTGTGTGTGTGTGTGTGTGTGTGTGTGTGTGTGTGTGTGTAGGCGTAAGTGGCCGTGTGCGTGTGTGTGTGTGTGCAGCGCAATGTATGTAAGCATCTGGTGCCATAGCTTGAACCTAAGCAGCCGCAGCCTGGCCATTGTCCTGGTGGTCTGCGTGACGCTCGTCTACTTCTCGTACAGCTTCAATGCCTGCCTCCTGGCCAGCATCAGTCGCACCCTGCAGCAGGTGAGTCTCGCTGCAGATTGGAAACTCTCTACAGCTGAGTATTTCTTGGCCTTTTCTCTAGCAGAGCAACCTACGCAATTTGCTGACGCTGCAGCAGCGAAACGCTAGCAGCGCAGCCGAGGCCAACAGAGTCACCAATACCAGCAGAAGCGCCAATGGCAACTCCAACTCTAGCACCAGCGCTAGCCCCAGCTCCAACTCCAGCTCCAGTTCCAGCTCCAGTACGACAGCTCTCTTGAATAGCACCGTTAGCAATGGCGTTGCCAGCGTCGATGGCGCGCCCAAGTATCAAATGCTGCGCCAGCAGGGCCTGCGTCCCTCTCGCCATCTGCCCGACACGCTGATCATCGGCGTGAAGAAGAGCGGCACGAGGGCCTTGCTGGAGTTCATACGGCTGCATCCGGATGTGCGCGCCGCCGGCTCCGAGGTGCACTTCTTCGACAGGCACTACCAGCGCGGACTGCGCTGGTATCGCCACCACATGCCCTACACCATCGAGGGCCAAATCACCATGGAGAAGACGCCCAGCTACTTTGTCACCAAGGAGGTGCCGCAGCGCGTTTACCATATGAACACGGCCACCAAGTGAGTGCTGAGACTGTAGGTCTCCTCTAAAACAAATGAATTATATATTTATCGTATATATGGAAAATTTAGCATATAGTATATACTGCAATATGATGATGCCAATAGTTTTCGAAGCACTGATTTGCCTTTTTGCTGAAAACATCAAATTAATCTTAAAGTATTTAAAACCCTCTCTGAAAAGCTTCTGAAGACAATGTTTTCATGTATTGTATGTAGGATTCTTTGGATTATGTGGCAATTCCACACTTTTCTAAAAGCTATGCTTTGGGACTGTTATCTATAGTACATATACATATATATAGTCCATTGATACATGATATGATATAGATTACCAATCAAATTAAACATGTTTCCTGTGGAATTTAAATTTCTTCCTTTGAGAATTTCCATATAACAAATATTTTGTCTTTTATGGAGACTCGCAACATTTGTTATACAATATTTAAACATTTGTTTAGAATGGAGTTCGAATTATCAAAAATCGATTAAACAAAGCTAAGAGTCTATATTGTTCATGGTAAATGTGTTTTAAGCATCGTAAATAACTGTTTACCGATGCCTACGAATAAGTGTTTTATTAATACTCTGAGAAAAAGAGAGCTCAATATGCTCGATTGAGTCGGGTTTTCAATGAGTTCGTTTGTGATTGGACAGAAACCTTTTTTACGCTCTGGGCTTTCTCTCGACCGTTTGCTCCAGTTAAATGAGTCGAAGGGTCTTTTATATATGCATTGGTATGCATGCGAGGGTTAGGGTCATTAAGCACATCGATAGAGTATGTGAACTGAGTGTAAAGTCTTTTGAGTACTACTAGCTTACACATACTAAGTTCGAGCTCAGTACGCATCAATCCTATCACTCCCTAAACGATGTTCGTTAGAAGATCGATACATGAATAGTTCAGTCCAAAGCGGTCAGGAGAAAAAAAAGGAACGAATAGAACCGAAGAGTTTTACGCAGAGTGAGAGCGAGTGGGAATGATATTCATTTGGTCAGCATAGTAAAGTACGTTTCCTGTAGTCTCTGAAATGAAGGTTCAGTACACAGAATCAGAAATCCTTCCAATAAGGATTAAAATTCCATTCTAAGATTGTTCAAATCTTTGTAAATGAGCTAGCACTAAGCACAATATAGTAACTATATATATATATATTATATATGTATATGTAATTATACCTAAAAGTTTTTCTCTCTCTCTTTCTCTGCCTTCCTTTTCCATCTAGACTCTTAATTGTGGTGCGAGATCCGGTGACTCGCGCCATCTCGGACTATACGCAGGCGGCTAGCAAGAAGGCGGACATGAAGCGCTTCGAGCAGCTGGCCTTTGTGAACGGCAGCTACTCGGTGGTGGACACCAATTGGGGACCGGTCAAGATTGGCGTCTATGCGCGCTATTTGGAGCACTGGCTGCTGTACTTTCCGCTGTCGCAGCTGCTCTTCATTAGCGGCGAGCGGTTGATCATGGATCCGGCCTATGAGATTGGGCGTGTTCAGGACTTTTTGGGTCTGAAGCGTGTGGTGACCGAGAAGCATTTCTATTTCAATGCCACCAAAGGATTTCCCTGTCTATTCAAATCGGAGGCACGATCCACGCCCCATTGCCTGGGCAAGACCAAGGGTAGGAATCATCCGCATATCGATGCCAATGCAATTGAACGGCTACGGGAGTTTTATAGGCCGTTCAATAATAAGTTTTATCAACTGACTGGCATTAACTTTGCCTGGCCCTAAACGTGTAAACAGAGAGCAAGCGATATGGAGACAGAGAGAGAGAGAGAGAGGGAGAGAGATGTTGTTGCTGCGGTATTTGGCAACAGACTGATATTGTTGATTGCATTTTTTTATACATACCATTGTTCTTATACATAGAAGATATATACACCCAATTATATATACATACATACAAATATAGTATTTGCATGGCTATGCAGTGAGAAAGATACGTTACGTAATCCTGTGACGTCAGTGCTCAATTAAATGCAACAATACAACAGACAAATCGAACGATACTCACACTACTAAACGGTTCCTTCTCTCAACGCACACGCACACACACTAATACACGGCAACAACTACAAAATCCTACTATATACATGCATACATGCATATATACGTACATATATGAACGCATAGACAAATAGAGCTTAATATGAATTCCTACAGAGTATGAGCAGCTAATTGAACAGAGAGCTACGCCTCCACATCCTAATCTAATTAATTATGAAATATGAAATACATATAAATGAAATGTACTGATAGCATTCGATTAGGCACAGCACATGCACACACATAATCCCTACATTTAAATGATATGCAATTTATACATACATACTTACAAACATACATATATACAACTACAAGTTCATCTACATCTACATTTACATCTATATATATATATAGACATATATTATATATATGCATAGCTCAAGATCTAAATTGCATGTTACGAAATGGCCTAGCTGAACTAATTTCAATTATTACAATTTAATAAAAGTATTTGATAAAAAATTAAAGAATATTTCTTTGAAGACTATTTTTGATGTTAAGCTCTGGAGATGCTGTTTCATATGATAATTTATATATATTCACATATACATATATCCAGAAGTTACTTATGGAGCTATAAAGCTATTCGAAACAAATTCAATTCATTCAGTTTTAGCTATAGGCTTTATTTACTACAATCATTTCAATTTGATATATTCTAAGGCTCTCATATAAGAAGATTATCTATTAGCATCTGCTGTCTTGCTTAAAATCCAGCGACCCCACCAATTTTACGATAGTCCGAATTGATAGTAATGCTTTCGTTATCCTGGGCAATGCCACAAATGACAGAGCCACGATTGCGATAGCGTTCGCATTGATGTCCTTTGGCCAGGAGGCTGTGCACATGTGCCTGCAGCATGCCGTATTCATACTGCAGCACGTTGGGCAGCATCTGATGATGGAATCGGCTGGCATCGATGGCCGTCTTGATGCTCGCCCGTTGCCAAAGTATGCGAACTAGCAGAGGCACAAGAGCCGATATAATCTTTGTGCCACCAGCTGCGCCCACAACCAAACGAACTTGTCCGCTTGAACGCTCCGTAACAATGATCGGGCACATTGAGGACATGGGACGGGCTGCTGCTGTTATCATATTCGTGCCATCGATATACGGCAAATCGAAGTAGTTCTTTAGCTGCTTCATGGAGAAGTCCGACATGGCATTATTGAATAGCACGCCCGTGCGTTTGCCCATGCGCCCGCTCCCGAAACTGCCAAGGAGATATGAATATGAGGTAGTCTTCAAATTTAGGTAGATCTCTATACTTACTAAAAGTTAATGGAACTGGTTACCGAAACAGCGTCATTATTGTGCAATACCGAAATATGCGAGGTGCCATGCTCATCACGCGGCTGTATATCGCCAGATGCTCCATAATGCTCCGATTTGTTATAGGTTCTAGCATCATCTATCAGCTTGGCAATGCGGGCGGCAAGACTTCGGTTTGTCAGCTTGGTCAGCAGCTGGAAGGCAAATGTTAAATGAGTAATATTTGCATAATTGAGAGACATATATCGTATACCAAGTAAACATTTGAATTATTTCGGTAAAAAAGTTGGTCTTATGGTATAGATAATAGACATATGATAGGTCCTATATGATTACAAAGATCTACTATTCTATATTATTTAATGCTATTCTCTATTTAACATATAGCTAGAACCTATTCGTTGACAACCAAGAACTTTGGCTAAGATAATACTAGACATATATACTATACTATACATGAGCTTCAAGCACTGATCCTTCAAGACTCGACCACTTAGGCATCTGATCTATTTTGAACAGTGCCTATAATAAAAAAAGTTTTTACAAAGTTTCCTAGCTCATAAAATGAACAGAGATAGCAAAATACTATTGTGATCCCACAAGAAAGAAAGAGATAAAAGAATAGATCTATCTCTCTCTTATGCGTGAATCAATAAGATATTGCTCACCTCTTCATCAGCTTTATCGTCCAATTGCCAGCGCTGCACAAAGCCAAATTTAAAGGCCTCTACAATGCGATGGATTGCCAAGGCATCTAAATCGTCGCCTGCTGCAAACTCCGCTCGATAGGCATGCAGTATGTTCATGATGAGGCCAAGAATGTGACCGCTGCCTGGTGGCGGCGTCAGGTGCAGATCATACTCATCCAAGGGTATGACTAACGAATCCCTTAGCTCAGCTTGGGCGTGCCTCAAGTCTTCCTTGGTTATGGCGCTGCCCATGTCCTGCAAGTCGGCGTGCAGCCTTGCCAACAGCGTTCCTTTGTAGAGGCTGCGCGGTCCTGCTACAGATATTTGCGCATACGTATCGCACAGCTGCTTCGGCGGCTGGATGTGACGGCCAATGGGCCAGAATTGATTTGTCGCCGGATCCACAAACATTTGACGCAACAATGCATCGCTTTTGATCATGTCCGCATTCAATATGAGCGCATCGTACTGATGCTTGTAGAGCGAATAACCGCTGTGGCATAGGGAGAGCGTTGGCCGAACCAATTCCGACCAGGACAGCTTGCCAAAACGCTCGTGGGCCAAGGCATAGCCCAACAGTTCGGTGGGCACAGCAATAGACCAGCCGGACTGCTTTAACTGCTGCTCGCTCACCATAGTCGTAAAGTTGTCCGCATGCAGAGAGCGCGGTGCCATCTCCCGACCTAGGATCGTATATGCCCGTCGCTCGCTGTGCATATAAATGTTCATAATCATGCCGCCGCCGAGGCCCATGCTTTGCATACCAATGAGTCCGTTGCAGAGCAAGGCAGCTAGTGCAGCATCCACCACAGTGCCTCCAAGTAGCAGTGCTTCTCTATTAAAGAATACATGAGCACGGGGAATTATATAACTTATAGAGCCCCATACCTGGCCATCTGACTGCAGGCATCATTATCTGTGGCTATGCCAGCCCGCTTGAAGCGGTGCAGCGGGGAACTGGAGGGCGGCAGGGGTTCCTCAGGGTCTGGTGGAGTTCTCGCTGCATTTCGTTTGCCTGCCATAGAAATGATGAACTATTTGAATATTCATTTACTCAATATTTTCAATATTCACCGCTCCTTGCCACAGGACTATATGCATATATCGCAATCAGCACACAAACAAAGGCCAAGCCCAGCACAACTCGATTAAATATCCATTGCCAGTGCATAGCGCTTTAGTTTATTCATACTTTTATTCACATTTTATTCCAATTTGTTGCATTTTGTGTTCGTTCTCCACTCTACTCAAAATGTAAATAACACACAGTTAACTATCGACTTATCGATATTTGAAGTTAATAATCACAAGACTTTGTGCCAAAAAAGTACTCATTCAATGAACAATCGATGCTTTTGGCGGTATTTTGTGAGATTCAAATTTAAATGAAGAAAATTAAAAAATTTAATTGCAAAACTAAAACTATGCGATAATAGTGATAGAAAAATATTTTTAAAAATGTATAGATGAATTGCATCATTAAATAAATTAAAATAATAAATATATTGCGAAAGTATTCTACAGTATAGGTTGATAGTTGATAGAAAACTATTTAACAAAATGTATAAATAAATTGAATACAAAAAAAAAAAAAAAAATTATAATAATAATAAATACATAAAAATGTATATATATTGCAAAAGTATATATAATATATAATAATATAATTGATAGAAAAATATTTTTATATATGAATTGCATACAAAAATAAATAAATAAATAAATAAATAAATAAAAAAATAATAATAATACAAATAAAAAAAAAATTCGTAAAAAAAAATTTAAAAAAAAAAAAATTAATAAAAGTGTATATTTATTCCAAAAGTATACTGTTGTTGTTGTTTATTATATATTATATAGTAATCTGTATTTATTATATATCAATCTCTCTGCACATTTGCTTCTGAATATTACTGTTGGCATGATTTGAAAGCACTTTTATTCGTACTCCATAATGAAGTTTTACTATTAAAAATAAAAAAGTTTTTGCCAGGAGCTCCATAGCTGTAAATTTAAACTAGAACACAATCCACTTTTTTTTTCTGCTTTGTAGTTGCAAGAGTAACTGCAAGAGTCTGCTTGCAAGAATATTGAAGAAAGAAGAAAGAACATCTACATTTACATCTCCATGTATATATATATGTATACATTAAACATTTTTATTTTTATATATAATTGAAGTCGTGACGATATTAAACGCTGTCAGTTGGCAGAGACTTAATAAATAAAAGTTATGGCACCTTTTGTAATTGGATTTTCTTTGGTCACCAGCGATGCCAGCGTTTCCCATATTCGCAAGAATTGTAATTGATTTGTGCATCCGCTTGCCGTAGAGCAAATCTGCAAAATATTCACACTACATACATACATACATGCATGTGTACATATATATGAGATTGTATTTAAGTACATACAAATCAACACGAGTGTGAATGAAAATTTAAAAGCCATAAATCTTGCGTTTTTATATCGCACTAGCGTGGCAATCAAATTAACTGAGCAGAAGAGCTTCATCAAACAGGAAGAGGAGACGGGCCGGTTCGTTGATCGTTCGGCTCATCTGGGATTGCAATGGATGAATGAAACTCTCCCCTCTCTGTCTCTCCCTCACTCTCTCTGCCTCTTTCTGTGCGTGTGTGTGTGAAGATTGGAATTGGTTGGCATCTCGTCTGCCAACATGGCTAACTAATTCCAGCACGCGTCTCAAACAACTCTCGCATGTATGACGAAATGTACACGCCAAATGCCTCTATCATGGCACCTGTCAGACGTCAGCGACGGCTTAACAGCTTAAATGACTCAACCGGCAATGTACAGAGATAGAGTGTGAGTGTGACTGTGTGACTGTGTGTGTGTGTGTGCGAGTATGAGAGGGTGGGAGAGGAAGCAGGAGGTAGCTGCTGCTCCAGATTGTCAGCCTCGTCAACACCTTGGCAGCGACAACAACTCAACCCAACATAATTTGCCTCAAGTATTTGTATGTGATGTAGTATTTATTTTTAATAACACTCTGCAGCAAAATTATTGAAGATGAGTGGGAAATTTTATATCTATATGATATAGATCTATATGCATATGATGCAGATACCCTTTGGGTATCTCTTAGTAACAATTGTAGATTCTTTCTCTCTCACTTTCTCGTGCTCTCTCACTCTCACTTGTATTTACTATTTACCATTTTATTTTACTTGCTTGCTCTCCGAGTATTTTCCTGTCTCTTGCTTTCGCTCTACATCAATAAATAATTCTCATTTTTGTCGAGTGTCTTTTATTCTCTCTTAGCATCTCTGACTTAAGCTATTTCCTTCATTACCCCTTTCTCTCACTTCTCTTTGTATATTTCAGTCTAACTCTTTCGCTCTCTCACACCTCACTCATTTCCTGTCTAACTTCTCTATTAGTCACTTTATTTTTTTCTCTTCTCTCTCTCTCTTTTCGCCGTCTTCTACTTTCTACTACCCCTTTTTCGTTTTCATCACTCTACTGTCGAACGCCTTACTATGCAATTCTCATAGATTTTTTCTTCTAAATTCTTGCCTTTCACATTATCTCCAGCATAATTTCATTTGTACCTCGTCCAATAGATCTGTCGCATGTTGGACAGTGTTGTGAACAAACGTTGACAATGTTGCCGGTGATGTGCAGACGGCAGGTGCAAACAGGCGCATTGCTGGAATTGCCTTTTAATTGTCTTTGGCTGCTTTGATGTTTGCTGCCGAGTGGAGTCCGTGGCATAAAAAGTTGATGCAGTTAATCTGGTCAGGCTTAGCGGGCGCTTTTCTACCGACTGTCATCGATTGCATCTCCTCGATGCAGGCACGCTCCACCACACTTCACGAGTGCTTCCAAAAACGAAGAGGAAAAAAAAATAAGAAAAATAAATAAAACTCGAGGAGGAAGAGGAAGCAGAAGTAGAAGTAGTGCATGCTATGCTAAGAGTGGGACAATCGTGTGGGTTGGGGGGAGCTCCTATGCGTGTTGGTTCGAGCAAGTGAAAATATTTTGTTTTTCGCGCGTAGATCCCGATCCCAAAGACGACGATGACGGCGACGTCGACGGCTGTTGCTGCTGCTGCTTCTTCTCCTGCTTCTCCTGCTGACATGTTGTTGAGTTTTATTTTTAAGGGACGGGCCCACCATTCCACAACAATTGCGACGCATTCGCTGTTGTTGTTGTTGTTGTCGTTGTTGCTCTGTATTTATAGACCTGGCCCTGAGGCCGTTTTCACAGTTGGCTTCATTCAATGGGCCTGCGGCTCACGTCCAGCGGCAGCGACTCCCTGATCTTTTGCATGTGTCGACGCCCCTTCGTTTGTTCCATTTAATGTGCCCGCTGTTAGTCGGAATAGTTGCCTCTACTTGTACAACATATTTTACTTTAATTGCGTTTAATTTGAAAATCACAAACACTTGGTGCTCACTCACTCTCTCTCTCTCTCTCTCTCTCACTTCGTCTGCGCATATTGATGTCTTGCTGATTTGTAAAGTTCAGCGGTTCAAGCGAAAACATTTTAGAATGCCGACCACGGCTGTGTCAATCGTAAATAGCATTCGAGATTACAAACCTCAGACATAAATCAGGCTGGCTGCAAATGTAGCGCCAAGAAGCAAACCTGATATATGTACATATATTAAGTCAACGGATTTAGCTTTCATTTTTTTTTTTTTTATTGTTTATAATAATACCTTCATGACTTCTATATATTTTTTTCTGCATCGAATCAAGACGGCGAATTTGTTGTTTGAATGCAACTTTGTATTTCTGTACAAAAAAATACGTTTTCTTTTTTTTTTTTTTTTTAATAATTTAATATTTGAATTAAATAAATTGAACTTCCATAGTTGATTTATTTGATTTTTTTGTATACTGTAAATTTTATATTAATTAATTATTTATTTTTTAAATAATATTTATTAATGCAAACTTATTATTTATTATTTATTATTTATTATTTATTATTTATTATTTATTATTTATTATTTATTATTTATTATTTATTATTTATTATTTATTATTTATTATTTATTATTTATTATTTATTATTTATTATTTATTATTTATTATTTATTATATATTATTTATTATTTATTATTTATTATTTATTATTTATTATTAATTATTTATTATTGATTATTTTTTATATTTTATTTATTATTTATTATTTATATACGTATTAGTTTATATCATATATTGAATGTAGATTCGGGTATCTCTAGGTTAGAGAGAGAGGGAGAGAAAAATAGAGGGAGCGAGAAAGAGATGGCTAATTCGCACAGTCTCCCTATGATTCCCAGCTGAGATATAACTTTTAATATTTTTCAAATTTTCATTTTAATTTCCATCTAGTTTGCCTGGACCTTATTTCTAAATTGACTTAAGGCCCGCTTGTATTTTCTCTAGTCATTCGTTAATACACAGTCTTACGTTAAACAACTTGAGTACACAAATACACAAAAAACAAGTTGAGTCAAAATTTCCAATAAATATTGAAACATTTTTGTTGTGAACGCGCAGAAGATTAACTGAGCCGTGTCTTATAATGATGCTTCGGCTTAAGCGACGACTGCGCTTCTTGGAGGCGTCCGTGCTGAACAAGCAGCTGATCATGAAATATGTGATTCCGACCGTGCTGCCCATCTCTGTGGTCTACAGCAAAGATACGTGCGACAAGAAGAACGAGCCGGGCAAGCCCGCTGAGCCAGGTAAGCCCGCTGAGCCGGCCAAGGCGAGCGAGCCGAGCAAGCCCAGCGAGCCGAAGAAGGCCGCGGAGATGAAAAAGGAAGGGGGTGATAAGCCACCAGGCAAAGCTGACCCACCGAAGGCCGGCGCTCCGCCACCACCTCCGCCGCCGCCGCCCAAGGAGGCGAAGCCACAGGGGCCGCGCATCAAGACCTTTGAAATATATCGCTGGCATCCCGGCGGCAAGCCCAAGACGCAAAAATACCAGATCGACTTGAACAAGTGCGGCACCATGGTACTGGATGCCCTAATCAAGGTGAAGAATGAAATGGACGGAACGCTCACGTTTCGCCGTTCGTGCCGGGAGGGCATCTGCGGCTCCTGTGCCATGAACATCGACGGCATCAATACGCTGGCCTGCATCCAGCCGATCGACAAGAACTTGGGCAAGCCGTGCAAGATCTATCCGCTGCCCCATCTGTATGTGGTGCGGGATTTGGTGCCGGATCTGTCACGCTTCTATGAGCAGTATCGCTCCATTGAGCCCTGGCTGCAGCGCAAGAATGCGAACAGGGAGGTCGGTAAGGTGCAATATTTGCAAGCGGTCGAGGACCGCTTGTTATTAGATGGGCTCTACGAGTGCATATTGTGCGCCTGCTGCCAGACCTCCTGTCCGTCCTACTGGTGGAACAGCGATAAGTACTTGGGCCCTGCCATCCTGATGCAGGCCTTTCGCTGGGTCATCGATTCGCGGGATGAGGTGACCGAAAAGCGCTTGAACATGCTCACAGATCCTTATAAACTGTACCGCTGCCACACCATACTCAACTGCACAAACACGTGCCCTAAGAACCTGAACCCAGCCAAGGCGATCGTCCAATTGAAGCAGATGCTCGTTGGCATGAAGAAGAAAGAAAAACCAAAAATGGAGGCCGAGTCGGGCTAAAAGGAAGAAATATCAAAATTATGCATTTTAATTATATATCTTCTAGAACAATTATGTTTTCCATATGCACTTAAATAATAATCAAATACAAGATATGGAATATTAAATATTAGATCTATACATAGATATAAGATATAAAAAATAATATATAAGATATAAGATATAAGATATAAGATATAAGATATAAGATATAAGATATAAGATATAAGATATAAGATGTAAGATGTAAGATATAAGATATAAGATATAAGATATAAGATATAAGATATAAGATATAAGATATAAGATATAAGATATAAGATATAAGATATAAGATATAAGATGTAAGATGTAAGATATAAGATATAAGATATAAGATATAAGATATAAGATATAAGATATAAGATATAAGATATAAGATATAAGATATAAGATATAAGATATAAGATATAAGATATAAGATATAAGATATAAGATATAAGATATAAGATATAAGATATAAGATATAAGATATAAGATATAAGATATAAGATATAAGATATAAGATATAAGATATAAGATATAAGATATAAGATATAAGATATAAGATATAAGATATAAGATATAAGATATAAGATATAAGATATAAGATATAAGATATAAGATATAAGATATAAGATATAAGATATAAGATATAAGATATAAGATATAAGATATAAGATATAAGATATAAGATATAAGATATAAGATATAAGATATAAGATATAAGATATAAGATATAAGATATAAGATATAAGATATAAGATATAAGATATAAGATATAAGATATAAGATATAAGATATAAGATATAAGATATAAGATATAAGATATAAGATATAAGATATAAGATATAAGATATAAGATATAAGATATAAGATATAAGATATAAGATATAAGATATAAGATATAAGATATAAGATATAAGATATAAGATATAAGATATAAGATATAAGATATAAGATATAAGATATAAGATATAAGATATAAGATATAAGATATAAGATATAAGATATAAGATATAAGATATAAGATATAAGATATAAGATATAAGATATAAGATATAAGATATAAGATATAAGATATAAGATATAAGATATAAGATATAAGATATAAGATATAAGATATAAGATATAAGATATAAGATATAAGATATAAGATATAAGATATAAGATATAAGATATAAGATATAAGATATAAGATATAAGATATAAGATATAAGATATAAGATATAAGATATAAGATATAAGATATAAGATATAAGATATAAGATATAAGATATAAGATATAAGATATAAGATATAAGATATAAGATATAAGATATAAGATATAAGATATAAGATATAAGATATAAGATATAAGATATAAGATATAAGATATAAGATATAAGATATAAGATATAAGATATAAGATATAAGATATAAGATATAAGATATAAGATATAAGATATAAGATATAAGATATAAGATATAAGATATAAGATATAAGATATAAGATATAAGATATAAGATATAAGATATAAGATATAAGATATAAGATATAAGATATAAGATATAAGATATAAGATATAAAGATATAAGATATAAGATATAAGATATAAGATATAAGATATAAGATATAAGATATAAGATATAATATAAGATATAAGATATAAGATATAAGATATAAGATATAAGATATAAGATATAAGATATAAGATATAAGATATAAGATATAAGATATAAGATATAAGATATAAGATATAAGATATAAGATATAAGATATAAGATATAAGATATAAGATATAAGATATAAGATATAAGATATAAGATATAAGATATAAGATATAAGATATAAGATATAAGATATAAGATATATAAGATATAAGATATAAGATATAAAATATAAGATATAAGATATAAGATATAAGATATAAGATATAAGATATAAGATATAAATAAGATAAAAAAGATATAAGATATAAGATATAAGATATAAGATATAAGATATAAGATATAAGATATAAGATATAAGATATAAGATATAAGATATAAGATATAAGATATAAGATATAAGATATAAGATATAAGATATAAGATATAAGATATAAGATATAAGATATAAGATATAAGATATAAGATATAAGATATAAGATATAAGATATAAGATATAAGATATAAGATATAAGATATAAGATATAAGATATAAGATATAAGATATAAGATATAAGATATAAGATATAAGTACCACAGGATATCTAATCAGGCTCATATTTTCATTCATAAACGAAATGACTCAATTAGCTAATGCGGCTTGAGTTATTCTCGCACTCTGCTGAATCTATTTTCGCAGCAGTTAATCGCGACGCAGATTCTATAGAATATTTATAAATGAAATTTCCATAAGTGCTTTCAGTGCCATGCATTCATTCACATTCACAGCAAAGCTCTGCCCTGCGATTTTCTATGCCGTGAATCATGTCTGTGGGTTGATCTTGAATTGCGTTGCGGAACTTTGACACAAACAAGCAAATATCTACATACATATATATGTATGTTTATACATATGTATGTATATATATAGGTATGCATATATCTAAACGTTACGGTTGACCAAGTTTGTTACTGCTGCTTGCTAAAAGCTTTTCCATTGCCTCTTCCCTATCTACCTCTCGCCCTCTGCCTGGCCTCCTCTCTCTCTCTCTCTCTCTCTGTCATTCACTCAGAGGCATTTGCTCTCTCATTAGCGAGCAAAACAAATACATTACTAGAATACTCGCTTCAAAATATTTACATATGCGTAAGTGGGCGGCTCTCTCCTGCATGTGGGTGTGCCTGCCTCCCTCTCACTATATCAGTGTTCCTCTCTCTCTCTCTGTGTGTGTGTGTGTGTGTAGGGTCCGTCCGCGTCACCACGTGCAGTCAGCAAAGCCAAATCGCGTCGGCAAAAAGCTCATCGTCTACGTCACCGACGCTCGGGCCAGAGGTGGCCCGAATGGAGCTTTTGGACGCCTACAAAAACCAACCCCAAAGCGAAAGCCGCTTTGCAAATCAGTCGCAAAAAGTCCGTCGCCAGAACGCAAAAAATAAATAAAACCGAGAACTGAACGCTGCTAGAAGAATTCGAGAGAAATACAGACCGCTATATATATATATGTGTATATATGTATATATATAATATATACATATACATATATATATATATATATATATATATATAAATAAGAAATTAAATTGAAATTAAAAGTATAATATATTTACTATTTAATTGAGTTGTTCAATTCGAATTTGGCAAACACACGCAAACATATATACACATATACACATATAACACATATATATATATATTTATATTCATATATATATATATATAAGAGTCCGAGACGTGTGTTTTCGTTAAGGTGCGTTTTGGTCCATTTCAATAGTTTTATTATTTTTTTTCGAGTGTGTGCATCGAATAGTACATTGATTTGTTGTCATTCGAAGCGAGTGCAGACTGTTGCTGTTGCTGTTGCTGTTGCTGTTAACGATAATCATCTATTATTTATATTTACTCAACACCTGAACACAAACAAACAGCGGAAGGTAGCCACAGCAACGCGCAGCGGGAGCAACGAACGACGCGCCGACCAGGAAACAGGACCAACAGCAGGAGCAGCAGGAGCCGCAGGAGCAGCAGGAATAGGCAACGAGGCAGCTAACAAGGAGGCCAACGCACATCCACACACCCCCAAACACACACACACACACACATACACACAAGCACAGAGCAATTTACTAAGATGTCATGGAGATATGCGGTAAGTAAATTTCAAAGCAAAACATTTCGAAATTCAAGTGCAGCCTGTTCCCCCGAAAAATGCCAGACAATAGTGCACAACTCTGGCCATGATTAGGAGTCTGCTGCAGCGTCAATTTGAGTGCTCAGCCTCAGCTGCAGGATGACCTTGAGCGCACACACATTCATTGTGGCTGACCCAATTTGGAGGCTGTGTTGGTTGTTGCAAAGGCAAAGGCCATTTCCACATAACCGTTGCCCACTTCACCTGTATATAAACTGCATAAATATATACATAAATGTGTGTGTGTGTGGGTGTGTGTGTTTGTTTGTTTGTGTGTACCATTTTCCAGCTGGCAGCAGCCACTACCTTGTATGCAGAGCCTTGGCACACACCCAGGCCATCAAACGTGTGCTGCACAACCCTTTCGCCCTCTCAGTCAGGCAAGGCCTCTCAAATGCAAATGCAAAGTTCAAGTGCCTTTACCACAATGCTTGACACACACGCACACACATGCATACATTATATATATATATACATATATATATAATTTTTTTTATATATGTACGTCGTTAGTATTTGCAGCTAATACTAACATTTCCACTGCATTTGAAACTTGCCAAAAGTTTGAAATTTCATTTTCATTTGAATTTCCATTTCCATTTTTTTTTTCTTTTTCAATTTATTGTTCTAGCGTATTTGTTTACAGTATTTTTTTAGTTACCTGCCTAGCTTTCATAATAATAAATATATATTCCACTGAATCTGTTTCAGTAGTAAATATTTATTTACTTTGAAATTAGCTCAAACTTTGATCAGAAATCAAGCTGAGAGCTCAACCTAAGAATTGATTTATATCTAATATATTTAGAATTCATTTAGTATTTTAAAAAGAGTTTATCGGTGATAGACCTGTGTGTGTGTATATGTGTATGTGTGTGCATTGCTCTCAGAAAGTGTTTTGACCTTCGTTTAGAATCAATCTCATAAAGAATATTTTATTAGAAATATACATGCACATATATGAGAATTTTAAATTATAAATTGATGAAGTTCAACATCTTTATATTATTGTTTAAGATTAAAAATAATCAAATTATTTAAAACAATAGGAAGAAGACGTTAAAGTACATAAATTACTAATTTAAAATTCTTAATAATATAATTCAATTTAATTATGTCATTTGAGACTATACTAGATAGATGATATGCATATGCACATACATTTTTAATTATGGTTTAAACTTGAGGCATTTCAGATCTCTTCTCGTATTCGTTCGCTGATCTGTCTGACCTGAGTTTCGTTTCCCTTTAAACAATATAAATATAGTGAGCTCAAAGTCTATAAGGAATGGAAAATTTTATATGCAGAGCTCGCTAGATGCTGTCATCGATTGTTTTTTCCCAATTTTATCGTAAACAAATCAAAATCGATATGCAGCTTCAGCTCTTTTGGCATATTTCCAAGAGCTATAGCTAATGCCCATTCTAATTGGATGCCTCGAAAGTGAAATATAGTTCACAATTATTCCATCTTTGTATATAATCTTTGCCCAGGCGACGAGGATTGCCCTAGTCTAGCATAGTTATAGCATCACTTGGACTTCTAGTTTTTCGGTTTTAATATACTCATAAAGAGCTTAACTGCATATAGTATAAGTTTTGTATATCTATGTTTATCAATTTGTATATCGTAATACACATGTGCACTGAAGCTGTTCAAAATGTTGTTTCGTGCCAAAAATGCTTACCTGAAAGCAATCTCAGGCTACTCCATGTGGCTGGATGTGGGGCAATGTGTTATTCAATTACTCTGCCAATTTTGACAGCTCACTTGCCACGGCCGGCCTGGGTCTTGACTGCATTATAGCCACTGCAGCTATTGTGAGCTGACCCAAAAACAAAAAACCAAAAAAATAAAAGGAGGAGAAACGGATATATGTAATAGGCTTTTGGGGCTAAGCCTAAGCAGATTACTCATACGTCGCGTGGGCCAATTAACTTAATTACAAACGAAAATTGCTGTAAAAAAGCAGAAAATTTCTATTACCAGAGAGCGAAGGAGAAGGCAGAAGGCAGAAGGCAGCCGAATAAGGCTAATCCAACACACACACACATACTCTCTCTCTCTCTCTCTCTCTCTCTTACGCACTCACACAGCGTGAATCAAACATTTTGGCGTCGACTTGGAGTCGCAGCTATTGAACTTGAAAATAAAAGAGGCAGCCGAATGCAAAATTAATTAAATTGAGCGCGGGAGCAGACGAAATCAGAATTTGCGTTTCGTTGGCCAGCGAAGCGAATGAAGATTACTGCCAGGCCGGAGGGGCCGCAGTGCCCCACCTTTTACAGGGGCGTGCACTTAATTGAGCAGCCGCTGGCTGCTTCCGTGTAATGTGCATTAAAAAGGCATCCAAAACACATAGAAAAAATGTGGAAGAAAAAAACCCATTATATATACATATATATATATATATATGTGTAAAGCCCAATCGCTTTGGCTGAAATGTCAATGTCAGTGCTGCTTGTCAATGTTGTTGTTATTGTTGTTGTCGTTGTTGTTGTTGTTGTTGGCATTGTTGTTGGGCTGGCTTGGTTCAGTGTCAGGCGCTGAGCGCGCTAATTGAACGATCGATAGAGTCGTTGTACATCTCCGGACTGGCAGTATGTTCTATATATACATACATAAACATCTATCTATATATGTACATATATAGCATAGTATATCTGCCTATATATGGCCTATATGCCCATAACAATCATGTGGGCGCTCAATGTGGGCGTGTAGCATCGCCAACGGTCGTCGATTGGCAGCTGTTGCGCCTCATTGAGCAAAAGCGAAAGGCAAACTGTCGAGCGGGCACTTAAAAGCGAATTGTTGTCGCTATTGTTATTGCCTAAGCTATTGTCTAATTGAAATAGTAATAATAATAATAATAATGAAAATAAAAAAAAAAATAAAAATGACAAGACCAACAATTATCACCAAAAATGTAATCAGTTAGCTAGACACACACACACACATACACACACACATACAGAGACAGCCATCGATAGCTCTATAAAGGTAATTCGTATTCATTCAAGGTTCTACAAGTATTTTCCCAAGCCACAGCTACTCATTGTATTCAAAATACTCGAAGCATTCAAATGGTCACAAAGATGTCAAAGGCATCTATCATGTCTATCAAATATTCACATTGTGTATTCTAAAGTATTTCGAGTACTTGAAGCACTTAAATGCTCAAGATAGAGTTGTCTATTACAGTGTCTTGGCATTCAAAATGTATTCAGAGTGTTTCGAGTACGCTAATTATCGACATACTTCAGATTTCTTATGTATATGGCATTCACATCTATTTGAGCTCAGCATTTTTGAAAATGAATAAAATTAGTGTGAAATCTAGTTTTATATTTTTCTAAAAGGTATTTTTCATAAATCTGATGAAACCATGAATTCTATAAAATTTAAGATGTAACGAAGAAATTTATATTTAATAATTAAAAGCATTTCTCTTAGAACAAGCAACTGATCAATTAATTTGAATCAATTAAAAAAAAATTATGAATGGTTTTCAATTAATAAAGGAAAAATAGTTTATATTATAAATTTGTATCGTAAAAAATCATATTAAAATAATTTATATATTGATTTAAATAAATAAGACAAAAACTAATATATATACAAAAATTTAATCATTAAAAAATTTAAAAATGAATATAAACATTAATATATAAATTTAAAAATAAATATGCTATATTGGTACAATTTTTTTGTATCAAAAAAAAAAAAAAAAAATTTTTTAAAATTATTTTCAAGCCATTAAAAAATATATGTTATGTACATACATACAGTTTACCAAATTTGAGTTGAAATGAAATTTATATTTGTCAGCAAATTTTCAAACTGCTCTCGATGTAAATGCTTTATTAGCATACAATGTCCATCAATCAGAGAGAACAATCCCTGATATATATTGGTATTTGTGTTACCTGTCAATAGCTCAGCTGTCTTGTATAATTCATTGGCTAAATTCACTCACGTGTCACGTGCTCATCTCTAGCTGCAGCCATTCAATCATTTCAACGTCACATTTCGAGCGCTCCCCATTTGGGGCGCCCTATTGGCCTTGATCAATGCATTTTATGCACAGATTGTTTAACAATGGCAACCACAACAACAACAACAACAACAACAACAACGACAAATAACTTGCTTAACAACAAATAGTAGATAATTTGATGAGCCGTTCCCTCTGTGCCCCCACTGTAGCCCCTCTCTCCTCTGCCTGAGCCGCGTGCACACCCTAAATGGCAAATTAAAAACACAAAAACAAAAAATTAAATACTGCTGCGCATTAAATTTGCACAATTTTCATCAAGTTTTTCACATTTTTTTCGTGTCGCTGACTCATTGAGCAAATGAGCGACACAAATTTTTATAGCTGCCAACTTTTGGCGGCTGATTCTCTGCCCGCAGCACGTGATGTCGCTTGACGCGGCGCATTAACAAATCTGGGCAAATTTTTAATAATTTCCATTGCCTTTGTGTTTGTTTATATATTTATTATTTATTGCCTTTGGCTCGTCTTCGGACGGCCTGTTTAATCAATAAATTTGTCTGCAAGCTTGCATGTCAATGCATTTTCGAATGTCCTTTTCTTGTTGCTTTCAGCTATGACGCTGCACTGTGGGCTAAAAACTGTTAAAGTTTGCCAAAAATTAATTTATATCTACTTGAAAATATGTAAAACACTTTGCCTGAATTGCAGTTTGAGTCAGGAAAATATTTTTTGGTAATGCGATTTTGAGCAATAAAATAGACAATTAGCCCACTGTAGCACTGTAGATTGCAGTTAGTTTAATTTACGTAATATAATTCGTTATTTATTCTCTCTCTCTCTCTCTCTCTCTCTGTCTGTCTCAGTCACTCTCTTCACTTCTCGCCTCTTCTCACTGAGCAATTCTAGCCCACTTTCCGATTTAATAGGCTAATGCCATTCGTCCATAGCTAGATGTTTCAATATAGTATGCGCCTGGCTTTTCAGCATGCCGAGCGAATTTTCACACTTATTTAAGAATTTTGAAAAATCTTTTTTGAGAATTTCCCATTCTGTGTGAAATAAGGCCAACAGTAAATGAAATGTACCAATTATAGTCACGTATGTATATACGAATGCTACAAAAGTATTGAGCAGTTTCATATACACATATACGCATATAAATTTAATACTTGTTTATATATATTCATATATGTATAAGATTCATTCAAATTGTTTTGAAAAGTGGAACAGCTATCTGATTGATGATTATATGGTAAATTAGCTCGCTTGTATATGTCAAGTGCGAGCTAATTTATAGTTCAATTTAAAAAGCTTTTAAAATATAAATGCGGAATATAGTTGAAGTATTGTAAGAAATCATAAATGAATAAATTTGTATACATATATGAGAATTTTATGTATAAGCTTTGTACATATATGTATATAAATATAAATGTATATGTTCAAGCAATAGCTTGTTAATTGTAGATCCATTGGGTGCTGATTCGTATTCGACTCGAAATACCAGATGTTTGAGTAATTCCTCAAACTCAAAACTGAGCTGATATCTCCTTCTCTCTTTCATTCGCTCACTCTCTTTCTTTCTCTCTATCTCTCTCTCACTCGCACTTCCTTTCTCTTCCGATTTGCATTATTAACTGCCTCTACTTTAATATGAATGCTCTATCTAGCAGCACTACCCAGCACTACGAGTGTTATAGGCCACTCAAGGGAATGTCAGGGGAATTACATTCATGTTTCAGAGTCGCTTAGCAGCCGCGGCTGTAAAAATGCTCAGTCCAGGCTCCAATGCTCAGGATAGTCCAAAGGACCTGTTCGTTAGCTTTGCAGTGCAATCTCAGTGATGTTGGCACGTGGTTGGCCCTACCATAAAATTCGTTTGGATTGATGGGGCCGGGCTAGGCCAGGCCAGGCCAGGCCAGGTGTCTGGTGTCTAGTGCTGGCCTCCCCAGAGCGTTGCAACAGTTTGCAGTTGCAGCAGTTGAGCAAGTGGTCAACGCTTGACCCGACCTGACACACTTTCTGGCTGGTGTGCAGGATGTGCACGGTGTCAGAATGATGTCAGACTTGGGTTAAATGCTAGCCCACATCGATATAGCGGCACGACGACCCACTGACTAATAGATGCAACAATGTGGCCATGCACGTGTCGCCTTGTTGTTGTAAGTATCTCAATTTGCGACAGCAATCAACTATGCCACACACACACACACACACACACACACACACACACACACACGCACACAGGTGTGTCTATTAAAAGCGACACCTTGCATAGACACTGGGCTCGCGGCGCTGTGCCAATAAATTTGTACAGAAAATACGAAAACGAAATTCTAAATATACGTGATTCGATTGAGTGAGAAGACACAATGTTGATTGGGTTTCCATTTGTCTCTTAGGCACTGACTAAATCCAGCTAATTGCCTTGGCAAGCAAACGACCTCAGTCCCAGCAGCCGCCCCCACCCCCCAGCCTCAATGACTCATGTTGTGACAGAACAAAGAAATCAAATCATTTTGAATAGCACAATTTTTCGACTTTTGATAATATTTCCAAGCACTCGAAGGAATGTGTCGAAAATGTTCAGTGCTGTGCGATTTGCGTGTATTTTTAGACATTATATATGTGTATGTGTATATGTGTATGTATATATCATGTTGTTTGTGTTTACCGTAACAAGGTCAAGGCGTCGGCGTTGGCCAAAAAGCAAAGCCAACGGCAACGGCAACGGCAACGCCAACGCCAACGCCAACGCGTTGCACACCTCTCTCTCAGCACACCTGAAGGCAAGGAATGCCTTTGGTCATCTCTCATCTTCCTGGCAACAGCAGCCACAGCCAACTCTTTCGCTCAGCCACCTGCAAATTGGCCACAGCGAAACATTTTCTATCTATATTATATATATGTGATCTATACGAAATTGACTTAAATTTAGCTATTACTAGACTACTCTGTGGGCGGGCGTTACGTACTTGGATATTCATCACATTTAATATGCGCGAAGACTTCAGAAATATCTGTTTATTTTTGCGGCTTTCGTGTTATTTTGCCTCTAATTACAGCTATAAATTATAGAATTTTCGCTGTATTCGTAATGCTCATTGATCAAGATTAATGTATTTCTGTGCTAAATTTAGCTGCGCTTGTCACTCTTCAGTTTTCTTTTAACTCGATAGCTGAATCAAATTTGAAATCCGTTTATAATTTTTTGATTTACAAACTGTGTTTGAAGTGAGCTTACCTTACTACTTATGTGAGCTAATCGGAGAAGCTATTGTATAGTATATACATAAAAAAGAAATAATTTTTTATTTTATTCACCATATTCAAAAGTCTTAAAAATATTATATTTATTGCTTTTAAATTACTACAAAATTATTTTATTTTTATAAAATTTTTTTTATTTATAAAATATATGTATGTAACAACTAAAAAAAGAAAAATGATATATTTATTTTATTTTCTAATTAAACATAAAAAAAAAAATAAAATATTTATATGAAATTATGGGTATTACAAATTCAAAAGTCATATAATATTATAATTTATTGTTTTCAAATTATAAAAGTATATTTTCCTTTATTTGATAATTTCTTAAAATTTACGAAAATGATAAAAATAAATAAATTTAATTTACGATAATTTATAATATTAGATTTTTTTTAAAATAAAAATAAATAATGTTTTTTATTTGAAAATTTAATAAAATGTAAAAATATTAGAAATAATAAATAAATTTCATTTACCATTTATATTAAAAATAAAACATTTTGTTCTAATCTTATTAAGTATTCCTCCAACTATCTCACGTTGTTAATGTTTTTATAAGTGTTTATCCAATTTTTGTTTGCTCTATATCAAACAAGCAAAAAGATAATATAAAAATTTTAATTTTAGGGTATATATAAAAAAATTTAATATATTAAATAATATGAGTAATAGAATGTAAAAGCATTCTCTTATCGTGTTGCTCCCCAACCACTAAGCGTTTTCGATATTATTATTTGAATATTTAAAAATTCATTCAGAAAAATCATTAAGCAAAAAAAAAAAAAAAAAAAAAAAAAACATAGAAATAAATTTATATTTTAGCTACAATGTACTCTAATCCATTTAAAAAGCTATCAGTACTGCTAGTTAAACGTTTTTTTAGCTATCCCACTTATCAACACTATCTTATTTTTTGTAATTCATCATGGATATATATTTTCTCCATTATACTATTTAAGATATACAATTATTTTTCTTTTGTAAGCCCTATCCCATTTATATAAACGTTACCCTGACTATTATTAATTTTTTAGACTATTTTGATCAGTTTTGATTTGTTTTTTACTCTTGATCTTCATCGATTGTTTTGCAGCTACTCACCGACAGATACAGCAGCAGCATTGGCGATAGATATAGTCCGCACTATTATCAGGTTTGTTTTTGCCTGCGATCCATAGCGCAAAGCATGCTGTCCAGTGTTGTGAAATGTCGTTCGTTATGTGCATACATGTGCGTGTGTGTGTGTGTATGTGTGTTTGTGTGTGCAACACACTTGCTTTGGCCAACTAAACAAATTCCCATTAAGATGCTTGCAACTACATTTAGCCAACAACAAAAAAGCTATACACATCAATATGTGTATACATTTAAGTATATACATACATACATATTTATAGAGAGAGAGAGAGAGGCCTTGGCCACATCTAACTGAAGATAAATATTCCATAGACTCATAGCTATTGCTATTGCTTGGCCATAAATCTTCTGGCTGAACATATAAAATGCTCAAATGTTGTGTATAAATAAGCGTCTAACATATGCAAATGTATCTATTAGAGAATATATATATATATTGTCGTGCCGTGTATATATGTATGCCAAAGATCAGTCACAATAGATCAAAATCAAACAGAAAAGTGAAAGAACTTTTGCTCTGATGATTTTCGCTTTTACTTTTGGCTTCTGTCTGTCTTCTGCTCAGGGTCGAATGCCACGACAAAAAGTAAAAGTTTTCATACGAAACGTGGACCAGCCCCAATCGCACTCCTCCACACTCTTCTCCCTCTCTCCCTCTCTCTCTCTTTCTCTCACTCTCTTGCTTCTTTAACTGTCACTAACAGTTCCTGGCCCGCCTGCTGCCCCACCCCGCCTGCTGCTTGTGGGCGCCTGGCTGTCGCTGATTTTATTTGAATATGTTATGACAAAGCAGACAACCGATAAGCAAAGCTAAACTAAAAAAAAAAAAAAAAACAGAATGAGAAAAATATAATATATATCTATATAAATATGTATATACATACATATATATGGGGACAAAGAAAAGAAGGAAACAACTTTCACATTCACTTTTCCCATTGACTTTGGCGACTGTCCCTGAAATTGACAAACGAGCTCAACGCGCCAAGGACGAGGGCGGCTCGAAGCAGGCGCGACCTTCGCCTCTGCCATCAATTTGCTTGGCCAAGCTTTTGCTCTGGCACACAAAGGGACCCAAAGGCCCAAGCTGAACTTGATGCCCATAAATAATCTGCTCGCTGCCAAAACACACACAAATTTACATATCTAAATAAATAAACTACAGACTCCAGATGAGCACAAATTATGCCTATCATACTTCATCATACTTGAGATCTGCTGAACAAATGTGCATGACATGCATGCTCAGATAACTGTACTACGAGCTCCTACTAGAGATGAGAACGTATAGCTAGTGTCCAGTATATATATTTATATATACCAGTATATATATTTATATATACTATATAGTTTTGCTCTAGACAGTTTTTCTGATTAAAAAAACAAAAATATATATAAATATCTAGTTGAATTGATTTTAATTTCTCAATATATTTCAAATCTCTTTTGGCTACAGTAAATTTTTGTTTTTGTTTTTAACTTTTAGACATATATACAATATATAAAATTATAAAATAATTGTATAATCTTGTTCAATTGAGTAAGCTTTCAACACAAATTCTTTGAATGAAAGGCGAATTCTCTTAAAGTTTCAGATTTAGATTTATACAAAACTCATGCTAAATTGGGAACTGCGCTTTATCCTTAACACAGTCTAACAATTGAGACTAATCTCTGCTTAGTCTCATTCAACTTGGCATGATAACTAACGCAAGCTAAACTGATTTTGAGTGTAATCCCCACATGTTTGCTTACAGTCGCCCAGCCGCCTGGAAACCTCGGAACAGACGACGGGACGGCAGCTGCAGCGCGTCCTGCACTACTCGATGGCACCCTGCCGGACACTACCGGGCCTGAGGCGTGCCGAGTGCGCCATACACGATGTTGACTGTGATGAAGTCTATCCGGGCATTTACATAGGCGATGCGTAAGTCTCTCTCCCTCTTCCCTCTCTCTCTCTCTCTCTCTCTCTCTCTCTCTCTTTTAATACTCTTTTTTTCTCCTCCTTAGCGCGGCGGCCAAGAACAAAACCTATTTGCGCTTGGCGGGCATCACACACGTGCTGAATGCCGCGGAGGGCTGTCGCTATGGCCAGGTGGACACTGGACACAGTTACTATCGGGATATGCCCAGCGTCAGGTGAGATCATGATCAGTATATAAAATAGACTCGCATAACATGCCATGCCATGCTATAGTAGCTTATCGAATTCTTTTTGCTAACTATCGACTTTGGCACTTTGGTTTATCACTTTAAAATCCATTTAAAAAAATCAAAATTTTCTTTTTCTCTTTTTATTTATTCCACTGCACACTTTCTCTGTATATACATATGTATGCATCACTGTTCATACATGCACGCACGCACGCACATGCACGCATCTCTCATCCTTCACTCTGTGTGCTCCATTGTCGTTGTCGTTGTTGTTGTTGTGTGTCCAGACGTCAACATAAGGATTGCTTTTTTAGATATATGGGCTTCCCGATGATCGATGCGCCAACGACAGATATATCCCGTTACTTCTATGTGGCAGCCAAATTCATAGATAGCGCCATCAGCAGCGGCGGTGAGTAGCGGTACTAAACGCAAGAAATCAATGCAAATTAACTAAAACTCTCCTCTCTCTCTCTCTCTCGCTGTCTCGCTCTCTCCCGTTTTCTCTCTTTAGGCAAAATCCTGGTGCACTGCCTGGTGGGCATGTCACGTTCGGCCACCTGTGTCCTGGCCTATCTGATGATCTGCCGCAAAATGTCCGCCGTAGACGCGATACGTACGGTGCGCATGCGCCGTGAAATACGACCAAATGATGGCTTTCTGCAGCAGCTGGCCGATCTCGATATGGAGCTGAAACGCAAAAATCTTTACCCCTACTAAAACTATAACAAACATTAAAATTTTATAAAAGAAAGCCCAACACAACCAAAGATATATATATATATGTACATATATATATATATATATATATATATATATATATATATACACACACACATAGTATATCTGTGTATATGCTATGCCTAGGCTAAGACAAACCGAATGCTGATAATTGGCTGAAACTAATAAATTGTTGTATTACTAAGAGTTATAAAAACAAAATTACAAACACACACACACACACACACACTAATACGATGTAAGCAAATCTATGATTGAGGTATATATATATATAGGTATATATATATTAAATCTGTGGATGTGGCCCAAACGTATGCTAAACAGTTCTATACTCACACACACACACACGCACACACTAGTGCTACGTTGAGCCCAAATCATGATATGAATTGTGATTATATACATATATATATCATATATATAAAACTAATCTGAATAAAAGTTGTTTTTGCCTTTGGCAATTTGAAGATATATGTGCTATATGCGATAAGGGTGCAATAAACACACACACACACACGCATACACCCGTACAACTACACACACACACACACAAGCGTTGTTCTAATATATTTATAAAGATTAAACAAAAAACTAACGACTTAATGGTAACTTGGTCTTCTGATATATGAAAAACTGTTAAAAACAAATTGTATAATCGTGAAATTGAAATTATATATATATATTATACATATATATATATATATATATATATATATATATATATATATATACGATACGATCGTACTTACATTTAGTGAGTATCAAGTTACTTATCAATACATACAAACACACACACACACACACACAGACACACACACATGTATACCCCTTCCCTTCGCTGCCTCCCTACCCATAGCACATAGCTGCGTAGGCATAGATCATGGATCTACAAATATGACGTAACAATAATTTCAAGGCTCGAGCTGTCATCTGAATACCAGGCAATATATAGAGGAGAATCAAATATGGAAATTTAAGAAAAAATGAAAACTATGAAAAAAAAAAAAAAAATATATATATATATATATATAGAACTTACCTAGAAACATATATACACATATATTGATATACATGTATTCCTATGATATTTTTTGTATGCAACTCTTTGTTATTTTACGGTTCATGTCCTACCTGCATATATAGCCCACATACAAGCATATATAACTTAAGCGTATATGCACTTTGGCATATAAGAAGAGCTGAAAATAAAATGAAAAAAAAATCAAAAACAAAAACAACACAATGAAACAATGTATAGAACACAAGAGACAGACAACTGATATGGAAATCTGTATAATGTATAATTAGTATATACAATATGCGTTGTATACATACCCTATGTTACACTGATATATACAAGCGGGCATATTGGTTTGTGCATGTTTGCCCGCAAATATATTCAACTATTGTACAATGAAATAGCAAAGCTAACGAACAAACAACAACAGCAACAACTACAACAACAACAGCAACAAAATACCAGCAAACATCCAAAAGTGTATAAAAACAATGAGAGAATAAAAACAAAACAAGAAAAGCAAGAAATGAAAGAAAAAAAAATAAAATAAAAAAAAAAAAAAAATCATATTTTCTAGAACATGTATGAGAAAAAAAGAAAAAGAATAACGAAAACTGATATGAAAAAAGAAAGAAAAAAAAAAAAAACTAAACTAGACCTAAGAAGTGATTAATAAAAAGAAAAACCAATAACAAACTATAAAAGATTTTACACGATTTTTGTTTTTTGTTTTTTTCTTTTTAGTAACTGTAACTATAGCAACAAACGACATCTTAATTAAAGTGGATTATATTAGTCGATATATATGGGTATAGTATGTAAGCTCTGAATTTTAGTATGGTTCGGGTACTCCTTAGTCGAGCACTCTCGATTGAACCATTTGATAGGCTTTATTCTCTAATGAAATATTTCGAGTTCTGTTAAACTACATTGAACTAGTTACATGAACGATATTATATTTTGAAAATCTGTGACTGCATCTATCGAGTCCTGCAATATCTCGTTTTAATGTAATCATTATTACTAGAAGACGAGTACGACTCAACGCGGAAGTTTCCGAGGCGCAGATACTTTGTAATTCATGCTGTGATAAGGACTCGCTGATGGGATTTAAAATTTGGAAATTTAGTGATTTCTGCTCTGCACACGTGTTCAACATAGTTGACATTATATAACAAAGCTTACGATCGATTTTTATTGATTTTTATGAATCGATAAGATATGCATAGATATACGAGATATACATATGTATGGAATATGAAAAAATTCCTGTAGGATAGATAATCTATTAAATAACCTAATTATAGCTGTGAAAACTTGTCCTATGCACTCAGTTTGCTAAAGCTTTGTAACAATTTTTATGGAAATGGTAAAACTAATTTTTAGTTTAATACGATTTCAGTTACTTAAAAGCATGTCTAAGGCTTCAAGTCGGTTATTGCTGTAGGTTTCGAGATTGACGCTTTCATACAGCTAGACTAGAGACAGAGGGACACAGAGAGAGCGGCAGTGTTGGATCAACTCGTTGGTGCCACCTGATTAAGAATATACGTAAATATGAGGCTTATGGTGCTGGCGCCGTCTTCTGTTGCCAGTCACAGACATTTTTTATTACCAAATATGATGTAAGATATGTATATGTAGACCTTGCTGCGGCTTAGGGCTTGTACACCTGATGGACACTTTGTTTTATTTCATAATCTATTAAAGTAGCAAGATACATGTCTCGCTCGCTCTCTCTCTCTCACTCTCTCTCTTTCTCTCTCTCTCTCTCTCTCTCTCTCAATCTCTCTGGATAAGTGTATTTTCGTAGCTTCCGCCACCAACCGAGAAAACGCTTAAAATTTAATTTTGTGGCTCATACTTACAAATTGCCACCGTATACCCAATTGCTTCTGGATGAGGTTTTCTGTGGGACTTGGTCGTGTGTCAGGCCGGTCTGCTGGGGGGGTCGCTGGTCGCTGGAGTCGCTGGAGTCGCCGGGGTCGGCGGGGTCATTCGAAGCCATTATCTAGACATTAGTTGCGCCTGCTAACTGCCTGGCAACACCTGCAGCGGCGACGACTGCTTAAAGCCGAGCTTGTAATTAAAAGAAATTGCTACCTGGAGCATGCCAAGAGCTCAGCAACCTGTGCAACTGGGCAACCTGGGCAACTGGGCAACTGTTGAACCTGGCTGCTCCAGCGCATTGTTGACCCTAATTTAAAACTATCAATAACCGCGCGCCACACAGAACACACTCAAGACCCGGCACTCGAGACCCGAGACTCGAGATTTCGATCTCGCGCGCGCAGTCTAAACAATAAAATTAATGTCTCCGGCGGCTCTGGTCAACCAGCAGGCCACTTAGGCGACCCGCACACCATCATTCCAATGCCATTCCATTCCATTCTATTCCATTTCCATTTCCAATTGCCGAACAGGTAGCAGTCGTAGAGAGTCGTTAAACAACAACACTAACAGAAGGACGGACGGACGATTGGACAGAGAGACGGACAGACGGACGGCCAGTCGGTCAGTTGAGCAGACAAATTTTGTGCATGCATTGGGAATACTCTTTCATTATATATAATATATATTTATATGTGTGATTCATAGTTTAATTTCTATATATGTTTACTAGATTAGGTTTCATAAGCAATTATATAGATGCTTGTCTTTTACTTAACCCTTAAAATACTTTTCTTTTTCTTTTTTATACATTTATACTATTTCTGTTTATAGGTTTAATAAATTTATAGATGTTCGTATACATATGTTTATTGTAATAAAATGCAATATAATGTTAGAGTTAGGAATATTATTTCATTAATATATTGATTTATATATGTTTCATATTTTAATTGATCTTTGTGATTACTAGATTAGACATTTTACTATATAGTGAACAGATTTTTAGATTTTTTTTGTATTCAAAGATTTTGCTATTAAACTAAAAAATTAGAATTTTCCTATATTAAACGTGTACAAAAATAAAAAAAAATTAAAAAAAATGTATATATATAATATATATATATATATATATATATATATATATATATATTTTTTTTTTTTTTTTTTTTTTTTTTGTATATATTTTTTTATATATATATTTTCGTAAGCTTCACAGAATGTTAGGATACATAATAGCTTAATAATTCTAAACCACAACAACATCACAAAGAAAGCAGCTGAGAATTGTAAGATTGCTATGAGCTCAAGCAAATGACACTAGTATTAAATTTTAATAATTTGTTTATTAGAAATAAAATAATTAATTAGATTCAAGTCCGAATAGTCTATCTGCAAGTCTAACCAAAGGCATATGTATAGGTCGATACCTAATATGATGGATTATATTAATTTAATGCCATGTCAGCATTACGCATGTTCATATGTAGTTTGCTATAATAGAATGAAGTATGTTTAGAGTTTTTATAGATATATTATATATGTGTTATACATATATTGTTATATAGATACATATATACTCTCTATGTAATATATTACTTTTTATATATATATTGTATTGGAATACTAACGAAATTGCCAATAGAACAGCCAATTGGCATGCCTTTATATTGAGCTTTAGTATAATAGAGATTGAATTTCCCTACTCAACTATATAACACATTTAACTCACTGATCTCGCATAAAACAGTCTATAATTCCGTATTACATACATATATTTCCCCATAGTTAGTCCATCAACTTTATTGCCTATAGAGCATATGCACTGTTACACTATTTTAGCCTGGTCAAATGGCAAGGGCCTCCAGCGGCGTTAACTAGTTTGGGTTTCTCTTCTGTCGAGTTTTTTTTCGGGGGGTTGGCGTTTTGAAGTCGGCTTTTCCCAGCCATATGGATTGCAGTGCAGTTCTCTGGGCTAAGCTGCTAAAAATCATTTTTCAAATACACACATTTAAGCCCCGCTGCGTGGAGTGGATGTGGAAGGGGCAGGGGCAGGGGCAGGGGCAAGGGGAAGAGGCGAGCGATCCGGCAACTGTGACACATGTTCCGGGCCAGCAAATGGACGAGCAGTTGTTGGCCAAGCCAAACGCACATGAAACAATTATTATTATTAATAAGTTAGTTTTGCTCCACGTGCGTAGCGAGTCGACAAACGGGACTGAGCAGGGGGTTGGGGTGTGAGTCGTGCCTGGGGTTGGGGTTGGAGTTGTTGCGTTGATGAGCGCCAAGATTAAGCATGAAAAATGTTACGAATTTTCCTATAATTAATCTTCATCTGAGCTAAATGGAAGGAGGCAGACACGGACCAGCACCCAGTGCCAAGCTGGGGCTCATGCAAAAGAGTTAAAATAATAAAAGTACACACACACACACACACGCAGAATGGCACAACTACCCTTGGCAGCTGGTTGTTGTTGGCATCCGAATTCGAATTGTCCTTAAGCTCAACAAATAGTTAAAGGCAACAGCTGCATACGGTGCCATCTCTCTCTCTCTCTCTCTGGATAGGTTAATGGCAATGCAAATATACACACATATATGTACACTATATACACATGTGTGTGTGTGTGTTTGAATGTAACTAGCATAGCGTTAGCAAACAGTTTTCGTTTTCCATTCCCATTGTATGCTCGAGCCAAGCACCGTACGGCAATTGACTAAATTTAAGAACAACAAAGGCAGTGTGGAAGCCATCAATTGGAATATATATATAGAGTATATATAATATAATATACATATATAGAGTACAGCTCAGAGTTAGTAGGTTAGTTGGCGAGTTGAGTATTGTAAGCCGTTCAACTATTTACGACCTTTCAGTTTGGCCGGGTTAAATGATTGAGGCCCACCTCATTCACGTCTCTTTACTTGCAATGTTGGGTAATTTATGATCAACCTTAATATGCATTAAGTATGCAATATCAGTATGAGAAACCTAAAGAAGAGAATAAATCACGACAAAACAATTTAGGTATACGAAGATTTAAGGTTGTATGTATGCTATAAACATATACAGTAGAATCCCGATAGTTCGAAATGGCAAGTGGATCCGTTTTTTTCGATTTACAATAATCGAGAATTATTGTGAACGAATTTCTTTCAAGGAGATCGAATTTTGTTAGATCTATCCCGATTTTCTATTCAGCAGGGTACGAATTATCGAGACTCGACTGTATATATAGATGGGGATAAACTAAATGTATTCCTGCATGTTTAGCCTAAATTTTCAATATTATATAGATAGTCTAGTATAAACTGAGAGTCTGATCCTATCACTTAAAGCAGCACAAGCAAAGCTCTAACAGAGAGGCTAAAACAATAAATAAAAATAAAACAATGATAAGAAATGTTTTTAATATTCATTTACAGAGTATAATAAGTAATAATATAAGAATGAATTATGCTGATCTAAAGGCAATTGTCAAAATGTTTACGAATGTCGAACAAAAGGGAATCGAACAAAAACTAATCAAAGGAATCATAAACTGAATAATAGGAGAAACCCTTGCCAAAGTCTAACTTCGAATATCTAACTCAACTGGAGAAATCAATCATTTGACTTTGAGGCTAGGATACTATACTATCGATATTATGTTTCATTAAGTTGATTTTCATTTACAAATGTGCATATGTATATATAAATATGCATACATGCCATGGGAAGCTCTTTGAACTGTGTGCAAATGCTGAGTCAGGCGCTTGATGAAATACAGTGCCAGAGACATAAATCCAAGTAGATATGAGTGCATAAATTATCGTTTCATTGGCTACTGAAGCTACTACTTCGTAAGAGTCGAGCCAATAAACAAATTAATATGACAATTTGCGACAATTTATGGCAGTTATAAAGCGTTTATTTATACATATATGTGGGATAAATACGATTTTTTGTTGCTTTTGTTTCTGTTGATTTTTATTTTTTTATTTTTGGTTTTGTTTGTTTGTATAAATAAGCACAATACTGAGAAGCGATGGATACCCTGCACTTGAAGCAGTTGTGGGAATAATAAGGTTGCTTGAAATAACTGAAAGTGGAGCTGGATAATTAAGATAAGTTATCGATATGTATTAATTTTTACCTGTTTTTTTTTTAAGTTTGTACATTTTATTAACAATAATAAAAATTAATAGCTAAACACTATTGTCAAATTTAAGATGATCTATACTTAGATTACATATATATATAATAATTTTACTATACTTAATTTTTTTTTAGATACATAATATGCTATCGATAGCTCAATATATACTGGGCATCAGCGCAGCCTTCGTCTTCTCTTTTAATGTTGAATCATGTGAGCTTGCGTTCTATAACTTTTTTCTAGTAAGCTCTCCCCCACTCTCTCCCCTATACGAAATTCCATTTAAATTCTCCTTAATCGTAAGCACAAATCCAAAAGCTCAATATATGTAAGAATATCTAAATCTTATATTTCAAGTATAACAGTTCCTAGCCTGTGAGAAGCGAAGAGAACGGCTGCTTTAAGCGTATAACAATTTGAGTGCATCACAAAGGAAAGAATACGGAAATAGAGAAGTTTTAAGCATCTCAATTCAGATTTTTACTTTCGCTTTCGTGAATGAGTATAAAAGTAAAAAAATACAAGAGTAAACCAGTATATAGCTAATTACAGGGTATGCAGTGCCCATATAACATTTCATTCAGAAACTCTTGTTTACACTTCATGTTATACATTTTCAAGTATAACAAAATATTTGCAAGCTCTCTCTCTGGCTGGGTGTTCTTAGATCGCATAAATAAAAGGTGTTTATCCAAAGTGTAGTACAATGTTTGTATTAACAGCTAGCCGGCAACTAGAGGCAGCCTGCACCCTTCTACGCCTCTGCCCAACCCCCTCCCACCACCCTTGGCAAACTTGTTTGCTGCAATATAAATTATGAGCTTGTAATTTGACCAAGATTTTGAAGGCTTACACATAGCAAATATCAAATGTAATTTTTGAAGTGCAGCAAATTTCAGCACTGCACGCAGTACTCTGATAAGTAAGGGCGGCGGAGGGGCGTGGCTGCTAGTGGGTGGCGGTGGGTGTCGGTTGGTTGGTTAAGGTTGTCGACTGTGGCACGGTTTGAAAATGTGGGTCTGTGGTCGCCTCTGGCAGTTCGGTGAAGTGAAAAACAATAAATAATGCAGCCAATTAAAACTTTGGCTGTTTGCTTGCCACGCACAGCAACAAGCGGCAGCAACAACAACAGAAACAACAACAGCAACAACAACAGCAGCCGCCCACACATAGGAACACCAAGAGGCAGCAACTAATTGACAAACAACAGCAAATTGAATGCAATAAAGCACTCACACACACACACACACACACACACACACACACACACACACACACACACACACACACACACACACACACACACACTGTTACAGATACAGAAAGTTGTAGTATTCTGGGCATGTGCATTAACAATGTGATTGACTGACAACAATCAATTAAAACGCAAAAATCAATGCAGTTTGCTGCAGTTGCTGCTGCTGTTGCAGTTGTCCATTTCGAATGCGCCGAAGCAACAGCAAACTGAACAGCCAAACAAACTTGTGATGCCTTGCCCCACTCTGCCCTGGCGCTGGCAGCGCTCCTCCTGCTCTCGCCTGCTGCCCTGCTCTGGCTGACTTGACTGTTCAAATTATTATAAACTTCTTCACTTTAATGGAATTGTTATCAAAACACATTATAAAAAGCAACGAGCGCCAATAAATGCACTTTGTCAATGCCAATTCACACAATAAATCTACAGGCAGATAGCAACAGCAACGGCTCGACTCGGCCCGTAGAGAGAGAGACAGCGAGTGTGTGTGTGTGTGTGAGAGAGGGGGAGAGAGAGAGAGATAGCTCATGCCAACGCAGATCCAGGAAGCCAGTCAGACGGTCTCGGCGAGTCTGACAGCCCAACAACTGCAACGGACTGGTTAAGCAAATGCCAAAAGGCAACGAATTGTGAATACTCTATATGTTCGCAAGATGTCATACATATTGAATAGTAGTCTTCGGGTAAACAAATTTTTACCTTTTCCTTATGCTAAAAATGATTTTGAAAAGTATTTTAGCACCTATATTTACAAGAATTAGAAATAATTTATTGTATTAATATTTTTAATTACTAAGCAAAAATATATTTATATATACATATATCTAGATTAATACCTAATCAAGCTTAAAGCAAGGTTTTCTGTGCTGAAGCTCATGACTGTGATCCAAACTGACTCTTAAAATGTGCAGGAGTGAATCTAAAATATATATTTGGTATATAAAAACGTAAAAATATGGCAAAAAATCTGAGACAATAAATATTGTATATGTAATTTGGTATTCTATACATATTATATATTTTTTATATTTTGAATATTTCATATATTACTGCTAAAATTAAAATTTAGCTTTTTTATTTAAACACTGCAATCAAATATTTTAAATATATGTGAATATACTCCAATTAAATATTATATTTTAAAAATTTTATATATTTTTAATGTACTGCTAAAATTAAAATTTTGCTTTTTTAAATATATTTAAACACTGCAATTTAATATTTAAAAAATATATTAAAATACTCGAATTCAATATTTTAAAAATGTATATTCAGTTACTGCAATTAAGTAATTAAAAAATATATTTAATTATTGCCAATATTAATCAAAAACATATTTAATATTATATAATACAATATAATGTAATAGCTAATAAATATTTAATAAATTTAAATAATAAATAATAAATTTGATTCATTTAAAAGAATCACGTATTTTATTACTGCAATTAAATTTTAAAAAATATATATTTTTCAGTAATTAAATATCTAATTTGTTTAAAGCAATTACAAAATACTTATTTCTACTAAATTCAGTATATACTTCAATATTAAGCTTGTATTTTCTTGTATTCTGATTCGTTCTGGTCACGTTACCAAACGCTCAACGTAGCTAAGGCAATCGGTTCAGTTGGCCAGGCCAACGGAACAAAATGCTGATATGAAGCAGACTTCGAGTTTCCAGCAACAAAAATGCGCAACGAGTTTTGGGTTTCGTTTTCGAAGTTCCAATGTTGTCTGCAATGTTGAATGTTGAATGCTGCGTGTTGTTGTAGCTATTATTGTTGTTGTTGTTGTTGTTGTTGCTGTAGTTGCACTTATTGTTGTTGCTGTGCGCTGCGGCTGCGGCTGGCTTTGGTAAGCTTCGATTTCCGGCGCACAGTTCACGCACAGAGCATCTTTAAGATACATTTGTATCTTCGGCGTGCGATCGAGGCACACAAAATGCTGGCCAGATACTTGTATGTATACAGATGCATATACACACATATATATTGTAGATATGTATGGATGCATATAGAATGTATCTGCTTACATAAATCAAGCCTTTGGCTTACTTAATGTACTTTCCAAATTTCTTACATATATTTTTAAAACGTTTTTAATTGATTTACTTTAAGGGGAATTTCAACTGAAATATGTATATATAATATATATATAAATATTTATAAACATTAATTATATATTTGTAAAAGAGCATATACATATTTAAATATTTACATAAATTTCTCTTTAAATTACACTTATATAAAATAAATTAGAAACGCAAAAAATATCTTTGAAAATATTCAAGTTATATTTTTAAAGTAAATTAAGGTCTTGACTAAAAAATTAAATTTTTTATATCTCAAATATACTAATTGCTGGCATTTGAGAAGCGAAGAGAACGGTTGCCTTGAGCCTATAACAAGTTTGGCTTATGCATTCAGAAGGAAGTATTAGAGGATGTGGAAATACAGAATATATATACAGTGTACATATTTGACTATCAAATATGGCCACAGCTGTTGAATGAGAAGCGAAGAGAAAAGCTTTTAGTTTAGTTCAAACTGTTATACAGTTATTTATAACACATATGTATTGTTGTATATAATATATATTCTTAGAAGCATTCTTGTTATATACATACATGTGAAGTAAGATATGTAATACAACTGCTATACATAACAAATAAGTTTCTACTGCGATATTTGTAGAGCCTAATTGAAGTATTGAGAGTCTACTATATATCTCTAATATTTATAATAATATTAATCCCAAAATTTTGTTGATACTAAACTCGAGTGCCCATCTAATTGCAAATGCAAGCAAATACAAACTGTTCCCACTGCTGTAGGGCGTAAGCCTTGTAAAGCTTAAATTTAATTGGAGTACTTTTATTTCCTAGTCGAAAAGCCCTTGTACACTGTTCCCACTTTAGTCATCTGTTTCCTCCACATCATTTTAGAGTCGAATAGCCTTTGGAAACTGTTCCCAGTCGTATAAGCTTTGCAGTGCTTACAATAATTGATTAAAAGTGTTCCCACTTTAGTCATTTTTCGCTAACTACAAAGTCGAATAACCTTTGAAATCTGTTCCCAGTTCTATAAGCCTTGTACAGCTTAAATTTAATTGACTAAAAGTGTTCCCACTTTAGTCGTGTGTCTCATTTTCGAGTCGTATAGCCTGCACAGTGTTCCCACTGCTGCAAAGCGTAAGCCTTGCAAATTTGAATTTTAATTGACTAAAAGTGTTCCCACTTTGCAAACTGTTCCCACTGCTGTAAGCCTTACACTGCTACATTTAATTGACTAAAAGTGTTCCCACATTAGTCATCTGTCACCATCCATAGAATTTCCTCCGCACTTGGAGTGCTTTCATTTCAGAGTCGAATAGCTTTCGACTCGAATAGTCGCTTGATCGATTAGCCCATTAAATGTGAATAGTTTTTCACATTTGGCTGCAACTGCAGCTGCAGCTGCAGCTTGGCCCACAAGCTGTTCCCAGTGCGGCAATCAAATGCGTGTGCATGGTGTGGGGTTGAGCTGTCTGTGATTTGCTTGGCCAAAAGCCGTTCCCACTTGCCGAGTTAACTGTATACGTGTGCTGCGCTGCGCCGCATTGAGGCAGCAGGCATTGACCTCGCACTGCTGGCCGCCGCCACGTGCCTCTGGCCGCATCGAACTTGAGCTGCAATTGGATGCTGGGCAGCTTCTGCCGGCTACCTGAGCATCTTGGCCAAATTGCGGCCACGCCCCACAGCAAATTGCGTCTGGGCCAGCACGCACGGCAGTTGGCCCGATGTGGATGAACGCATTCCCGATCCATAAAAAGTGTTTCACTAAGTGTGTGTGTGTGTGTGTGTGCGCGAGTGTGTGTGTGCTACGTCTCCGACACTTGACTGAAGATCAGCCTGCTGACACCCTGAAGTCCTGCAGCAGGTGCTGGAGCATTTGAGCCCATTCAGCTGGCACTTTGTTGATTTCTCGCGGACATTTTGTGGATTTTGTGTCCGACAACTATTTATTGTTGTCATTTCATTAATTTTGTATTGTTATTCGCAGTGTGTGGAGTGGCCGAGACGTTGTCGGCGTCGCCACGCTTCGTCGCCGCTGTGCATGCCGCGGCGTGCGAAATAGAAGAATTGTCTAAATTAAAGTTGAAAATTAAAAACTTCACACGCACCCAGCGAATACCCCAGAAAAGGTTGCCCAGCTGGACGGGGGCAGCAGCATGAGGTGGCAACTGCCAACTGGCCAGGGACAGGGACAGGGACAGGGACAGGGGCAGGGGCAGGGGCAGGAGGCGAGTGGCGAGGGGCAAGAGGCAAGCCCACGCAATTCGAAGCGAGTCGCCGCCGCATTTTGATTGACGACAGCGCCAAGTGTGATAAGAGCGGGTCGTAAAAGCAGCAAAAAGAAATTTTATATCCAGCATGACACAACGCAAATGCGATGCGCCCTCAACCAGTTCAAGTTTTCTTTTTCTCTCCCTTTCACTCTCACTCTCCCGTCTCTTGTCTCTCGTCTGCTCTCGCTTTTCGTTTTTTTTTTCTTCTTTTTTATTTTTAATTAAACGAAATGCGTACTTTTAGCTGGTTTTGTGTGTAAAAGTTTTTTGGGAACGCTAAAAATAGTTTGTGATTTCCCAAAATCTGATTAGGTTTTAGTTTTATTTTGTGTGTGTTTTCAGTTTGGTTTCTTCTTCATGCGAGAAATGGCCCTGTTTGAATTGAGCTGAGAAATGAGTTTCCAGTGATGTCTGTAATAGAAGTCATAAGCGCATGAAATGGAGAGAGAGAGAGGGAGAGGCATAATTAATTTGATAAAGAGACAGATCAGGATGGATAGAGAGAGAGAGCGAGAGAGAGAGAGAGTGAGAAAATCATAGATAGAGAGTAGGTTTAAGTAAGTAAGTATAGAGAGTAGAGGGGAAGAATGAGAGAAAGATAGAGAGAAATTCACAGAGTCGATAAGCGATAGAGAGAAAGAGACAAAGATTACCAACTCAAGGAGGGTGAGAGAGAAGAGAGAGAGGTACGAAAAGAAAGAGAGAGAGAGAGAGAGACAGAGAGAGGGAGAGAGAGAGAGATTACCGACGGAGGGACAGTGAGAGAGAGATATCGAATGAAAGAATGAGAGAGGGTAGAGAAAATTACACAGAGTCAAAAAGGGAGAGATAGAGCGAAAGAGAGACTGTCTGAGAAATAGCTGGAGAGAGAAAGAGAGAGAGAGAGAGGGATATCGAGTGGGAGAAGCGGGATAGCAAGCGATACTCATAGAGCAAGAATGATTTTCAGAGAAAGAAAATAAAGTGATTTAGAGAGAGCCAGAGTGAGAGAATAAGTGAAAGAACAGAGACAGAAAGAGAGAGAGAGAGAGAGAGAGAGAGAGAGAGAGCGAGAGAGACTGGGAAAGGCTTAAATAAAATCCTAGGGAATGCTGAAATTTTTTTAAATTTTATTTTTATTTATTACGAAGTATCAGAGCCTCTTTTAACTCTATTGTCTCCCTAGAGGCGTATTTACAATCAGAGGTTTACATTATGTAGAACTGTAAGCATATATTTGGAGTAGGTATGCTCGACTGGCAGCAAAGTGTTTGCTCTTCGCCTGGCTGCTAGCTGGAGTTGCGCTTCATCTCGCGGCGGAGGCCTGCATCTGCTTGGTTGAGTGCGAAGCCTTGCGGCTGGCCGGCCGTGCTGGGTGCCAGAGTCTTTAACCAATTAAGCAAATCGCCACGGATGCGTGTTTCGCGTTCACATCCGCAGTCGCAGTCGCATCCGCAGCCAAGGGCTGCAAGGGGGGAGGGGGTGAGGGCTGCGGAGGTGGAGGGTGTCATGCGTCAGCGATCAGATGAAAATAAAGAACGTGAAAAACTAAACAATGAGAATGCGTGGCTGATGAATTACACGAAGCGTTCGATGCGTGGCAAGCCGGCAACTTGGTCAAGTGGCAGTCCAAGCAAATAGCAAACACCACAGGCACACACACGCACACCCTCTCGGAGAGTGACGAATTGCTGTGCTGCCCCTGAAAAAAGTGAAGTGCAGCCAAAAAAAACAAAAAAAAAAAAAAAAAACGAGTGCAACGTTTTACGAGGGGTAAAACCAACAACAAAGAAGCTAATGGTGATCAATCTTAAGAGCTTGCAGTTATGTATGTCTGCATCTCTCTCTCTCTCTCTCTCTCTCTCTGTCGCTCTGTTTGCGGCTAAGCCCGGCTCCTTACCAAACATATTTCACATGTCTGGCAGCGCTTAATAATTTGACAGCTCGTTTGACAGATGAGCCCGCCTGCAATATAGCGTGGAGAACAAGTAGCGCGCGCTCTTAAACTGACACCCCATCCCCCTCTCTCTCTCTCTCTCCCTCTTGTCACGCCCCACCAAATCCAGCCGAATCCCAATAATAAATTAGCCCAAAAACTGTAAATGCGGCGAGCGGGAGCGACAAAAGGCAATTTGGCTTGGGAAAAACGCATTGCGTTGCACTGAACTGCGACTTGGCGTTGGACTTTTGGAGATGCTTTAATAGCCATTAGCTGGCACACAAAATGCAAACACACACACACACATATGTCTATGTATGTTTGTGTATAATAACAACAAACAGCTCGTTGAATGTTTTTGCATGCGTAGCACTTGCATTGCTCTCAGAGATAGAGAGATACAGCAAGAGAGAAAGAGACAGAGCGACAGACAGAGAGAAAGAGAGAGAGAGAGAGAGCGCTAGAGGGAGCGAGTGGAGAACAGCTGCAATCTATCAACGGGCAAAACGCCTGCAGCCAAAACCAGAAGGAAGCAGCACAACGGGCAAACCAAAAAAAAAAAAAAAAAAAAAAATCGTCAATACGGAATGCAATGGCGAGGTGGGAGGAGGGGTTGGGAGATAGAGGCAATTATGGGCGGGTTGGCGGACAATGACAAAAAACAAAAACATTTCAGCTTTACAACAACAAATGATAACTGTAAAAATATATAGAAAATAAAAAATTATAGAAAAATGTTTTTTTTTAATATGCACGACTATTGAATACCCTCTGCATATTTATTTTAGGATTAAAATTAATATGCAAAATAAATGTAGTAGAATTAATAATACATGCACAATATAATATACATACATAATATACTACTACTAATAATAATAACACATATAATATAATAATATAAGTAAATATTATATTATAATACAAAACATATTGAATAAATTAAACGAATATTTTTTTATTTTTTTAAATCGAGAAATGAGAGATGTAGACTATAGAGAAGGCTTTAGAGTTTTATAGCTATTGATCTATAGGGGTACAGAGCTATAGAGCTACAGACCGATCTATACACAGGTAGAGTTATAAACAAAGCTCTTGAGCCATAGAGCCATAGAGCCATAGAGCGACTATAAAAGAAGCTCTATAGCTCTATAGCTAGCTACAGACTGAGAAGTATGCTATTCATAGAGTTGTAAACAAAGCTATAGAGCAATCGCGGTATAGAGCTATAGCGGGAGGTATGGAGACAGATGTATACAGAGCTATAGAGCTAGAGAACTATAGAGCCACAAAGCGAACTATAGCTAGGTAAGGCTATAGTAGGTGGGACTCTAGAGCCGTAGAGCCATGTACCTATAGAGAGAAGCAAAGAACCAGCTATACGGCTATAGAGCTACGACTCTATATAGAGGGCTACAGATAGAACTGTAGAGAGAGTAGTCGAACTGTAGAGTTATAGAGTTACATAAACTATATGTATATGTATTGATAGATTTGTTTAAGATAATTTGTTAAATATTTTTTTAAGTAAGCTAAACATATATTTAATGCGCAAAGCTATATTATTTACTCCAATCTCATTTATAAATGCCATAGATGGACTCATAATGAGTATCGTATATAATATATTCTATATATTCTATAAAGTAAACTTTCAGTTAGCTCTCGATGCAGCGCAATAATTTATAACAATTATTAAGTAATACCCTCTGAATTTTTTTTTATAATAATAAAATTGATTCAAACTAGGTATATAAATTGAACTGCGAAATAGGTGTTTTATATAAGCCAATAAAAGAAATCAATTAATTACAGTTTTTTCATTTGATTATTATTATTATTATTTTTTTTTTACAGCTCAAGCGCTTTTTATGTACAGGGTATGAAAAAACTGTGGCAGTCAAAGGAATTTATGCAAATATTCATAAAAAAAAAATGAAAACAAATGCGTGAGGGTGTGTGTTTTTAAAATTTGCCAATTAAATAAAAGCCAAAAATAAAGGGATTAAAGCCCAACGCGCTTGGCCGGCGCTCATTGAGTTAAATAACAAATATGAATTATCCGCAATAAACACAAGTGAAACAAATGATAAATATGTTGAATATTTTTTGCATTTTTCATTTTGTTATATATATAAATGTATATATTCATTTTTATTTCTCTTTGAGAACTTAATATATCATGCTGTCTGGCTTAAAATGAAAATGAAAAAAAAAAAAAAAAAAAATGAGTGAAGATAAATAATTGCTTTTGTAAAGGTACAGTTTTTACGTATGTATATGAGCTCTGCTTTGTTTTGCATTGTAAAATATAAAAAATGATTGTGTTTTTGTGGGATTTTTGTGCGCTGATAATGAAAAGTGAATGTTTATTAGACTTGAGCGGAATATTGCGAATATTTCCAAAATATGGGAATTATGCTGGCTATGGCATTTTTTTTTTTTTTTTTTTTTTGGCTTCTGTTGGATCAATAATTTTATACAGATTATTTGCTGCGCTTGTTTTTTGGAAATCGAAGAAGAGTCAAAACATGTCCGAGCAAAAGAATCGCCAGATTTTAATTGAACATTTCAAATGGATGAACTTGTGGCCATAGGTCAGGGACATGAGTGCGAACGTAATGCGCTGGAATTAAAAATCAAAATCCGCCGTAATTTTTTATCACAGCGCGTATGGGTAAATAGTGTTTATAAGTAGCATACATGGTACATATATTGGGTATATATTCGGGAATAAAAACGAGTAGGAGTGCTTTTTTAGATGCGGAAGGATGGATGGGCGAACGGACGGACGAACAGACAGATTGATAGGCAGAAGGGCGGACAGACGGATGGACGGATGGACGGATGGACGGACGGCAGGAATGACTGACGGACTGACGGACGGAGAGACAAACGGAAGGACGGACAAACGGATGAAGAGACAGACGGACGGGTGGACAAACAGACAGACGGATAAGCGGACAGCCGGATAAGCGGAGAGACAGGCGGACTGAGGCACGGATAGACGGACGGACAGAGCTAAATTCACCCAGATCCGAAATATACAATAAATATTCTATTGGGTCTGCCACGCCTCCTGCTGCCTATCTTATACATCTTAACAAACCCCTTCTACCCCGATTTCCATCATCAATGGATATGATCATAATTAAACGAATTTAATAAAGCTTACAATACATTTTAAACATTTTTTAAAATTATTTACTTGAGACTAGAATTAATATAAAATGAAGACTAACTTAAAAACTGCGAACTGGCAACTGAGGGGTTTGGCTTCAATTTTTAAGCATATTTCGTAAAGTTCTACTTTTTTTTTTACTTTATATTATATATTTTTTTGGTATGTGAATTACAGTACATTTTTAAATTTTTGTATAATCAAAATATTAAAATAATCGGTAAATTTCCCGCTTGAAATTTATATATAAAATACATACATATGTTCATATACATATACATTGAGTGTTATGTATAAAGCATGTTTTGCTTTATAGAAATTCCTTTAAAAAAAACGGTCCCTAATTGCAGAAACTTTAGCCAACTATGCTGAGCCCTGTTTCCACACATTTTACGCGCTGCATGAATAACTATTTGATATTTTCAATTAAGTTCTGGATGGGTTTTCATTAGGGAACAATTTCCAGGCTGTTTATATTTTTCACACACCTGAGAGAGAGAGAGAGAGAGAGGGGGGGGTAGAGAGAGGGATAGAGAGAGACATACCTTGTTATACAGTCGCTGATTCAGTGCTGTGGCATCAGAAGTTGCGGCTCATAATTACGCTTGCAAGTGGCGCACTCGCGCTCTCCCTCGCACTCTCACTCGCTCTCTCACTCGTCGGCGAAAAGGTGTTAAGTGCTTGTCGCGGCGTTTGGGCATTGAAATCAATTACGATCGAAGCATTGTTGTTATCTTTTTGGGTCGTTCGGTGCACGTGACAAATGAAGCGGCTCTGAGGAGCTGATGATGGGCTATGCTATGAGGAGAGACGCAGGGCTGCCAGGCAGGAGGTGGAGGAGGCGGAGGAGGTGGTGCTGAAGCGTGGTTCGGGTGGCGAGCGGGTTGACTGCACTTTGCCTAAGTGCGTCCGCGGCAAGCAATAAAAATAATAAAAAAAGAAGAAGAAGAAGAGAAGTGGAAGCAGAGGAGCAGAATGCGCCCGGCTAAAGCCCGAACCGTAGCCGAGAGCCATGGCAGGCAGCGTCCCATAAATTGGACACATTGTTGATAAAGCGCAACTTTATATGTTTTATATGAAGCTGTTCATATGTGTGTGCGAGAGAGAGAGAGAGGGGGGGGGAGCGAGAGGCAGAGAGGCAGAGAGAGAGGGAGAGAAAGAGAGTGCGACATCAGCAACAGCGTCGTCATCACAGCTCACAGCTCACATCAATGGCTTTCATCATCAACATTGTTATCAGCATTGACGGCGGCAGCACCAACAACAACAACAACAACGACAACAACAGCAACAGCAACAACAAGAGCAACACTTGTCTCACTCCAGTTGCACGACACCAAACGTGGACGCCAACAGCGTCTCTGATTCCTACTTGGACTCCCACTCCTGCTCAACTCGACTCTGGCTGCGGCTATGAAATTACGCTGGAAAATAGCGAAATAAAAACCAAGAAAAATAAATGCTGATAATGTTGAATGTGGCGCATAAATGCTGCTCAAATGACGCATACACTCACACACACACACACACACACACACACACACATACACATACACAGTGGCAACAAGAGCGACATAAGCCAAGAGGACGCAACAGAATCGCATCAAACACAACGGCTAATGCGATTCTCTATACATACACATATATACACAGCATGAGAGAGAGGCAGAGAGAGAGAAAGACAGAGAGAGAGAGTTGCAACGAGAGATAGAGCAACTGCTGCTGGGTAATTGAGCGTTGAGTAAACTTGGCCAGTTAGGCATTCAGGCAGGCAGCCGCCTTCTTAGTTAGTCACTCATCCTAATCTGTTGGCATATAACTGCAAGCCATTTGGCACAAAGAAAAAATGTATATACTCTCATATCTGATAGATAACGAAATTCGCTAGAGTAGGCAAACATTTGCCCAAAACACTTAAGATATAATGATTCATAATATATACATAAGTAATATAGCAAATATTTAGGTTGAAGTGAAGACTTGAGTGGAACTTAAGCAAAGGCGTTCATTTGCAAGGCGAAAATAGCTCACAATGTAAGTTCCGCCTCAAAGAGAGACAAAGAGAAAGATAGAGAGAAAGCGACAGAGAGAAAAAGTGGAAGAATCGGTGATGGAGATGGAAATAGCGAGAATCAAAGGTTAAAGGAGAAAGAGAGAGACAGAGACAGGAAGAGAGAGAGGGAGAGAGAGAGATAAAGTGACACTAAGAGATATGGGAATCAGAGATAAGAAGAGAGAAGAGAAGACAAGAGAAGAGAAGAGAGATTGGGAAAGAGAATCATAATGGAAGAGAAAGGAAACTGAGATAACAAGAGAGAGAGAAAGAGAGAGAGAGAGAGAGAGAGAGAGAGAGAGAATTCATTAATGGAAAGACTATAGCTGGCCAGATTGTGGAAGAGATTTATAAAAATAGAAAAAAGTGGGAGTGCTAGGAGAATAATCAGAGAAAGTAATAGAGAGAGTTGTAAAATCACTGAGAGTGAAAGAGAGAAGGAGAAAGAATGACGTAAAGACATAAGACAAAAGAAATTAGAGATATAGAGACAATGAGAGTGAAAGAGAAAGTAAGTGGGAGAAGGAGAGAGAGAACAATATGAGTGAGGATAAAAATCAAGCAGGCAGATTGAGAAAGACCAAGAGACAGGAAATGTATTTGAGGAAATGTATAATGGAGGGATTTAGCGAATGAAATAGATAGTTACATACCCAATTAGTAGAAACAGAAATTATTAATAAGTAGAGAATGACTATTTTGATTTATTTTTTAACGAAATATAAGGAGAAGACTGAAACGCCACCACCCTCAAGACCTACTAGATCGGGTCTTGGCCTAACACCTCCAGATTTGACAAGAATATATGCATATAATATTAATAATAATATAGCTTTTAAGCAAATCAATTTTTGTAAATATCTGTTTAGATTAGATTAAGCTGTAAATAAATACATTTTATAATTTCTCTTAATTTCTCTTAACGATTTTATTATTACTTTAAATCATTTTTTAAATTATAAATATTTACGAGTAAATTAACAAGAGAACTAGAAATCAGTGGCGGATAGAGAGAGAGAACCTATTTTAAAATTTATTTTTATTTGTATTTATTTTTGTTTTTTTGGTACTCATTTTTCATTATTTTTAGTTTTCTAATATAATTTAGAACATTTATGAGTAAATTAAGAACATAAAATAAAGGGCAATCAGTGAGTAGTGAGACAGAGAGAGAATCCATATATTTTTATTTTTGTATAATTATTATTACTATTTTTATTTATTTTATTTTTTTTCAGATCAGCTTTATTTATTTCCAATTGATTTCAAATAGTTTTGAGTAGATTGACAAAGTGACTCAAATGACTCATATGATTGCCAAAATGTGTAGCTGAAGCCCTGCGAGAATGATTGCTACTCGATGAACAGTGAAGCCCTTCAGCAGGAAGCAGGAAGCAAAGGTTTAGCATTGGGGCTCCTGCTGGAACAAGTTGGCTGCCAGGCAGAGCCAAGCGAAAGAGTTGCAAAATGCATGAAGTCAAATGAAAAACGAATGAAAATCCAAATGGATGTAAAAATATCGCTTACATTGGCAGGATTAGGATGCCCATGGGCTGGATATATACATATGTATGGACTATATGCCAGCTGCAGCTGAAGTCGGAGTCGGAGCTGGAGTTGGATCTGGAGCTGCTGGAGCTGCTGCAGTGGGCGTACGCTTTGGGCCCACACAGCCCACACAGCGAGCCCTGTTGCGGGGCTTTTGTTTTCTGTTCTGTTGTTGTTGTTGCTGTTGGCCGCGCCCACCACCAGACGCCTCTGGCTGAGCGTGGCTCTCTGGCTCGAGCAATGAGTCGGCGTGTCTCTGGTGGCAGTTTGTCGTGGCTGCCGCTGTCAATTAAGTCAAATATGATCGAGTGTGCGGCGTCATAAATCTCATACAACTGTCAAATTTAGACAACTGCAACTGCAACTGCAAAAGCAACTGCAACTGCAACTGCAACAGCAACTGCAATAGCCAACTATGGGCACCCAACTTATGGGCCTGCCACGAGCAGCAGGCGGCGGCGGAGGTGCAACAGCAACTGCCGCATTTGGCTGCAATTAAGCGGCGCTCAGGCAATTGGCATAATCAGCCAGCGATTGGCAGTTCAAGCCAGGCAACAGCAACAACAACAACAACATCTAGTTAAGCCCAACGGATGGCTGAGGCCTTTCGATTCCCACGCATATGCGATCTATAGCTATAAATCGATTAAAAGTGAAAAGAATCTACGCATTAAATATGCGAAATATATGCGCAGATGGCCTAAGATAAGAAGAAAGAATGAGACACGAAGAGAGAGAGAGAGAGACATAAAGACAGAGGTAAAAGAAGGACAGATAGAGGAGGTAACGATACAGAGAGAGAATGAGAAAGGGACAGAGAAAATGAACGATCGACAGAGGAGAGGGAAAATACGATTAGAAAGTCAGAGTGACAGAGAGCAAGGAGAGAGAGTGTGAGGGAATGAAAGAAAAGGCAAGGAAAAAGAGAGAGAGAGAGAGAGAGAGAGACAAAGGATAATCGAGAAAGCCAGGGGAGAGAGGATACTAATGAGACAGAGATAAATCACGAATGGCAGAGAAGAGAGGATACGGTTACAAAGAGAGAGTGACAGAGAGAGGAGAGGCAGAGCAAACAGGAGACAGAGAGAGGGAAAAAGACAACGAGACAGAAGAGGAGTTGGACAAACATAAATGGTGAGACAGCTATAGAAAAAAAGTAGAATTGATAGAGACTGATAGAGAGAAAATGGAGGGGGAGATGGATAGAAATAAAGAAAAGGAGAGGCAAGAAAGAGACAGAAAAGAGGGAAATAGAAAATGCATGAGGAGTTAAGACTAAGACCCGTAAGATTAAAATGTTGGTGTATAGGATACTTCATTAAATCATATACAAATTACCGTGTAAAGGTGGAAATGATTACTTGAATTCATGAGAATCTCGTAGAAGAGCGACAGCTCAACGGAAAGCGATTCATATGCTGCAGTAGGAACTCAACTTGATCTACAGTTGTTAAAGAACAATAATAGATACATAAGCACAGATACATAAATATATGTATATACCATATATACATCCATGTTTACATATACATACACCTATACACCTATACACCTATATAATTACATAAATAATAACGTAAGCAGTAATTGAAAAATATGTAAGCAAACACAATTTGAGATTACATGAAAATATGCAAGACCCTTTTCAATTATTAGTTTGAGCAACATTTTGTATAGCATTATAATGAACAGCGATTGGCAGTCAGCAGCTCCAGCTCTGGCTGCCGCTCTCTGCGCTTCTCATTTGCTCATTTTACTGTAATAGCTGCTGTGATCTTTGCCACATTTGAGAACGAGTCACTCACCTGCCTGTTGATTAGCTGCTGTTGCTGCCACATGCTTACCTTTCAGTTTCGAGTTTGAAGTTGAAGTTGAAGCTGAAATTGAAGTTGAGTTTGAGACTCTGGCACACATCACTCGCATCAGGTGTTGCACTTGCGCTGCCATTTCCGCTGCACTGACAGACTAAACGATCTGTGAATGTGTCTACAAACTAGCCAACGCCCAGTCTATATAAATGTGTGCATGTGTGTGTGTGCATATGTGTGTGTACTTGCTCATTCACGTTCCATATGCATGCAACAGCATAAGGTATTTATAAATTCAAATTTCGTTCTCAACTTTAACACTGACTCGTTCGCTTCGTGTGCTGCAGACACGTTCACACCAGCAACAACAACAATTGCTATTACAACAACAACAACAACAACAATAATAACAACATCAACAACAATGCGAACACAACAAAACTCAGCCGCTTTTGTCATTAGTTTGTTGTTTCAATTACGCGGCCTGCCTTTTAGTTTCTACTGAGTCTTATTCATAGCTTCCACTCGAGAAGTTTTAGTGCCATTCACTAAATTGACTCACAGCTACAATACATATATTGGAGCACTCCCCAGCTCCCCCTCCCTAGCTGGAGTCCGGCATTCCCATGCCCCGACACCAAGTGCCCAATAAGGAAGGCGCTTGCTTTGTAGCTAGCTAAACGATTAACACACAATCAACCCATAATCATTTAGCATACGATATTCAAAAAAGCCTCGGCACATTGAGCCTATCTCTGCGATTCTCATGTCGGATAACGAAGGGTTTGAGGCTGAGATACTGTGAGAGGGGGAGGAGAGTATGCGAAGCTGAGTGAGAGCAACAAAAGCAGAGAGGATATAAAATTGAGAGCTAAGAAAGTAGAGGGGAAGTAAGGGAATGATATATTTGAAAGAGACAAAGGAGAGAAGGAGGAATACAGAGTAGGTAGAGAGTGAAAGAATACAAGAGTTAGAAAGAAAGAGGGAGAGAGAGATAGAGAGTGAGAAAGAGAGAGAGAGAGTCGGAGTGAGAGGAGAAAAAGATAGGCAGACAAAAGAGTAGTAAAAGGTACGCAGAAAGAAAGAGAGAAAGAAAAGGAAGATAACTCAGAGATAGAAAGGGAAAGAGATGTTGAGATGAAAACCTATGAAACAGACAGAGAGAGAAGAGTGAGGGAGATAGTAAGAAAAAGACAGAAAAAGAGAGACATAGGATGAGGCAGGGAGACAGAGAGATAGAAAGATATAGAAACAGAGAGGCAAACATATAGATAGACATAGAGCATAAGCGAAGAGAAAAATAGAGAGAGAGAGAGATAGAGACAGGGAGATAGAGAGAGAGAGAGAGAGAGGGAGACAGAGAGACAGAGAGAGAGAGGGAGACAGAGAGACAGAGAGAGAGGGGGTGAAGAGGGGAGAGGTAGAGCACCCCCATGGATAACATAAGCGAGAAAAGGAAAGACAGTGGCAGAGTGTCGAAGCCATTGATCAAAGTTTAGGCAACAACTAAATGGATATATTATATATGTATTTATTTACATATAGAGCGCCCTTCTATGCGATTCACACAAATTATGTGCACTTGCATGTTTACTTTTTGCTTTGAGTAATATTTAATTTGTCAAAAGGAATTCTTTGGGTGTTTGATAAGTTCCCAAACCCAACTCATTTCTCTCCCTCTCTACTATCGCTCTCTCTCACTTGTTCTCCCTCTCTCTCTCACTCAATATGAAGACAATTAATATTAAGACAAATATCAGCAGCTAACTTAAACTAGTCACAAGCAATATTTAATTAAAAAAGTTATCACGTCTCTGGCAAAATTTGAAATTTCTAAATTTCTGTAATAAAAATTTGTGTGATTTCGTGTGATATATAAAATGTGATATGGAATATAACATAAGTTGTGAGAGAGAACTCAAAACATTTATATTAAAATAGATTTATGTATATATAAAGTAAAAATTGATATATGTAAACATATTTATGTACATATAAATATATATATAAATGTATATTTAAATATTTGCATGTGAAGAGCTTACAAGTTGATTCCCATTTGCTTCAAAGAAATATTCATGCCACAATGTTACCTGCCACACACACACACACACACTCAGGCAGACACAGCTAGTGAATGCCTTTGTGCACTCTGAGCCGTCGGAGCTGGAGCTGCATTGAATGCAAGCGCCTGCTGTTTGATTAGAGTCGAAGTTCGATAGTGACACAAGAAGTTGAGCGGAAAAACAAATTCAAATACAAAGTCGAAAGCGTAGTGCAATACGCTTTTTCAATATGAGCGCACACACACACACACACATGTATATATATATAGATTTTTTTTCTTTTCTTTTGAATTTGCCCTAAGGCAATGTTAAAGCAGCTGCTGCTGTGCTAACAGCATGATGCCATCAGCAGTTTTGACCATGGCCAAAGAGCCGACAGTTGTCAGTGGCGAGTGAGAGAGACAGCAGGAGAGGGCGGCGGGCGGCGGGCGGCAGGAGACGGGCCAAGGCGCAATCGTTGTGGCTGAAGCTTTATCTTTGCATTGGCTCTCTGGCCTTCAATCTATGCGGCTATGAAATGAGCTGTGCACAAAAGCGAAGGCAAATGCCTAACGTGTGTGTGTGTGTGTGTGTGTGTCAGTGAGTTTATGTGTGTGTGTGTGTGTGTGTGTGCCCTTTCCGATCGCTGCCAACTGCTGAGCTGAGCTGAGCTGAGCTGGCCTTGCTCGCCTTGCTTGGCCATGGAACGCGCACCGTTATCTCCCAGCATATTTGCATAACTATAACTGCCTGCCTCCTCCTGGTCAGGCCGCCTCCTGCCCCCCTCGCTACACCTCACGCATTGGCCGCCTGCTGCCCGTCTGCAGATTTGAGTCTTCATTCCTGCCGCATTCCACGGCACGGCTTGCCCTTGAAGTTAGCCGCGTAACTAGCTGCCTAGCTGGCGCATCCATGAGATACATTTGTATCTTTCACTCGGCCTGCGAGCGTCTCTAATGCGCATTTGTGAACTGCATTCACCAAGCGATTGTCCCAGCCATCAAATGCAGCGATTCACACCCACTCGCACAGGTTTTGAAAGTTTTCATTCTGTTCTACTGCAACTGCAACTGTGACTGCAACTGCAACTGTGACTGCAACTGTGACTGCGACTGCGACTGTGACTGCGACAGTGACTCTTACTCGCTTGCCTAAAATTGAAGTCAAAAACAATATCAAGACACTCAAAGCCAAAGCAGTTGGCAAATGATTCATAGGTCTGCCGATAAGCGATTCAGCATACAAAATCGTGCACAGTGGGACGAAGTTTATTTGAAATGGGTAAATATTTCTATCTGCATCTGTATCTGTATCTGTATCTGTATCTGTATCTGTATCTGTATCTGTATCTGTATCTGTATCTGTATCTGTATCTGTATCTGTATCTGTATCTGTATCTGTATCTGTATCTGTATCTGTATCTGTATCTGTATCTGTATCTGTATCTGTATCTGTATCTGTATCTGTATCTGTATCTGTATCTGTATCTGTATCTGTATCTGTATCTGTATCTGTATCTGTATCTGTATCTGTATCTGTATCTGTATCTGTATCTGTATCTGTATCTGTATCTGTATCTGTATCTGTATCTGTATCTGTATCTGTATCTTTAGCTGTATCTTTTAGCTATTTCTGTATCTTTTAGCTATTTATGTATCTTTAGCTGTATTTTTTAGCTATTTCTGTATCTTTTAGCTATTTCTGTATCTTTTAGCTATTTCGATGTGTTTAACTATACCTTTTTAGCTATTTCTATATCTTTGACTGTATCTTTTAGCTATCTCTGTATCTTTATCTCTATCTTTTAGCTATATCTGTATCTTAAGCTGTATCTTTTAGATATAACTGTATCGTTATCTGTATATTTGAGCTATTTCTGTATATTTTAGCTATTTCGATGTCCTTAACTGTATCTTTTAGCTATTTCTGTATCTTTATCTGTATCTGTTAGCTATTTCTGTATCTTTTAGCTATTTCTGTATCTTTTAGCTTCATAGTCTTGTCCCACTGTGCCACCGCATGGCCTGGCCTGTGGCAGTTGGGCAAAGTGCCCTTGAAAATGGCAAAAACACATGCTCGTCTCTTTGCTGTTGCGCCCAGTCCATTTGCCAAGTGAAGTGTGGTAAGTTGAGTGTGGCACGAAAGATGCCCAGCGAGTGCAACAGCAACAGCAGCAGCAGCAGCAGCCGCAGCAGCAATTACGTCGAGACGTGGCAATGTCGCTGGCCCGGTTGGACTGCAGCGGCGTCTGCAAACAAATACAATCATAAATAATATGATTATGATACTTTTTCAGGCTGCAGACGGCGACGCTGCGCATGAGCAGGGCATGTAAAGGGGGAAATGCCAAAGTCAAAGTTAAAGCCACTGCGCAACAACAACAACAACAACAACAATGAGTAGAACTCTGACAAAAAAAAAAGCTGCGTTGCTTGCATTCTAAAGATCCCAGAGCAGCAGCAGCAGCAGCAGCAGCAGCCGTTGCCGTTCGATCCCAGTCGGATCGCCGTCGCTGCTTTGGAGTCGTTTGACAAAAGGAATGCGGCACGTTGTTGCACGTTTCAATGCAGCCGCCACAGCGACAACAACAACAACAACAACAATAAGACAAACAACTACAATGACAACAACAAACTATGCCACAAATACTCGCTTATGCACCTTCAATATAACTCACCAGCCCCTCCTCCTGCCGGCCCACCTACCTCCTAGCCTCTATACCCGCAATATTTCAATTTTATTTTTTGTTTTGTTGAAATGAAACTTGGCACAACGAAAAATGAACAAAAAAAATTAACTGACCAATTTGGAAATTCTTTCGACTGCAAGATACTCTATTTGCTGTGGGTTATCTACAGTTTGAGCGTGATTGTCATTAGCGAGACTCTAAAACTTTGAAATGAGAGAGGAAGAGAAAGAGAGAGAGAGAGAGAGAGAGAGAGAGAGTGTGAAATGACATACCTGAGCAGCTGTATGCCAATAGTTTGCTATGGCTTTCAAACTGTACATACATACAATTTTTGCCATTTGGACTGTACTACACTACTTTTAAAACTGTTATACATTCAATTATGACACAGTTGCGAGAGGTGTAGTCTACCAGTGATGCTCAAACCTTGTCACCTATATTCAATTATGTTGCTGTGGCTTTTAAACTGTATCCGCATTTAAACTTGTATTATGGGGTATATAACACTTCCTTTCAAACTGTTATATATTCATTTATGACCTAATTTCGGCAACTTTGCTCTACCAGCGACCTTAAAACCTTGTCAGCTGTGTTTTGCTGTGGCTTTCAAACTGTATCTAAATGGAGATTTTGCATTATGGACTGTATTAACTGTTATACATTCAAAATTGCGGCAACTGCTGCCTACCAGTTACTTTAAACCCTGGGCAGGTGTAGGCAAATATTTTCCTATGGCTTTCAAACTGTGTACATATAAAAATTTATATTAAGTTCATACTACACTTCCTCTAAAACTGTTATACATTCAAAATTGTGACAAATGTTATACACCAGTGACTTTTCAACCATGGCTTTAGTAGCTCTAGAACTATGCAAGGTAAATATATATAATCATATATTTCTACTATATATATTTCATAAGATTGCTCAATCCAAATGACTCTCAAACTGTAAGCGACAGAGACTAACCCGAGTAGATCCAAGTTGATCTTCATTAGGGTCACACAAAAGTCTACTCTATATATGGTCAGTTTGAGATGAAGACCTTTGCATGCCAAAGCCAAAACCAATATACCCGATTGCCTTCCACTCGCTTCGTACAGCGTATAACAAGTTATTTCATTATCGTGCCGTGACAATCAGTCAACGGCTGCGGCTGCGGCTGCGGCTGCGTTTTCGACGCGTTTTTGACTTGGCTTTCGGTTGTTGTTGTTGTTGTTGTTGTACTTGTTGTTTTTTCTCTAATTTTTTTCCGCTCAATTTTTTGTTGTTGTTGTTGTTTTTTGTTTCGTTTAGTTTGGGACGTCGTCACGTTGTTCTTAGGTGTTAGCCATGCTGTACAACATGACCGGGCCAGCCCAGGCCAGGCCAGGCTCGGGCCAGATCCGGACCATGAGTAATATTTGTTTAACAACAACAACAACAAGTCAAGCAACGCCCTTTTCTGTCGGGCCGCCCGCACCGAGTTAGCCCATTAGCGATCTGAGCGCCGCTCGCATTTCGATTTGTTTACGGCCGCAATTTTTTTTTCGGTTTCGTTTTTTTTTTTTTGTTTTTTTCTTATTTTTGGACTTGTGCTGACTTCATAAAACTGGCCGAAAAAAAAGCAAGGCAGGAAGCATATTAGCTATGGGGCAATGCCTGCGACACTCGAATCGTTTGTCATAAATTTAACATAAATTATGCTGGACGCGCTGTCAATCAAACTGATTGAGAGTCTGCCTATCGTATAGTTTGAAGAGTCTGCAGTAAAGATGAGAGCGTAAAAGAGGAGAATACAACCTGAAATAGTTAACTGAGTTAGCTGAGTGCAGAAGGTTCTGCATAATTCGAGGTTGTTTAATATAATGATATAGAGAAAGAGATAGATATATATCGAGAGGATATATATATATATATATAGATGTACATATATAGAGGAGAAAGACTTAGAGAACAAGATAGATGGGTATTGAAAGAGGGAGAGAGCGAGAGAGAGAGAGAGGAGAGGAAATGGGAATGGGAGAGAAAAGGAGAGAGAGATAAAAAGAAAGAAAGATAGAAAGCGAGACAGAAAACTATCTATCTATATATACATATAGAGAAAGATAAAAGGTGAGAGACTGGGAGAGAGAGATATAAAGAAAGAGTGATAGAAAGAAAGAGAGAAAAGATATAGGATAGAGAGATAGAGAGATATAGATAGAGAGAGATAGAGATATAGGATAGAGAGTGAGGGAGAGAGGCAGAAGTGTTGAGTGAAAGATAAAGAGAAGTGGAAATAGAGAATAGAGAAGAGAGAAATTGATAGAGAGCGAGAAAGAGAGAGAAAGGAATAAAACATGAAAGCAATGCAAGAGAATGCGAGATGCCAGAGGTAGAGAGAGGGAGAGAGAGAGAGAGAGAAAGATGTAGTAGAGTAGAGGTAGGTAAGATAAACTGAGAGCGAAGGATGGCAAAGCAAAGACCTAACGAAAGAGAGAAGCAATTCAGATCTTCAGCCACTCAGAGTGAGAGACAGACAGAGAGAGAGAGAGAGAGAGAGAGAGAGAGAGAAAGAGAAATAGAAGCATCTCATTTGTTCTAGCATTCAGGCAGATAGAGAGAGAAAGGGGGCTACAATTAGCTATGCGCACACGCACACACACACATAGATCTATTATAGGGTATACGCTAGTCGATCATCAAGACAAACGAATCTCTCGGCTGTAATTTGTTGCTTTTCCAATGACTTTTGGACGCCAGTTGATTTGTGGCAAAGTTTCACGTAACGCCCGCACTTTTTGCTGTGGGCCCGCGAGGGGCAGGGCTAGTGCCAGGGGGAGGCGGCATGGGGCATTCGCAATGCGACTGCAGCTGCTGCACATTGCTGCTGCTGTTGTTGTTGTTGCTCCCATTGTTGCTGGTGGCATTTTTCAAATTTGCGCATTTGTCTGCGCTTTGCATAATTTTTTCGAAGCAGCCAAGAAAATTGTTTATTTATTTCATTTTTTTGTATTTTGTTTTTGGTTTTTTTTTTTTGGGTCAGATTTTTTTTGCTTACCGCGTGTTTTTTTTTTTTGTTGTTGTTGTTATTTTTTGTTATTTTTTGTATTTTTAGTCTTTTTGCGGTTTCTAATCGGCAGCCGCAACAATGGGAAACTCAATCGCCGGGCCTCGAGAAGACAAAAAAGATCAGAGTTCGCTCGTAAGACGAAATTGCAACAAAATAAACTCAAGCTGCAAATCTATTTGTGTATTATTTGTTAGAACAGCAAATGGCATATTCCATGGCCGATCAACTGATAGAGGGATGTATATATATAAGAGATGTATATATATATACATTGTTATATATGCACAATCCAAGTTTGAATAAATACTTTATGCACTTCGACTTCATTTACTTTGGAGTACTCATATCATAAGATCACATATATGAGTGATATAGTTTACATTTATGCCTCTATATATGTAGGTAATATACTTCTCTCTATATACTAAAAATGCTATATATAGCTGCACAGTATTTCCTAAGAAGCAGGAGTCTAGTCTAATCTCTAGTCTGGACTCGATCAAGACTAAGGCTGAATAGACTTAAGTAAAAAATTAAGAAAAAACTATTAAAAAAAAAAAAAAAAAAAATGTTAAAAAAAAAGGATTATTTTATTTTATTTTTTTTTTACAATATTTTTATTTTTATTTTTTATAGTTTTAAGTTTTCTTAATTTTTTACATAAGTCTATTATATATATATAAAAATAATAATACAAAAGAATACATATAAGAAAAGTAATATTAATATACATACATGTAAATATTATCTGAGTATAGATCATCTTAGATTTTTATTTTTATTTATTTATTTATTTTTTTTTTTTTTTTAAAAAAAAATTTTTTTATGTACCACTAGATTGATTACTGAACGTAAAAATTAAATATACAAAATAAAAAATAAATTATATAAAATAGTAATAATAATATTATTAATAATAACAATAATATTAATAATAATAATATGTTACAATTAATAATAAACAGTTGAAAGTTATAAACAGGCAGACGAATAGATATAGAGAGAGGGGGAGAGAGAATTTACTCGTCTAGCTGTCCTTATCACACAGAAACTTATTTGATGAGCCGAGCACCGCCTCCTACTGCCTCAAAATATTTAACCACAATTCGCATATACAATGGACTGCTCAGCCTATATATATATATACATATATATATATATATATATATATATATATATATATATATATATATATATATATATATATATATATATATATATATGTATATTATTAGCTCTAAGCAAATCAAGCTTTAGTCAACTCGTTTAGATTGTCAATTGGATATCTCACAAGAAGAGGCGGCTGAAATTAAAGGCGAAATACCTTGATTTGACACATTTATGCTTGGTATATAGATTTATCTATACTATATGGACGATGGCCGAGGCGCTGTTAATGGTCTTAGCCCGACGCATACCAAAATTTATTGGCGATGTGTTGTTGCTCGTTCCTGGAAATGACATGAAATGAAATTCATATGAGCATAAATCAAATTAGAGGCTTTAGCTTTTGGTATACATAGATATAGATGAAGATATGGGCACCTACATATATATTTGGTATATATTCATACATATATGTATGTGTGTGTATGTGTGCATGTCTGTAAGTTGATCTATTGTGTAAACAGAGTTACGAAACATTTGGCTGCAAATTAAAGAAATTAACGCATTCTTATTTATTCGCCCTTCTACGCGATGCTCATGAATTTCAAGTTTGACTCATCGCTGATAAGAAAATGTTTTATGAATCGATTTGGTATTTCATTATTAACTTTTAGCATCACAGAAGCTTTATCTCTGTTTCCTCCTTATCTCTACTTCTCTCCCTGTCACTATGTTTGTCTCTATCTCTCTCTTTCTATTTGTCGTTCCCTAATTCTCTCCCTATCTCTCTTCATCTCCATTTCTCTGCTTTCTACCTCACTCTCTATCTCCCTAAATTCCACTCTTTCTCTATCTTTCTTTCCATTTCTTCTTCTCTCTTCTTCTCTCTCTCTCTTTTTATCTTTCGCTGTCTTCCTTTTCATTTCTCTTCCTCTTTCTTTCTTTCTCTAGTTTTTCTCTTTCTTTCTACCTCTCTACCTCTCTGTCTCTCTTAATCCCTCTTTCTTCTTTTCTCTTTTTTACTCTCACTCTTTCTCCTTCTTTCTTCATCCATTTCTTTCTCTTCATCCATCTCTCTCCTTCCCTCCCTATCCTCTTCTCCCCTTATACATTATTTTCCTTTCATTTGTTTTCAATAGGAATTAGTTTGAAGCATTTGCTTCTCTCTCACTCACACTCTATACATATATACTATATACTACCTGCATATCGCCCTTACTCTCTGTTTCTGCATTTGTTTATAGCTTTTTTAATTTTCTGCACTTTTCATGGTTTCCAATTGGAATCCATTTGGAATATTTGCTTGAACAAATTCGCTTCTCTCATTCTTATTGATTATCTCTCGCTCCTTCTATCTATCTATCATTCCCCTCTGATCTGTCTCGATATCTATCGATTATTTTGCATCACATTTCACATCTATGTTTCCAATTGGAAACCCTTTGGAACATTTACTAACATAAATACGCTGTGCTTATTCCCATTACCTATCTAACTATCTCTCTTTCTCTCTCCCTCTCTTTATATTATTATTTTTTTTTGCATTTACCGTTATATGGTCAGCAGTTGGCCTGGCCGTGTAACAGTAATCCAGTTGCAGCCTTGCAGTTGCACGCTGCGCCACGTTCGTTGCTTAAGTCTTTTGTTTGCCACGCAGATTTATGTCATTTAGCCAACAACAACAACAACAACAACAACAACGTGGCTGCTGCTAGTTATCAGGCATCCAGCCAGTTGCCCCTTCCAGTTGCAAGTTTTGCAAACTCTTTGATTTTTTGTTGTCTTTGTGTTTGTTTTGCTTGCACGTTTTTTATTCCTCTTTTTTTTTTTTTGGTTTAGTTCATTGCAATGCATTGCACGCTGCATTATTTCTGCTGCCGCTGCCGCTGCCGCTGCTGCTGCCGATGCTGCTGCTGCCTTTGTTGTTGGTATTTTGTGCATTCCTGCGCTGTCGAACCGGTTATTCCAGCAGCGTTGCCATTTTCGCTGCTAGAGCAGAGCAAAAAAAAAAAAAAAAAATTGTTGTCCGGTTACTTCACAGCGAAAAACCCGAATAAAAAAGAAAAACAATTCTCTGCTTTATTTCTGTTGTTGTTGTTGTTGTTGCTACATTTTTCGTCTTTTGTTTTGGTAGCTTGTTTTGCAGCGCACAACATTCTCTAACTCCCTCACACTAACTCTCTCTCTCTCCCTCTCTCTCTCTCTCTTTCTATGTGCATCCTGTTGAACCGGTTCAGTCGTTCCTTCAGCCCACATGCAACTCGAACTCCCTTCAACTGAAGCTGTTAACAAATTTCGCCATAATGCTCCTCTTCTTCTTCTAACAGCACATGTAAATTTGATTTACAAATTGTATTAAATTTTGCTCAAATTTTAAATTTCTGCACTTTATTTCAAAGATTCTCGCTTTGAAGTTGCTCTGTTAACAGCTCAAGTTCGAGTTCCACATGCGTTCCACAGCCAACTCGAACATCGCACACAGCGATGTTGAGCTCTGCGACCATAACAGCGCGTTAAAAGCGCCAGCATGTTCGACTGCAACACATTTGGTTCGATTAACAGGAGAGTAACAGAGCCGACAAGTCAGCCGCACGCGCTGTTAAATTAACATGAACAGAAGCAAATACAAAGCCGAACGAGGCGGTCGTGCAACGGACGGTAACGGTTGAATTAATTGTGATTTGTTGAACGAAACGAATTCGCTGCAATTGTAAATGCCGGTCGCCCAGGCGCTGTCCCGTGTAAATGTAAACCGGTTATTTGGCCACTGCGTTCGCGACGCCTTTGTGTGTGTGGCTGTGTGTGCGTGTGTATTTTATGAGATTTAATTAATTTATATTTTTTTAAAATAATTTTTTCGTCTTCAACATACCACAAATTATTTGATTTATTAACGCATTCTGGGACAGTCGCGTGCGTGTGCGAGCGTGTGTGTGTGAGAGTGAGAGCGCTGACTCCCACGCCAAAGTGAACCTCTAAAGGATCCGGTAGCTCGACTCGGTAACGGTACGCGTTCGCCCAACAACAACAACATCAATAGCAACAAATTGCAAAAAAGATCCAATTTTTTTTTCTGGTGTGTGTTCCCCAAATGAAATTCTAAGTGCTAATCAAAAGAAGAAGAAGAATATGAAGTAAAGTAAATGTGCAAGAAATTTGAAGCAAAAGAAATAGCAGAATATCGCGAAATATTCAAATGCAAAATACAACATATGCAAAAGCTGTGAATTACATGAAATAGAAGAAACACAAACAGAAGCTGTAAACAAAATAATAAAAATAAAGAAAACAAAAACAAAATTGAAAATCAACCGAGAAGAACAACAACTAGCCGACACACAAAAAAAGGTAATGCAATTTCTAACTGTTCTTGGTGTTGTCGTTGCGTAGGCATAGACATAGGCATAGGCAGAGCAGCAACAACAATTACGTGCATTACAAAAGCAACTCACAATGCAGCTACCTGCTCTCGCACTGTCTTTGCATTTGCTCTCTTCTGCTCCTTCGCTTTGCTCGGTCAGTGTGAGAGAGCACTTGTGTGTGTGTGTGTGCGATCAGTTTAGCCTAAGCCGCGCTATTATCGTATTCTCATTTTCAATATGCCTTCGCTGCTCTGCTGGTGCTGCTGTTGTTGTTGTTGCTGCTGCTGTTTGTGCAGTTTCGTGGTTTTTGCTGCGCACCCTTTAAAGCAACAACAGCAGCAACCACAGCAGCAATTGTTTTGTATGTGCTGTAATTGAGCGGCAGGCTAATAAAACTCATGTCCTCTCTGTCGCACCCGCACACAATTTATTTCCTATATCATTTTTTTTTTGGTTATTCTAGTTTCTATTTTGTTTTTTGTTTTTGGCAGTTTTGCAGTCGCGGCGAGCTGCAATGGAAAATTGGTTTTAGTTTTTCGCCGCGCCAAGTGCATGACATTTTAATGGCTCTATGCATTAGGCAAAGGGGTCTATAGAGAGGAGGTGGGGAGTTTTGGGTGAAGGAGGAGGGGGAAGTGACAAACGTTTGACATTGTTAAGTGCCTGCTGTGCGCGTGTGTGTGTGCAATTGGGGATTGGGGTTTTCTCTTAATGAGCCGACGCGTTTTAAGTGCTGCTGCAGAATAAACCAAAACCTCCAAAAATAAAAATAAAAATAAAAAATGAATTTTTAGCGTCGGTTTCGCTGGTTTCTGGTATCAATTTGAAAAATTTTCATGCTGCGCAAATTGTGAAATGCAATAGAATTATTTAGATATACGCGTGTATATAGAATTATATAGATATATTTGTATATCTATGAAGTGTTAAAAGTTTCATCAATTTTGTAAAAGTTCTCGGAAAAACAAAAAAATTTGTATCGATTAGAATTTTGAACGATATATTGTATCTACATACATATGTTTCGTATATGGATGGGAATGGATATAAATATTGCATATCTATGTGAAAATTTATATAGATATATACATACATATATATCATATCTACATATGTAAATTCGAAATATTTGCAATTTTAAGAAAAATCCCGCGTCCTTTTCGTTTACATTTTATAGATTGATTGAAGCTGAACTTGTAATATAATATTATTAAGGATTAAAGAAATATTAAGTAAAAGAGAGTTTTTATTTTTAAATGTAATAAAAATATATTTAAAATATAGTATAGGTTTATATATGTACATATACACAAAAGTAAAATAAAATAAATAATTTTAAATTTGGTTTTATAGAATTAATTATGAATGCAACTAAAAAAAACTAAAAAAACTGTAATATTAAACAGATTTACTATAAATGCAACTGAAAATATAGTTATTTTTATTTATTTATTTATTTTTTTTTTTTTTTTTTGCATTCTTTATCTAATCTTTATAATATTATTTTATTAGTTGAAGCACTTGAAATATTTTTCAGGCAGCATTTTGAGCCCTGAACTCTGGCTTATCCCCCTCTCTCTTTCACTCTCTCCTTCTTTCTTTCTGCGTTATCCCCAAAGGCTTCACTTTTCCTTTGTTTTTCTAGTTCTATTTTATTTTTAACAAAAAAAATATTTTGTAAAGCACTTTCTTAATTGCTGTAAATATACTTTAATATGTATTTGCTATGATATCAATTTTAATTTTTTATATGCTTATAACTAAAATTTTAGTTATAGTTATTATATTTGATTAAACTATTTAAATTATTATAATTATTATTATTATTATTTTTTTTTTTGTTATAGTTTGCTTTGATTATGAAAATGTGATAAAAAGAAGTTTTATAGTTTTTTAAGTTTACATTTTGTTGATTTTTGGGTATTTCATGTAACTGTACAGAAAATCAGTTCATTAAATTTTATTTGATTGCTTTCCATTTTCCTTCAAATCATATCAAATGTGCCCCAGATGCATCCACGCACATATATAGATTTAATATGTATAGACATCAATTTTGCTCTTCAATTTTATGTGGTATATGTGTTTCAATTTGCCGTAGCTTGCTTTTGCTCATATTAGCTGTATTTTCTTGATTCTAATTGGAAATTGTGTGAAGTGGAAAAACACACACAGCTGCAACCCCTAATTGCAAACGCCAACCTCAGCCCCTGTCCCTGCCCCAGTCGCAGCCGCAGCCCCAAACCCCTTCCTCTTATCAAAAGCTCAATTTTCAGCTGCAATTTAGCAGCTTTTCAGCTGATTTTTGTTTTTTCATTTTCATTTTCTTTGGTCGCTTCCTTTAACGACTCTTAATGATTGTTTATTCAACTTCTATGGACGGGCGCCATGCGCGCGACAAACTAAAAAAAAAAAAAAAAAGAAATCAAAAAATGGAAAAATTGAAATATTTTCTATTTATGAAAAACCAAAAGCACAACTACTTTGTATGAGCACTAGCATGATAAGTTGATGGGGTATATGCGACTAAAGAGCTAACCTGTTGACGGATATGGAAGTTATGTTTGATGGGAGCTTAAATAAAATTAAAGTAAAATATAAAATATATATATAAATATAATAATAGATAACGTATATAGTATATAAATATAAAATGTCAGATAATTAATAATAATAAAATAGATATATATATATGTGTAATAAAAATATAAAAATTAAAAAAAAATATATATATATATATACATATATAAAAATATAACATGTTAAAAAAGCAAAAAAAAAAAAAAAAAAAAAAAACAAAAACAAAACAAATACATGTATATCTTAAATATAAAAACAGTATAAAAATATTAAAAAGAAGAATGTACCCTGATTTCCCATATTCAATGAGTTCAGGATATAAAAATGATAAAAGAATATAAATTTCTCTAATATATCTAATTTCAACTTTAAATAGCATTGGCTATGTATTTATTCATTTTGTAATATTTTCTTTGCGCCTGCTTAATTAGTTTTTATTTTTATTTTTTTTTTTTATATTTTAAACATATTTCTAAAGTTTAATAGAAAATTAATTACTTCACACTTGATAAAAATAAAAAGCAAAAAATGGTCATAGAAATGCAAGAAACTAAAACAAACTAAAAAGCAATTTCATATTTAATAATTAACTCTTATACTTTGATTTTTTTGTTTAACATTTTTCATTCGCCAGACGTTTGAGCAGAGCAAAATGAGCATTTAATCAGCAGCAAGTTGCTGTGTGTGTGAGAGAGAGCGAGAGAGAGAGAGATCCAAAGAGATTCGCTTTGATTTGCTGATAAGTGCCGTTGGAATGCCGTGGAGTGGGCAAACGCTTGACAAATTGTTTTTGTTTTTGTTGTTTCTGCTCGACGTTTTGCCAGCCGCAAAAACCGTTTCGTCATCGTCTTCCTCTTTGCCGTGCTGCTTCCCGCTTACTGCTCACCACTTTCCGCTTCCCGTTTCACGCTTCCTTCGTTCCTTCCACAACTTGCCATAGAATGCACCGTTTAACAATTGTAGCTGACTTTCTACTTGCTTTTGCTTTTGTTTTTGTTTTCATTTTTGTGCCTTTTCATTGTTGGACACTTGACCAAAGCATTTTGATGTAGTTGTTAGAGCTATCCCTCTCACTCTCTCTCTCTCTCTCTCTCTCTCTCTCTCTGCAATAGATACATATATGTGTATGTGTGTTTGAGCTGTGCTTAATTAAAATGTTTGAAAAAAAGACAGGATGGAGTTGTGAAAGTGTTTTTCAGAGAATTTTCTTCAAAGGCAAAACTCATGCATCTGTACATATGTATATGTATGGATGTATGTATGTATGTATGTTAATCTATATTAATATATATGCTTAGGTGGAGTTTTAAATTAGTAGAATTGAATAATACTAAACAGCAAATTAACACAATAAATGCGTAGAGCTTTTCTGTTTGTCTATTTCGAGAACCTTCCAGTTCTATCATTAGCAGACTTTGCCATCCGTAAATCCCTGCTGCTCCGGCTTAGCCATAACCAGTTGGGAATTCTATGGCTGCCGCATTTGCAGTGAAAGCAAGAGTGAAGCCAGTGCAAAAGCTTTGCTAATTTGTTGATTATTCATGAACAGCAAATACTTGAGCAGAAGACAGAAGGAAACTAAAGGGTTGAAATATAGAGCAGATGAAATAGAACAATTACAAGATGATAAATGTATAAAATAACTAAAAAATATATATAAATTTAAGATATAAAAATAAATGCATACATTATTATTTTTAATATATATAAATTATATAAAAAATACCTTAAAAAAATGAAAGTGTAAAATAAATACAAATACTTATACATATACATGCTTATACATATGTATAATTTTCAATAATTAAGTAATGAAATAATAATTATGTAATGAATTTTTAAAATCATTTTGGGAACAATTTATCTTTGCAAACTTCTTTTATTTTTTTTTCTTTTTTTTTTTTTTTAAAATTTTATTTTCATGTGATTTATATTTACTCATTTTTATTTTCGTATATTATATATATTTATTCTTATATTTAATATACAAAAAATTAATAAAGCTTAAAAAAAAACCTGTAAAAATATTGCTTTACAAATTAAAAAAAAAAGAAGTAATTTTACTACAATTTTTATTATATGTTATGTTTCTTGAAATAACTTGAAAACTTCTTCAAACAAATCATTTAACATATTCTTAAATTCTCAAGGCATTGCACTGTGTTCAAAGACCGTTCAAGCCTTTCGTCTTTCGCTTCCGAAATTATTGAGACAAATCGAATGCTGATTGACAGTTGATGGAAACGAATCAATTTGATTCGAATGGAATACTCGCTAACCAAAAGCTCGTTTCACTCTCCGTTTTTGTTGCTCTTTGTTTTAAATCTGAAAGGGTTTTATGGCAAAAGGAAATTGTGTGCCCATATGGATCGATGGATCCGTTAGCTAAAAGTAGAGAGACAGAGAGAGAGAGTGGGAGAATGAGCCAGGCCAGGAAGAAGTGAATACAAAATTTGAATAGTAAAAATTATTCTAAGAATATTTGCAGATACCAAAAAAGAGATAAGTGTTTATATAGACCTAAATCCATATCTAGAGATATACATATATCCATAAAGAATATATAGAAAAAAATATTTTACATCTATTACAGGGTATTTTGAGACTTATTAGCATATCCCTTTGTCAAATCATTTAAACTAGTTTCCCAATTCTTTTGCCGTTTCTCATTATTTCAGTGATTTATCACGCTTTTAGCTCCGAATTTGCTTTTCAATTAATTTCGCAGTCAAGTTTAGGGCGAACAATTCAAACGTTTTGCTTAATGATGAACATAATAAATAAATCCAAAAAAGAAAAAAATAATAATAATAAAAAAAAATATGAATGCGTGCTTATGCTAATACATTGATCATCATAATCTCAATTATGATAATCATCATCAGCAGCATCCTCATTATCATCATGAACTGATTTGGGCTCCAAAATGTCAACCATGTGAAATCTCGGCTAAAGAACAAAATGAGCAAAAGAAGAAAAAAAGGCGAACAGAATGTAATCATATATATGTGTATATATAAATATATATATGTATGTATGTATGTATGTAGCTACAAAGTGGCGACCCAGCCAACATAAGAAATCACAGCGTTTAATCATTTAAAAGCATCTTTGTAAGCCAAGAGCAAAAAAAAAAAAAAAAAAGCAAAGACAGCTGAAAAAAAATATATAAAACAAAACGCGACGAATGAACGTTCAAAAGCAATTGGCCAAGAAGCTGCGTTCTGATATGGAGCAAAAAATAAAATTAAGCTGAATAGCAATCGGGGGCGTAAGCCAAAGGGTGTGACTAACAGTTACCCTGTAAAAACTGACGTGATTATGATTTAAATTAGAGCAATGACAATTGGAAGGCATAACACTATAGTTTAGTATCGATACTTAACTATAATGTTTTCGATATTTAACAAAAAGACATCAGGAGTAGAAGCAGAGAATTTACTTCGAAAATTGAATTAAAATAAAATTGGTATAAAGGCTTTCACAAAATGTTTAGTTTAGCTGTATAAGAAAAATTGTTGATTAACTAACTCCCACATCAAATTGTTCAGTTAGATTAGTTAAGTTAGTTTTTTGGGAAAATACAGTGCGATGGTATTCTTAGAGTCTATATAACAGATGGAAGAAGGCGTGGCAGAACCCGTAATATATAGATGTATTGTTGATCAGGGCAACAAGTCTTTATAGTCTCTATAGTCTATATAGCCCATCTGTCTGTATATATGAGAGAATCTCGGAGTCTATTAGAGCCAAAGACTTGTTTTTATTTATATCAAAAAGCAAAGTGTGTGAAGGCATCTCAAAATTCCAAAAAAAAAAACAAAAAAAAAAACTCTATACCTCTATATGCGCAGCTGAGAAGGTCAAGACTTTATAGAATTCATTACTGAAATACAAATAAAGAAAAGCTTTAAGAATTGTGCCAGGTTTCATTTAACGGCTGTTAACTAACTTGGCTTAAGAATTTTCAATTTTCATTTGGAATTAGCCAAGAATAGCCAAGCATATATTAAATTCACATAAAATCATTTTAGTTGAACAAAGTCTCTCTCACTCCTGTTGTGTCTTAGCATGCCGCCTTCTCAATAATTTTACAGGGTATATACAAAAAAGAGAGAGAGAGAGAGAGAGCAGAAACAAGGAAGCACTGTTTAAACACGGAAAGGGCAGCCAAATTTTGTCAGAGGGTGGCCCCAAAAAATCTTGAGGCTGCCCAGATTCAATGGGAGGGCGGGCGGCACGCAGGGCGACTCAGCTGCTTCGCCATAACAAAGGAAGCTGGGAGCCAGTCAGCCAGCCACCGATTGAGGTCAGAATGAAAATGCGTCGCAGTAGGCGCGTGTCGTGCGCCTCCAAAAAAAAAAAAAAAAAAAAAAAAAAAACCCCAACGCCCCGCGGGCTTGATAGCGCCACATCGAAAGAGCATGCCACATGCCTCATGCCTCATGCCGCAGCTGCGGGCAAAGTTACAATAACTTTTGCCACAGTTTAAGCCATCGCCAGCTGCCCCTCCTCGCCCCCTGGCTGTCCCTCGTGTTCGACGCCGTATCTTGTATCTGTGCTGCCCCGCCTCGGTACGCCTTAACTTCGTTTCTGGCCCAAACACAAATTTCGCTTCTTTCTTTTTAATTTTCCTTCTTTTCTTTTCTTTTTTTTTTTTTTTTTTTTTTGGCCAGTGTCAGTGTCATTGCTACTCGAATGCATTTTAATTCGATTGAGTATCCGATTGGCAGCATCTTATTTTTCGCTTCCCTCTCTCTCTCTTTGGACTCTTTTTAATACCCTGTAAATAAGCAATCAGGAAATTTTTTAATAAATCACAAGCGGATCTTATATTATATCAAAGCATTTGAATTAATAGCAAATATTTTCAAATATAATATTTCAAATATATTCAATTCAAAATTGTTCAATATTCATATATTTATTTATATATAAAAATCAAATTAATTGCAATAAATTAAATAAAGTAATAAATAAAAAATAAATAAACGAAAGCGCATAAAAAATGAAATTAATTGAAGAAAATTAAATTAAATAAAAATAAAATAACAAACAGTTTAAGTTTTTCATAAAAATATCAAATTAATTGAAGTTAATTAAATTAAGTAATAAATAATAATAATAATAATAAAAAAAAAAAACAAAAAACAAATAAATGAAAACAGAAAAATATCAAGTGAATTTAAGTACATTAAATTAAATTAAATTAAGTTAGATTAAAGTAAACATAAAATAAGAAATAAATGGAAACAAAAACATATCAAATTAATTGAAGCATACTAAATAATTATATATTTGTATATAATATATATTTACTAAATAATTATACATTTGTATATAATATATATTTATATAACGGAAAAGGAAATATATATTTCCAATAAACAGAAAATTTAAGCTAAGCTATATATTTTGTTGAAATCTTTCTTCTCTTTATGAAATGCTGTAATTATCTAAAATTTGGAGCTTAGACTTAAGTTTATTTGCTGTTGGCAATATATGTGTATATACACATAAAAAGTATATATTTTTCTTTTCTTTGCAACTTTTCAGATTGTTTAATTTTATATGTATCATTGAACTTGTTTATGATATTCAAGGTATTTACATCAATAGCAAACCGGAAAAAACATTTCTTTTCTTTATATTTTCGTTTTTTTGTTTTCTTTTGTTTTTTTTGCTGAGAGTTTGGCAATTTTGGCAAGGCTAGCAAAAGTTGCAACTTGATGTTGTTGTACGCATATATATAAACAATATATATATATATATGTATAGATACTTTACTTTATTTCTTTAAATGAATAAAAATCACGAACAAAGAAATTGAACTTGGGCGAGCTTCGTTCTTCTTATATTATGTTGTTGTTGTTGTTGTTGTTATTCTGTTTGATGCGCATAAAAAAAAAAAAAGTCAGGGGTCAAACGGCGCTTGAGCCCAATGAAATGTGGCAAGAAGCAGCAGCAGCAGCCTCAGTTGAACTGATTTCAGAACTGAAGCACAGTGAACACTGTTCAACAAAAATCTTAAATTATTGCTAGATTAAAAATTTTAATTCAAGCTGCTGCCATTCTGACCCTAAACTGCATTTGTTTTTGGTCAGTAAAAAAAAAGTTTATAAAATAAATCCAAACTGCATAAATTCATGAAGCTCTTTATTTTGCTAAAATCCACTAAATCCACCAATTGTTGTTGTTGTTGAGTTGCTTAATCCATTCGGGTATTTACAAATCAATTGACAATTTAAATCCTCTTTAATCTTGCGTTTAAATTATACATTGAAAAATGTCAAAAATATTAAATCTTTGGTTTTACTTTACCGCAAAAAAAAAAAAAAAAATATATATATATATATATATATATATATACAAATATATATGAATTTTATTTCTTATGCATTTATTATTATTGTTATTTGTTTCTACATTTTTTTTCAATATATTTAAAATATTTTTTATTTATTAAATTATCGTTTTTATTAGTGATTATTTATAGTTTTACATTATTTGAAATTTAAGTAGACACATATGATTTTTCAAGGTTTATATTATTTATTTTACTCTTATCATTAATTTTATTTTTTATATACTTAAAATATGTTTTATTAATTAAATTCTTGCTTTTTTATTCGTGACTAATATTTTATTCCATTATCTACAATTTAAATTGATTTAAATTTAAACATATGATTTTATTTTAATCTGTATAATATTTATTTATTCCACTCGTATTTTTCATTTATTACCTATTATTATTAAATTTATTAATTCATCTTTGTTTTTTGCTTGCTTCTTTCTCTTACTGAAGTATAAAATAGTTAATTCGTTTAATTTTTCTTTTAATTATAAACATTATACTTCAATGAATCAAAGGCTAAGCCAGAACATTTCTTTTAGCCAAGCGCCAAGCCAACTAATGCTTATTTTTCTTCTCTGTGCAATTGCAGGTAACACATACATACTTGTATATATGCATACATATTTATAGTGCATCATATATGTATCTAGCCACATCTAAGCGCATTTAGTGGCAACAGCAGCGGAAAAGGCAAAGGTAAGTGGACAGCGCGGGTCAGGTGTTGCGATATCTTGAGTCAGTTTCAAGTTGCCACCTGTTGTCAACCAACGAGGGCGCCTTCTCTCTCTCTCCCTCTCCCTCTCTCTCTGTGTGTTGGCTTGGAGCATCTTTGGCGCCGCTTTGTTTGCAGCGAGGTTCTATCTAATGGCTGGGGCTAAGCACACGTCAAAAGTGAGCGCAAAAGTTTGCGCTTCAGTTTGCTTGCTGGCTTCTTGTTATTGCTGTTGTTGTTGTTGTTGTTGTTATTGCTGTTGCTGTTGTTGGCTGCTGTTAAATGGGCCGCTGCCAACATCCGTTCGTTGGCTTTTGTTATGTTTGCCTTCAGATTTTGTATCTTTGAGTTAGTTTTGCGGGCAGCTCCCTGCCTTGCGCCTTGCCAGCTTTGTTCGCAGCTGTAGTTATTTCTTCTTCTCTTAATTTTTTTTATATATACATATATATATATCTATATACTTCTTTTTCTATCTATATCGCAGCTCTGCATCTGTAGAATTTTGTTACCTTTTGTTCTGTATTTTTTCCTGTGAAGCAACGGAAACATAAGCCGAATACAAAATAACCGAAAAAAAATGAGGTGAAGAAGAGAAGAGAAGAGAGTGCGAGTAGAGGCCAGGGGGCGGGGTACATAGTGATACTCAGATTTCAACCGCAACTTGATCATTAATTATTTATTTGGATTTCGTTTAAATACCTGCGAAAAGCAGAGACAACAAATTACTTAGATTTCATTCGGGCAATAAGCTACAGCTTCTGGGTAGCATCCATCCAATCTCATTCGTTCCACTCATTCCGTCATCTCGTTTGCCTGGGAACGTATCTCTCCTTTGCTTGCCACAGATTTGCATATCACTTGAGAGTTGCTGCTGCTGCTGCTGCTGCTCAGTTGATGGTCAGCTCGGCGAGTGAGTGAGTGGGTTGACCTTTGGTGCCTCTCCGTGGTGGGACTCGATGCAGCATTAGCATAGCACAAAGGTCAGCCTCACTTAGGGAATGTCAAGTCTCTAGCTCCACTCAGTTGCCAGGGCAACAACATCTGAGTAACTGGCAAACAATGTTTTGTACACTTTGAGGTCAAAGCAAATCTGCAAATCTGCAAAACTGCAAAAGCGACAAAATTCTGAACTTCATTCCTAAGCAAATCTATGTAAGCAGCAGCAGCAGCAGCAGCAGCAGCAGCAGCAGCAGCAGCAGCAGCTCAGCTCGAGTTCCCAGGCTTTCAGGCTCTTAAGAGGCAAAACATAAAGAAAATGAAGTTTGCTGATAAAAATTCTCAGCAAAATCAACTGCCATTCGTGGCAGTGTGGAGCTTTTGAACTAGTTCTTTTCATATATACTACTCAAATATATATTTTAAATTCGTTTTAAATAGTTATTAATTTTTTCTTGTTTTCATATGAACTCAAAAACTAGTTCAATTGTTCATAGGAGTTGTTGGTGCAACAAATTTGTTGAAAAGTTAATAATTAGTTAAATGACTCATTTATTAATTTTTGGAACTAGTGCTAGTTGTTCATATGAGCTGAAATCTATACATATACTTAACTATCATCTAATTCATTTTGGAACTTGTTCTAGTTGTTCATATGAACGAAAGAGTATTTCAAATATATAAATTTACTAAACTATCTTCGATAACAAGCCAAAAAAAAAAAAATTCAATTTGACTCAAAAATGTACAAAATTTGGAACTAGTTCTAGTTGTTCATATGAACTGCTGAGTACAAAAAATACTGAACTATCTTTTATCACAGGCTAAAAATATTTCAATTAATTCGACTGAATAATTTACCAAATTCTGAACTAGTTCATTCGATTAAATGAGCTGTGAACAACATAAGCCGTTTTAAGTGTTTAACTCTTCATTTCGAGCTAGCTCTAGTCGTTCAATTACAAAAAGATTTGCTCAACTGGCTCTAAATGAACAGCTCTGTGCTCTTCATCTGGAACTAGTTCCAATTTGCTCAAGTAATCAGAAAAGTGGGCGTCTACCTACACTTTGTTTGAACAATCTATAGTCATCTGTCAATCAAAGTTTTCCAGCTCCAAAATTTCCAAAATTTTCACCACCTGGAACTAGTTCAATTGTTTGCACGAACTGCAAATAGATGCAAGCCATTAGCGCCTAGCTGTTGATTGTAAATCCAACTGAACTGAAGGGTTCATTCTTATATATATAAATTTTTTTCCATTGTTGTTGTTGTTGTTGTTGAAAACTCTCAACTATTTTCCACTTCAAGTCTCGATGCTGCTGTTGGGTAAATAGTTTGCGCAGCTGTTGACAATTTTGGTCTTGTATTCAAATTGGTTTCGAGCTAATTTCTGGAGGTTCAAACTATTTTCCCCCCTCCTCCACCTGCCCGCCGGTATTTATCTCGTTTTGTTTTGTTCAAATGTTATGCAAATATGCGTTATATCTTGCGCCTCGTATATCAATAGAGACACGAATTTCCAAACTATTTGTCGGCTTCTTCGTCCATTTGCGTGGCCATAATTTAGCCGAAAAGAAGCTAAGATTGACAAAAAAAAAAAAAAAAAAGAGAGAAAAGGCCGCAGCAGCCGCAAAGATAACTACCAAATGGTTTAAACAACAACAACCACAACAACAAGAATTGGTTGCCCCTGCTTATCGGTATTTTTTTTCCCACTTTTTTTCACCTTTTGCGGCCCCGCCCCCAACCACAGCACGCACTTTACTCGTCGAACCATTCAAATTTAAATCAATTTGATTCTGATTAGCCACACACGCAGTTTCTCGAACTGTTTGTCGCCCATGCTTGAGTTCTCTCTCTCTCTACCCTTCCCTCTCTCTCTTTCTCTGTGTCGACTCCTTTCCTGCTCGCTCCTCAATATTTTTGTTCTTTTCATTTGTGTGCGTTTTGTACCTACTACAACTAGTAAATAAATTAGTTTTTATTATTGGGAACTGGTTTCGTCTGGGTGCCCTTTTCTCTGTGTCCCTCTCTATCTCTCTCTCTCTCTCTCTCTCTCTGTCTCTCTGTACACGATTTGGACCCGGAGTCGCACTCGGACTCGGACTTGAGACCGCGACCGCGACGCAGGGCAGGTTAAAAATTCTTCACAGTTCGCTGACAGAACCTGTTCAGAGTCCGGTTCTCTAGGGTTTTCTCGAGTGCACACACACACAAAGACATGTATATTTATTTATTTTGTTTTTTGTTTTTTTTTTTTTGCCTGGCTGCTCGTTTTCTTAACACTTTCATGATTTGAATTTTAAGCACGAAGCCACCGACTCGCGAGTTGTAAAATCAATTAAATTGGGAGCCTACACAAAATTGATGGGGCAGCATTTGTCGCTTCCTTCGCAAGTGCTTCACAAATAAGAGAAAACAAAACACACACACACACACACACACACATGCAGAGTGAGAGGGTGGGAGAGAGAAAATTAAATAAAAATAATTTGATTACAAAGTGGAACTACATATGAAAGAACTATGCGCTCTGTTTGCTTTCATTATGCTGCTTTTTTTTTGTTTTTTTTTTGTTTTTTCTTTTTATTATTTTTATTTGCTGCTCAAAATTTATGCGCCGTGTCTAATGACAATTTTGTAGTCATTATATGTAATATATATTCACATCTATATATCCACACATATATCTCTGTATAATGGACAAACAAAAACCGATTTATTTTCGACTGCGTACCAGGCATATTTGTTGTGCTACGAATACTTGAAAATAAGCACATTATTCGCATTAATCGCATTAATTGACAACATGCGAAACGCTGGACTAATCCTAAACTTAACTCGAGGTATACCCTGTAAATATATGTGTGTATGTGTATTTATGTTTCACTTTTCTAAGTTTATGCTTATTAAGTTGTATAAGCTGTTACTCCATTTATGGAAAGACGCGTATTCTAATGACGAATCAGTTTTACTTCGAGCTAAGAGTTAACTAACCAATATATCATATAGATTATACGTACTTATACCAATGATGAGCATTATAAACATGAAGAAACGAATTAGCCTTTATAAATATGTTGCATATACTGTAAAATCCGGTTATAAAGAAAATAATAATATTAATATTAATATTAATATCTACAAACGTGGACTTTACTGGAGATATGCCCATATATATTATATATATACCATTATCTATATATCATAGAAAAATCATTGAATCTTCTAACATAGCATACACTTTATATAGCAGGACATATATGTATGTATCAAATCTATAGTGTAATATAATAAGCCATCAATACTATATAATACCAATAGAATTTATCAACGTGGTTTCTATATAGACTAATTTACATACTCCCATAATAAATTTACATAACTCTTCTTATATATTCAAACTATTTTATATGATCATAAAAAGTACTATAATCATAAGTTTGTTCTCTCCCTCCCTCTTTCTTTCTCTCTATATATATATCTCTCTCTACTTTGTCAAAGTACTATAATCATAAGTATACTCCCTGTCTCTCTCTATTCCTCTCTCTCCCTCTATAATTTGTCGTAGCACTATAAGCATAAGTATACTCCCTCACTTTCCCTCTCGCTCTACTTTGTCGTCTATGCTTTTATACTCCACATAGTATTCCACATGCTCCACATTCCACATATACCCTATAAATTCTTGTAGTTTTTTTTATTGGTTTTCTTTTTTCTTAAGAAACTCAATTCACATTTTGTGCCAATTCCTTGATAGGACAAATTTGCAATTAAATGTCGACCATAAATTAAATGGCGTCTGCTTCTACAAAATGAATGGGAAAAAGAGATAATAAAATATGAAGAGAAAAAAAAATACAGAAAATAAAAACCAAGATAGTACAAAAAAAAAAAAAAAAAAAAAAAAAAAAATTTAATAAAAAATAAGAAGCAGAAACGCTAGCATCGATAATAAGCATGTCGCCCAGAGCCAAATAACGCACTATATAATCATCTATATATACAGAGTGTTATATATATGTATGTGTGTGTGTGTGTGTACGTGTTTGCATGTGTGTTGCCTGTACAGTATACACTGTCATCTGATGTCTATGGGCTGTGTCTTGTTGGCTGAGCCTGAGCCTATCTATGCTCTCTATAAATGATGATGCTGCTCATTTCTTGTGCATTGACGCGTAGCTTCTTGTTGTTGTTGTTGTTGTAGTAGCTGGTGTTGCTGTTGTTGTATGTGGGCCGCTTTTGTTGTTGAAATGCCGCTGATAAATGAGTTTTGGCTTTCATATATATACAATTTTTTTTTTTTTTAATTTTTGTTGTTGTTGAAACGACGTGGGAAAATGTGTGTTGATTTACATACCTATGCATACGCACGCACACACATATATATATATACACATATATGTATGTATGTAAATATACAAACATATTGAAGCACTCAAACTACACACTCAACCCACTCCACTCAACACTCAAAGGAGTGAGCATCTTGAGACGCTGAAGACTCCAGACTAGACTCTAGACTCTTGGCCAGTCCTGAATCAAGTGTGAAAATGGCAAGCGCCAAATGATTTGCATTTAAGCCAAATAGTTGATGTCAAATTAAGCTAATTGTGAAAATGAATGTATGAATATGAATGTATTCATGAAAAACTGTAAGCATGCTCAGTTGTCAGGTTAGTCAGAAAACATGTTCATCTAGTTTGAATACAGCTTTATTGTAATGAATACACTCATGAATTTATTCACCTTGAATATGTGAGCCTATTTTTATGTAACATTCGAACAGTCAATAATAATTTTAAATGTATTCCAAATAATTATTTAAGTGAATAGTGTGAATAAGCCACCAGTGCATTTCGGAACTAATGAATAAACATACAAATGTATTTTTAATTTAAATAGAATTTGCTATAAATAGCCTGTTCGAATGCACTCATGAATGAAATGAATCATGACTAATTCATGCACTTATAAGTAAAATATATAATAATAATAGGTATGTAGATTAATTAGAAATTAGCCTACATATTCTGATTGAATATTTAGAAATATTAAAATAAAAATTAAAGAGCGAATATTCATTGTTTTATATATGAATGCACTCATGAACAATTCGAGTATTTAAATGTATATATCGAAATTAATATGCACTCCAATGAGAAGCAAAATGCATTATTGCATTCACAGAGAGAACTGTGCCAATGCACTGAATGAAGCAAGTGAATACTGTGAATATTGCACAATGATTCATTTGAACGTTAACTGTTGCATTACCTAATCATGTAAATGTTAATGCTGATTTTTTATGACCTGCCTGAGTCACGGTGTCAACATGAAGTGTGGCCACGCCCACCCCCACGCAGCACGCCCACCTATATTTCGTGTTGCTTTTTTTTTTTTTAACTGCAATTGGACGAGCTGTGAATGCGATTCTCGGAATGTGGCCACAAAATGAAAACAATTTTTAGCCAAAAAAAAAAAAAAAAAAAAAAAAAAAAAAAAACAAAAAAACACTTAAAAAAGCAAGAAAAAGAGCATTGCAGACGCATGAGTTGGCTCGGATTACCATTACCCATTAGCCATTACCCATTGCCCCATGTCGCATTTTGGCCATTACAGCATAGCCGGTACCCATTACCCATTACCCATTACCCATTAGCCATTAGCCATTAGCTTTGTCATTACCTTATTACCTACGTGGATTTAGCGCTGCACGCTTCGGTTCAAGTGTCTGGCGTGCCCCTCATCAAATTTCGCACTGTGTGTGTTTGGCTTTTCGGTTATGTTATGTCTTTTTTTTAACTCCTTTTCTTCTTTTGAGCGCTGATTTTTTTGTTTTTTTTTTTTGTTTTTTGTTTTTCTTCTCGTGGGCGTGGTGGGGCAGCAACACCTTCAGCAGCAAGCACTTAACATTCCAATCTGCCGCAAATGTGGCGTCAAACGTGCAACGCACGCGCACCAAACCGCCAAAGGGCGCCGCGTTCAATTCACAATGGCGAGCCAACGAGCGATTGTGAATGCCATACGATGCTGATGGTGTATTGGGGCATTCGTTCGCCTTGTGGCATATTGTTTCGGAGCAATAACATGAATAACAACGTTAATTAACTGTCAAACACAAAAAGTGCAACAACAACGAGCGCGAGTCGCGCGCGATTTGTGGGCGTTTTAAATCGCTAGCTGCACAACTGATTTGCAAGCAACGTTGGTACGCTTGCAGCAGCTGCATGTTAGGCCATAAATTGTGCACTTTCACTTTTGTTGTTGTTGTTGTTGTTGTTGTCCAGCATGGCGAAGTTTATCATTAGACGAGCGCGATTTGGTCGCGTTTTTCTACTCGCCTTGGCTCTTCCTGCGCCCAACACCAACAAAAGTTGCCATTTTTTAGTGGTTGTTGTTGCTGTTGCTGTTGTCGAAACCGGAAATTTTTGTCATTAGCTGGAAATTTTATTTTCGCTTCGTTTCGTTGGGGATATACTATACGATTTTTTGCTCTTCACGTTGCCTTCATCAGCTGCTGCTTCTTCTTCTTCTTCATCGGCAACTTTGCGTCCAGTGCTCGACTGTGTTTTCGTAGCTTTTCCTGACCTTTTTTTTTTTTGCAGTTTCCTCGACTTTTTTTTTTTTTTTTTGGGCGATAAATGCGACGAGTTGCCTTTAAAGCCAAATAATAAAAAAAAAAAAAATAAAAGGGTACACTAACTTGGCGAAGATGTTTGCCCAACATGCAATTAAAAGCTAATTAATAATTAGTGGTAATTACATTTACTTAATTACGCATTGCGCAAGTAATTGGAATTAATTATGGCATTAATTGTGCTGCGTAATTTCACGCAAGTAATTACATTTTAAGTACCTCTATATATGGCAAAAATTTGAATGAAATTGCTAATTAAACATGATCAAAATTAAGAGAAATTATTATTATTTTTTTTTTTTTATAAGCAAAAGATATTTGATGCGAAGAAATTGAAGGAATTTTGGGCGCAGCTCGGCAGCTCTTAGGATTTTCTAATCGGTTTAAGGGCTCTTAAGGAAGGTGTTTTAATAGTGAAAGCACAGCAGGAGAATTTAAGATTGCGAGCTGCTCTTGCTCTTAGTTAAAAGTCTTCACATAACATTTATAGCGTAGAATATATAGAAGACAAGTCTCATAAATTTATGGGCAATTAACTCTAAAGAGCTTTACGTTTATTTAATAGTTAAAAATATAAATTAATCGATAAAAAAATTAAGTAGCGATTAATTATTATCCCGGAAGTGAAATAAAATATTTATTTATATTTTTATTTTAAAGATATACTAAGGCAAATAGTTAATTTAAAGAAAACTATTTTTTTTAAATTTGTATTATATTTATAACATACTAATAGATAGTGGAGTCTCGATAATTTGTACCCCGCTCAATCGAAATTCGCGATATCGAAGAACTTCTATGCCTTTGAAAGAACTTCGTTCTCAACAATTCTGGATAATTTGAATTTCTGTGTAAATAAAAAAAATAAAAAATAAAAAATATATATATATATATATATATATCGGGACCCTACTGTATAAAATAAGCTCAGCTGAATTTGGATAAATTTCTATTTTTCTTCTTATCAACTAAAAAAAAACAAGATGTTTATAATAAATACAAATTTATGTAAGCAAAGTTACAAAATTAATATATGCGAAATTCATATTTTTGTAAATATATATTTTGTATTTGTATAAGAAACCATGTCGATAAATTTAGTTAACTACATATCTATTCATCGATCGATATAAATTTAACATGTATATTTTCTATGAGAGTATTTGCAAATTCGACCTGCCTCAATTTGTTTTCCACTACTTTTCATTCGTTTCTTTTTCTCGGCGCCCCTCAAATAGGTTTTCATTTCGCCATGCAGTTATTTTCTTTCTTTTTTTTTTTGACTAGGGCGCTTTGCTTTTCCGCCAACATTTTTATCGAGCTATGTGAATTTAAGTCCCTTGCCGCCTCGCCTCGCCTCCCCCTCTCTCTCTCTCTTTCTACTTGCTGTCTCTTTGCTCTCTGTGTTGGCCGGGCTCCTGGCTCATGGCTGTTGCTTTATCATTTTTCTTCGTCTGCCGCCAGTTTTTTCGGGGCTTAGTTTGTAGCGGCTTCCTCACACACACACGCGCGCTCTCTCTCTCTCTCTCTTTCGTTTTCCACTCTGTAGATAGCTCTCTCTCTCTCTCTCTCTGTCTCGCACTAACATTTCGATTTGGATTCAGATTCGCATTCTCAGCATTCGCTTTGCTGCTACTGTGTGTGTATGACGACAAATGATAAATGAATTTGTGATAAATGAAGCATGTGGCCAAAAGTTGAAAATACTTTTTAAACACAGACAAAGACAGCAAGTGAGCTGGTGTATGAGCGAGAGAGGCAGAGAGAGAGCGAGAGGCGAGCGAGTACGGGTAACAAGGAGGCACAACTATTTGTGGCCCCAATTCTCCTTTAGCTATTCCACTTTACACTTTTTGGCATCTGTATCAAATTATGAATGGAAAGCGAATGGCCCCTTGCAATGACAAAGACTCATTCACCCCAGCACCCCAGCCCCTCAGCCTCCCTTTGCTGGTCTCGTCTTTTTGGCCATTTGGCCACACTTATTGGCCATTGGCGTCTATTTTCTGTTGTTTTTGTTGTTGTTTGTTTTTGTCTTCATTTATCGCTTTGGCTTTGTTGTTATGCAAAAGTTTTGTCGAGTGATTGGCGTGATTTACTCTGGAATTGTTAAGGCGGAGGCGTGCACACTTTGTCTTAGTTCATCTCTCTCTTCCCCCCGCCTCTCTCTATTACTCGCTCTCTTTGGTCCATTTGGCGAGAAAGTAGCCAAGCAAGTGACTCAGCCAGGCAGGTGGACGGACGAACGAACGACCGAACGAATGAATCTATCGTGGAGTGAATGCATTTTGAGTAATGCGGGCACCATTAATACATATCGTAGTTGTACTCCGGGGCACGACTATTCAAACTGAGACACACGATTCACTAAATTGCTGTCAAAATGTATTCAACACACAGCATGAGTGTCTATGATTCATTTCAGCTTGTTTTAAGAAATATGCAAAAAAAAAAAAAAAAAAAAAATAAATAAATAAATAAATAAAAACATTCGAATGCAGCTTGTGGTCAAAATGAATAATCATCTATTATTTTTTTGTTTAATATAATTATTTATACTTGTTTAAACGCATTTAAATAAATGTAATAAATTAATTGAGAAAATACATCAAATTTTAATCGAAATTTAGCAGTAGGATATAGTAGGATATAGATAAATTAATTAGTAAAATAGTAGTATAGGAATCAAATAGTAGTAAGATAGTAGTATAGAGGTAAAATAGTAGTAAAATAGAAGTGAAATAGTAGTTTAGGAGTAAAATAGTAGCCAAATAGTAGTATAGGAGTAAAACAGTAATAAAATGTTAGTAGAATAGTAATAATATAGTAGTATAGGAGTAAAATAGTAGAAAAAGTTGGAGAATAGTAGTAAAATAGTAGTATAGGAGTAAAGTAGTAGTAAAATAGAAGTCAAATAGTAGTATAGGAGTAAAATAGTAGTAAAATAGTAATAATATAGTGGTATAGGAGTAAAATAGTAATAAAATAATAGTAGAATAGTAGTATAGGACTAAAATAGTAGTAAAAAAGTAGTAGAATAGTAGTAAACTAGTGGCAAAATTGTAGTATAGGAGTAAAATAGTAAGTAGAGTAAAATAGAAAGTAGTATTAGCCTACACGAACATCATTTTATGAAAATGTATGTAGAGGCAATAGTAGGCGTGACAGGGGCTAAAAAATATACTAATTCTTGATTAGGTCAAAGAGCTGAGTCGATCTAGGCTTGTGTCGCCTGTCTGCCTGTAGGTTTATCCACTATCTATCATAGATAGTGTCTTTCGATTCTTATCGATAACAATCTATAATCGATGACCACAAGAAATAGCCGGATAAAAATTAAGTTTAGTAATTCTCATGGATATGTTTTAGTCGATCACTCCCCACTGTAGCACACCTATATACTCTTCATGCATTGCTGTTAATAAATATATTCAATTATTATTCAATAATTGATTCACACTTTAACAATTCACTTCAAAGATCTGTGCGTTCGTTCACTTGACTTGCAAATATGCAAATAAAACAGATTTCTGCATATATTTATAGATGCTCGGCAGAATAATGAATAATGAGTTATGCAAATGAATTGAATACGCAATGAATACACTCAGAAATGAACTTTACCGACATTTATCTAGATAATTATTCACAATTGATTCATATGCAAAACGGGCTCACACTAGATCTAGCTATTTTCTAGCTAAATTATGAATACTCATTCATTCACTTTTAATTGCATTGCATATTGAGATATATTTGCTGTATAGCATTTGTTATTTATTTTTGTTTGTTTTTTAATTCAGTCTTATTTTTCGGTCATTTACATTCGTATGCACATTCACACTCATTCATTCACATTCATTAACAATGGGCTCCAATTAATGTCAACATCTGTTGTGGCCAATTTAGAAAACAGCTTTCAATTTTGGCCCAGCCATGACACAAACACGGCACAAACACAGCTAGCAAGCAGGTAGCACGCACTCACCTACTTACACACCCACACGCACACACCCCCACACATACGCAGATTCATATACACGTTTCGCTCGCGTTGATAAAGTTTCGCGCTCATTGCAGTCCTTGCTGCACTTAATTTTCATAATTAAAAAAGTTTATCTTGGCAACCCCTTGCCTGGGTCCACGCATACCTTCAGGCCATGCACCCCGCACACCGCACTGTCCCTCTCTCTCTCTCTCTGTCTCTCTTTGTGTCTTTCTCTCTCAACCAATATCCAATTCCAGTTACGCACATTTGGACTTGGTCGCCAACAAACATGGCCAACGGCTGCGGCAGCGTTTTGTAATTAATTTATGCAAATAATCCAATGGCTGGGGATGGCAACTGTAGTTGGGGTTGCCATTGAGATGGGGGATTGGGGCTGGTTGGCAGAGGGCGGGAACGTGGGGCGTAGGGCCAATTGCTGTAGCTGGCCATGCGTGGCGGATCGTGTGGCATATGAAAATGAATGACCCTTTAAGTTGGTGGCGCGGCGTTAACTCCCCCACGCTGGATTAAGTAGACAAGTTGGCAAAACAGCGTCAACCCTGAGCCGGGCTAACCTGAAGCCCTGAAGCACCGTTAGCTCCCTGTTCAGGCGCTCACCTGTTCAGCCCAGGCGCATGTCATCGTTCGAGTGAGGGGTAAGGGGCGGAGGGGTGGGGGGAAAGGGATGTCGACTTGCAACAAACTTTTGCCTTTTGCCACTGCAGTGCACAGTTTATTACATATTATTTTCATGTTGTGTATGCGACTGTGTGTGTGTGTGTGTGTGTGTGCCGCGCCCTTTGCTACAAGTTTATTATATTTTTCCCTATTTTTTTTTTTTTTTTTTTTTTTGAATTTATTATAATATTTTCGTTGTAGTTGCTGGTTCCTTGTTTTTTTTTCGCTGTACGAGTTGTTACCCTCGCTGGCTTTGGCGCTTGACTTGGGGGCTCCTTGGGCAAGCGTTCTCGCATGAGCAAAAAATTAAGCGCGCTGACATTTGCTTCCTGCCAGCCACGCCCACAACTAGCCGCGCAGACACACATACACACACATGGGCGCAGTCGCACACCCTTACAATGCTTATTTTCGAAAAGGGAATCGGATTCCTTTGGCTAAGACACACATACACACACACACACACACGCACACAATGACTGCACGGTTCTATTTTCTCTTGCATTTTTTTTTTTTTTTTTTCGGGGGAGCACAAAATTGTCAAACAAAGCAGGACTAGGACTTCCACGCGCATAGCCCATGGCCGCGCCTAATGACTTGAGCCCCAAGTTTCGAGGTACGTCCCATCCGAGTCCACAGGTTTCGCTGTCACACAGAGGCTGCCCCCCAACTAAGAGGCGCCGTGGCGTCGCTTTTGTGTTGGAGCTTGGCTGGCTGACTGACTGGTTGCTGTTGCCTCTCAATCAAAGCCCAGGACTTTGGGTGAAGTGAAACAAAAAACAAAAAAAAATACAAAAAAAAAAAAAAAAAACAGTGCAGGGCCGAGAGGGGGTGCTGAGTTGGTACTACCAAAATAAAGAAGGGAAACTAGCAACCAACTGCGGTTGTTGGCCCTTTTTATAGCCCCTGGGTGGGTATTATGACGGTGTCAGCCAGCTGCAGAAATGCACAGAAGGCAAAACCCAGCTTTGATTTCGGTTAGAGTATAAAAATCAGCTAAAAGCGGCATTATCGAGCAGTTAATAATCATAAACGATATATATGCTGAATATATTCTGGACTTTAGCAAGATGAGAGAAAATTCAAATGACAAAACACAGAGATGAAACAAAGCCAATTATTGAAGCGATCGTTAGTTGAGCAACGGCAATCGAAGAATCGATAAATTCATATTTTGCTTAGGAAACAATAGAATTGATCGATAATTAATATTTTGTTTACGCTAAAAACTGTTATTTCTAATTCAATTTGTTGATCGATTCAAGATTTTTATAGAAAATATATATATTTGTATGCTTATTGATTTATCGATAAGTAATTCGATTGTCTAAAACTAGTGTAAATTAATCGATAAATGTCATTGAACTTGCTATAATATATTATTATACATAGCGTAATTGAATAAAGTAATTTATTCGTCAATTTATCGTTATCGTTATCGTTGCATACATCGATAACTTTAGTATTTGCCTTAAAATTTAATTATTATTATTCTGTTAAACCTCTTCGTCAATTTATCGTTATCGTTGCCATTGCACTTATCGATAACTGAAATATTTTCCATTCAATTTCTTAAAAAATTTTCTTTAAAGTTCGCCTTTGCTGAAACGAAAGAGAGCAGCAGCTGTGCGGCTTGCCATTAGCATAGCTCAGCCCTTGTGTTCGCCTTTTGCTCCCCTCGCTTACAGTAGGGTTAATGCACTGCTCCCTACCGAAATAAAAAAAAAAAAAAAAAACACACACACACACAGAGAGAGAAATGGGGAAAAAATTTGTTGAGAGAAAACGAAGAAGAATTATATGCAACCCGCACTGACTCGCTTTGAGTACTCGACAGTGTGTTGCACCCAAAAAGGCAGCGCTCCAAACTAAAGCAGCAGCAGCAGGAGCAGCAGCAGGAGCAGCAGCCTGAGCAGTTGCAGCAGCAGCAGAGTGCTGGCATTAAAGGCAGCCTAGGACACACAGGACACACAGGACACGGGACTCGGGACTCAATGTTTATTTTGCGTGCCAGGGCACTTAGCGCAATTTCCGTTCACAGGCCGAGCTATTTGTAAATGTATCTGTATCTGTAGCTCTCCCACTCCCACTCCCACTCTCGCTCACTCTCACTCTTTTTGTACATTTGTATCTCTATCTGTAGCTGCGGCTGGCTTCAATGCTGAATCGCTGTTGTGCGTAGCTGTTGCCCGTCTATGCACATCCTTGAGGCGCTGCTTAATGCTTCATTAACAATTGCTCTGCCTGCCAGTAGTATGTCTCCCTCTCTCTCTCTCTCTCTCTCTCTCTCTCTCTCTCTTTCTCTTTGTGTGTGCTGCTCTCCCACGCATCGTTGACTACCTGCCGCCGGCATATCAAATGGCAGTTAATAATTGCCATAAGCAAATCGCCAGAGTCGGCAACTGGCATTCGCTTTACTTTCTGCCTCTTTTCCTGCTTCGTCTTCTTGTTGCTGTTGTTTCTGTTGTTGGCAACGTTTGCTCAAGTGGCAGAGATTCGATTCGGGCCAGTCTCATTGTGTCACTGTGTGGCACTCATTGAAATTTGAGGCAAGACATTCGCTCGCTCACCCGCTCACTCGCTGCCTGCCACATCAAATGTCAAGCAGCAGACGCCGCAGCTTCCCAGCGTCGCAGCTAAAATGCCGCTGGCAAAAACCAAATGCGAAAAGGAAAATTTACCAAAAATAGAAAGGAAAAGAAGAAACAACAGCAACAGCAACAACATCAGAACAGAACAGAGCAAAGCAGAACGAGGCTGAACAGCGTGCCACGGCGTCGCCAGCGAGTCTTTGACAAAAGGCTCATTGTTTTGCCATATGGTGCCGTAATCAAATATCAATGAAAAGGTTCGCCCCACTTCCATAGTCATCCGCAATCCCCCTCCCACCCCTCCACCCTCCTCACACCCACTTAGCCAGCTACTAAGTGCTGCGTCAGCATTGGACTCTAATTAGGCAACGCGCTCGAAAGCCAGCTTCAAGTGTGTGGCCAGCGGCAGCCTCTGTCTGTGTGTGTGTGTGTGTGTGTGTCTGTGTGTGTGTGGCAGATTTTTGAAGTTACTCAATTGTTAATGCTTACATCAGCTTATTTGTTTATCTCTAATCAAATCTTGAGCTTAGCCATGAAGAGCTTTCAAGCTGTCTACGGCAAATCAAAAGATTGAAAAAATAAAAAACAAGAAAAAAAAAAATAAATAAATAAATAAAACTGCAAAGTTGTCTTCATAATAATAATAGTGCGAGCATTAAATTTTGTACAACCAAATTGAATGATAAAAATAATATTTTGAAAGCAATTTGAAAGCAAATGAAAATTTACCTATAAATATTTGATGATTATTTTTTTTATGTTTTTATGTTGTTTTTGTTGTTACAAGCTTGCAAGAAAAACTGACCAAATTTAGCTATACTAAAAGAGCACAAACAAGTATTTAATTTGTTATGTATATATATTTTTAAATCTGTCTTGTCTATATAATTTATATCACTTTCGAAAGACACTTGCCCAAATGACAATAAAAGTGAGCAAACGCTTTAAGCTTCACACAAACTTTGCATGACGAAAACAAAGAGCAAAGAGACAGAAGCTGAAAATGAAAACTAATAAAAATATAAATAAGGAAAACACGCTATGAAAATTGCAGTCGTAAAGTTTAATTGTGGCCACGCAGACATGAGAACAACAGAAAAAAGAATTTAAATTTTTACAAACAGTCAACAGCAACAAGAACAACAATGCAAAGTGCGAAAAGCACAAACAGCAGCAGAAAATATAAAATAAGAAAAGGAAAACCAGAAAACTAGAAAACCAGAAAAACTGAAAAACTCTGGCAAAGAAAGTGCATAAAATTTGCACAAGAAGTGTTAAAATTGTGCACAAGACGCATGCAACTTTTAGCCATGGGGCACAAATGGCAGAGGGAAAGAGAATGGGCAAGAGGAGCAAGGATGGAGCAAGCAGCAAGGACAGGGGCTGGTCAATGGCTAGAAAGGCAGGCAGGACGTGCGCCACTCGAAGGACCTTTGTGCCATACAGGCAACGTCTATGAAAACTGTCAAATAAATATTTTCGCTATAGACCAAAGTGCCAAAGAGTCAAACAAGTCTGCAGCGGTGGGACAGAGGGGTAGACGGGTAGCAGGGTGGCCAGCGAATAGTGGGCATTCAGTCAACCATGTAACTGTGCTAGAGAAAGTGCAAAAAAGTTTCTAGCCAGGTGCTCAAAAGTGTTCCGTCAATGCAGCCAGAAATATTCCAGTGACATAAAAATTTACATTTGCGCTCAACGCATAAAATGTGACGCAGAACAGAAAAAAAAAATAATGAAAAATGGAAAGAGAAGGGAAAAAAAGGGAAGAGAGAAGAGTAAGAAAAAAGCGCAAAATAAGCTGAAAAATTTGAATGAAAGCTTTGAATTGTGGCACACCGATGCATGAATGCCCTAATAGAAGAAGCCTTAAGATCGGTAGTTTGGGTAGAATTGTAAGGAAGAAGGAGTGCGTGAGAAGAGAGAGAACAATAGAAAAGGAGTGAGGGAAGAATATAATTTGAAATTCAGAAATTGACAGAGGTAAACAAAGAGAATGGACGGAGAACTATATAAAGAACGAACAAGATATAAAGAGAGGGAAAACTAGAAGGAAGAAGAGGAAGAAAGGGGGATAGAGAGGGAGAAAAAGACAGATAGAAAGAAAAACAGACAGACATAGTGAGTAGAGAGAGAAAAGAAAGAGAGAGAGAAAGAGAGAGAGAAAGTGAAAGGGACAGAGAGAAAAGGATGGAGAGAAAGAGACGTAAATAGAACAATAAAAAGATAGAAAGAGAGCTCAAAAAGATGTGAAAGGGATATCATAAGGGTCAGATCGACTATATAAGGGGAATTCAGAGATATCGAAAAAAAAATAAGAAACAAGGAAACCGAGAAATAAGGAAAGAAACATGACAAAGATTGAGAGTGGGAATTAGAGAGATATTGAAAGTGAGAGAGAGAAAGAGAAAGAGAGGCGATAAGACAGAGATATATAGTTTGCTATAGGAACACTGAGAAATCCAGTGAGTTAGAGTTCATATTTATCAGAGAGCACCAGAACTTTTTTTGCTCCGTAATCTCCCTTGAGTCTAACGAATATTCACGGGTTACCAATAGGTTGCAAAAGTCATGAGAATATGGAATGACCTAATGCTGGAATATAAATATATTCTAGCTAAAATCGAAGCAACAACAACAACAGTGTGAGCATAGCGCAAACAGAAGATGGCAAAGCAAAGGGGATTTCGCTGAGCGAGTTATGAATGAGGCAGTGGCAGTGCCAGCGGCTAGGGCAGTGCAGCGCGGCGCGAGGGGCCCTCGCTCTGGTGGCATCTGTAAACTGCAAGCGAACAAAGTTGGCAATACGTGCAACTGACCGACCGACCAAGCGACCAAGCGACCAAGCGACCGACCGAGCGCGTCGGAGGCGTTGCGAATGCCAAAAGAGCAAAAAGTATATCATAAATGCATAGCCAAAGGCAAGCAGAGCAAAGCACTGAGGGGAGCGGCTCCAGCGAGAGAGGACGGGAATGGCAATGGCCAGGGGAGGGAGCGGTGAGGGGGCGGGCTAAGGAACTTGCCGTTGAGTGCTACGGATTGGAGTTAGTATTGCATTTCGTAGCTGTGGAACGACAAGCGTCGAGTGCTGCGCTCGCAACTCTCTGACATTTATGGACCCGCATTTATTAAATAACTATAAGCTGCAAAAAAATAAAATATAAATAAATATATATGTATATATATGTATATGTATGTATATATATAGAAAATATGTTTCCTTGGCTTTTTGTTCGAATATTAGAATATTATGAGGCGAAAAGGCAAGAGAAAGATTGAAGTCGACTTGCTGTTGGCCTAACTTGGGCATTTTGACACTATCATTTATATATATATTATAATATGTCTATATGTAGATATAGTGATAGAAGACTAAATGCTTTAGTTTCAACAATAAACTAGTTTTGATTTGAGCAAATTCTCCTATTATTATTATTATTTTGAATTCTAATTTTGTTTTGATTTTAATTTTTAAAAAATATTTTAAATATTTTTTGTAAAAAAAGAAAATTTTATTAATGTTTACTTGAAAATATAAGCTGACTAAATTAATATACAATTTATATATGTATATTTTTTTATTAATAAGTAAAATATTTGTTTAATATAATTAAATTATATTAAATATTGTATTAATATAAAATAGAATAAAATAGAATTTTTTTTTTTTTTTTTGAAACAAACAAAAATAATTGAATCGACGTTTACTTTAAAGCTTAGACTGAAATTTGTTAAATAAATTGATTTAAATTTGTTAAATAATTGTTTATTATTTTTATTAAATATATTATATTGTATATAATAATTAAATTAAATAGAATAAAATATTGTTTATATAAAACAAATATAATCAACATTTTCTTGAAATTAAAAAAATAAATAATTTTTAGTATAATTAAATTATATTATATAGTCGTATTAAATTATTTTATTTTTAATTTACATACTTTTAATAAATAAGTAGCATACAATTCCTAAAAATATTTACTATATATTTATTATCTATTAACTATAAATAATTTAAATTACATGTGTTTGTTTTCTTGACAATAATATACAATATATTAATAACTATAATCTTATTACTATGAATTTATATTGTCAAAAAAAAATACCTAGAGTAAACTTTGGGTATTTAAAGTCAAGCATTTTTGGCTGATTTGTGTTGCTTTGACTCGCCTCATCTTATTTTTGGCTTCTGCTGTTCGTGTGTGTATTAGTTTGTGTGTGTGTGTGTGTTTTTTCTTATGGTGTTTGATTTGCGCTTGATTTATGCGCTTTTTAAATGGCAAAGATTAGACATTTGTTTAGCAATTAATTTTGGATGACACTTGCCCGTCGAGCGTTACGAAAAACACCAAGAGAGTGAGAGAGGGTGAGGAAGAGAAAACAAAAAATGATGAGGCAACGCCACGGAGTTGCTTGATGAGGGGACGCCCACTGGCAGCGATGCCAAGTTCCATTCTCGACTCATTTCCCCTTCCCTTAGCGTTGCCCCTGCCATAGCTCATGCTCTCTTCATTCTTCATTCCACATTTTCCGACATCTTTTTTCCGTCTTCATTTGTTTTTTTTTTTTTTGGATGGTAGGCCAAGCGACCAGGCGCTAATTAATTTTCTTTTAAATGGGCTGAAAGGGGCGGAAAGGTGCTGTTAGTGTGTGGGGTAAGGGGAGTACGGGGGGGGGTGGCGGAGTGAGTAGTGGGGCAGGGGTAAGGGTAAGGGCGACAGTCAGTGCCACACCTCATCAATTTCGAGTCCCTTTTTTATGACTTTGTCGTTGGCGTTATGATTGAATGCCGCTGCAGGTGGATCGCGCGGCATGTGGCATGCGGCATGAATGGAGACCAGAGACTAGGCCGGGCGCTGCTGATGGGCATTTTTATAGGAGCTGCAGTTTGGGGCTGGCGTTAAGTTACAAAACGAATGCCAAAGCAAATATAAAAATACAAGCACATGTACATGCATATATATATATGAAAATATAGATGTGTGTGCGTGTGTCTGTGTGTGTCTATGTGAAGTAAAAGCATTTTACGAAAACATTTTGAAAACTGTTTCTCTTTGAGTTAATTAGCTTAAAAGCAACATGCCACAAGCTTTTGCCACTCAAGTGCTGGCCATTTCTTGCTCTCGTTTTGGCTCTTACAGTCAACACACACACACACACATACACAAAGAAGGAAAGAACACAGAAGCAACAACAGAAACAAACATTGCCATTGCACAAAAGACAAACAGCGTCAATAATTTGGCACAGTGGTACAACAATGTGGCAAAAACTTTTACGAATCGAAACAGTGAGAGGTAGAGAGTGAGAGAGAGAGGGAGAGGGAGAGAGAAGCGCAAAAAGTTTCTGCTTTGCTGTTCGAGTTTCTTTATATCTGCACTTTTCTACTCTCTATTTGAAGTGCCTTCCTTCTCTCTCTTCTTCAGCTTCTCGCTTCTCTCTTTGCTTTGGCTTCATGCCGGCGTTTGCTTCTCTCTGCTTTAAGAGTCTTCAAGTGTCTTACAGCTTCTCGCTTCTCTATCTTTGGCTCTATGTCTGCATATGCTACAGTTTCTCACTGCTCTCTTTGCTTCTCTCTGCTGCAAATAGCCTCAAGTGTCTTATGGCTTCTCGCTTCTCTCTCTGTGGCTTTATGCTTGATCTCAGCTTCTCGCTTCTATCTCTTCTTCAGCCTTATGCCTGCATTTGCTTTTCTCTGCTTCAGCTGTGTTCAAGTGTCTCACACTTCTTGCTTCTCTCTCTTCTCTACAATTCCCCAATAGTTTTCAATTTCTCCAATAGATTTTGCCAGCCAGACTCTCTGGCTCTCAATCACTGTGCGGAACTCTCAAGACAGCTTTTCGTTATTGCTCTTGCTTTGCGTAGTCAAAAGTCATATACAAGACTTCAATTAAATATAATATTTTATGAAATTAATTATGTATGAGCATAAGGTAAAGAAGGACAAAAAAAAAAAAAAAAAAAAAAAAAAAACACACACAAGCAGCAGAAGAAGAAGAGAGAAGACGAATGCAAATAAATATACAAATATCAAGGAAATAAAACTCACACATAAATGCAAATAGCATGAAGAACAACTGTTCACAGCAAGAGGGATGAGCTCTGGGCTGTTGCTGTTGCAAAAACAAAAACAAGTTTTTTGAGAAATTCAAATGAAAATGAAAATGAAAATGGGAAATGGAAATAATATTAACTTTTGTGCATGCCGTTTTCCTTTTGGCACAGCACAACTGAGCAGAGCAGACCAGAGCAACGCAGAGTAGAGCCGAGCAAAATTGTTGGCATTTTCAAAGCTTATCACAGAGCAAATTTACTTTGGAAAATTGCAGAACAAAAGGCAGCAGAAATCGCAAAAATTAAGCCAGATAATAATGTTGCAACAAAAGTAGCTCTATTGTTGTTGTTGTTGTTGTTGTTGTGGTTGCTGTTGTTGGCTTAATTGAATTGTTTGTCTTTTCGGTTTTTAAGAAACAGATTTCACTAGGATTATCCAAACTAACCAAGAAATGCCAATCTATGTTGGGCTAGAGCAAGTGGACGTGGAAGTGACACAAGTAGGATAAAGTATTGTAGGGACTGCTCGACTACGAGATACCCTGAGCCATTTGAAGAACTGATATTCCAAAAATTCTACGCTTAGGGTTTGTTTGAAATTGTTATTGGTATATAAAAATATAAAAAATAATAAAATAATTTAAAAATTAATAACTAATCTAAAAATTAATATATAATCTACAAATTACTAAACAATTTAAAAATTAATAACTTAAAAAATTTAGAAAGAATTTAAAAATTAATAATTAATAATAAATAATTAAAAAATTAATTAATAATTTTAATAAATAAATAATAAATGTTGCCATCTAATTTAACACCTACTTTTTACGTTTGTATTGGAATATCCGTTTAATTCTCTTGACAACTAAATTTTTTTAAAAATTTTACTAAATCTATTTAAAATGTATTTAACAATTCTTAAAATTTATAATTTCTAAATATATCTCTTCGAGCACTTAAAGCAAATTGCAATAAATAGATTGAGCTAAAAAATGTAAATTTAAAAAGTCGCATTGATCAAAGATTAGATAGCATATCAAAGACAAATACTGAAATGCTTGACCCCATATCCCCAAACCAGTCCCCTCTCAAGCTGAGGCATGCGAATAGCAATGTTTATTTTTAAACATGCGAAAATGTCAATGCACTAAGAGCGTCGAGACAGCGGTGCTTAGAGAAGCACCGCTCGAGCATTCAGAGCACTTTGTTGTTGTTGGCCGAGCGACTTTGACTTGGAATGGGCTGAGGCATTAGCAAATAATATGGCAAGGCGCATACGTTTACAGCTAAATAGCATTTATAGATAGATAAACAAATATTGTTATATATCGTAATGGGACTGGGAATAGGGATCGAAATGGAAGGGGGAATGTGGAATGAAAATGGAAAATGGGAATCGAGTCAAGAGTCGCGAGTTGTGAGTGTCGCTGTTTTTAGTTTATTTATTTCATAGTTGTTTTTTTTTTTTTTTTGTGCTGCATCATCTTCATTTCCGGCAACAGCTCGAGGCCGACAACTACCTACTGTGTGTGTGTGTGAGTGTGTAGGCAACGCTGGCCCATTCCAGCTTGTAGTTACTTTGTTGCTTTTGGGCGGTAACGAAAACATTTTGTTTTTATGCGGCAGTTGCGTGTGGCAACTGCATTAAGCCAAAGCCAAAGGCAGCGGACCCACCGCAGCCGCCAAGCAGCCAGCAACTGGGTGGGTGACAAAGTGGCTGTGATTATGGCCATGGGCCATGGCCAACAGAGCAGAGAGCAAACGAGCGGGCGAGCGGGCGGGTGGTGAGGGTCTGGAGGAGTCAGCGTTTAATTGAAATTGCCCAACGCACGCCATGACCATTCCAAGGTGCCGCATTAGTCGTCAGACTCAACGCCAAAGAATGAGAGAGAGAGAGAGAGAGAGCGAGAGAGCCAGATAGAGAGAAAGAGAGAGATGGAGCGAGAGGGCGGTGGAGGCTCTCTGTAATGACAATTATAAACAATTTTGATTGGCCTGGCCATTTATCAACAACAAGTGGAGCAGGAGCTTAACAAATGCGACGATGCAGGCGGGGATTGGGAGCTCAAATGCTGTGCATCATAAAAAACAGACATGGATGGCAATTTGGCCAGCTACTTTTGGTAGCAATGCGTTCCATTTTGTTGTTGTTGTTGTATTTTTTGGTCATTTTTCACTTGCGGCCACAAAAGCTGCCGTTGACTGAAGATGCCGCAGCAGCAGCAGCAACAACAACAACAACAACAACAACAACAACATCAATAAGAAATGGCAAAAGCATAAAGAAAATGACAAATATGCTTACGCTTGCTGCCACATACACTCTCCCTCTCTCTCTCTCTCTCTCTCTCTCTCTAGTCTGCCCCTCTCTTTCTATCTGTTGTGAATGCTGCCAATGATGTTGCAATAAAATGTGTTGATGACGACGATTATGCGGCGCATTTTGCTGAACGCCAGCGCATAAATTTACAGTTCTCGCACTTAGGGGCCAGTCGTGTTTAGCCTAGGGGTTGGGGCTGCAGGGGGAGGCTATGGCTATCGGGGCGTGTGCTTGCTGCTGATAAGCATGCAAAAAGTTTGCCTTGCTGTTGTCGAAGGCAGCTTTGAAAATTCAATTAAAAGGCAGCAACAGCGGCGTCGTCGCCTACGACAAGCAGCGCGTCATGCATCAATCAATGGCATCATCAATCATAAGCCGAAAACACACACGCACACCCACACCCACACACACACACATATGCATATTCTAAGAATTTATATATACCCATATCATATCCATTCATGGCTTATGCGCGTGTCGCGTGAAAAACTTTTACTGCCAAGTCATTGGCCACAAACATAGCCCAAGAGCCACACAACCCAACAACCCAACAGCCCAACAGCTCAACAACCCAGGAGCTACCCTAGCGACCTATGTCGACAGCATTCAAATTGATTAGAGCGTTAGGGCGCTGGTGGCGTGGGCGTGGCAGCGTTTAACTACTTAGCATAGTGCAGTCACAGTAGCAGAACGACATCAGATGCCGTTAGTTAGCGGAAACTTTTCAGTTGACATCAACTATTAAAAATAAAAAATTTAACATTTAAGGCAAGCTTAAAAAAACGTTCAAAGTATTAAAAAAATATTGCAAATTTTTATTTTTGTTTGCTGTGTTAAATAAATTTTATTACGCTTATTATTTTATGATTTTAATATATTTTACTATTACTAAAAACTACTTAAATACTAAAATATTATTATTTTTTTTTTTTAGATTTTTAATTCTACATTATTTTTACTTCATGTGTGGGGTTAACTTTACTGAAACTTATTGTGTATATAAATATTTATGATTAAGTATTTTTTATATAAATTATTGATATAAATAAATATATAAACTATGTAAAAATAAACAAATAGTTTATAAATAAACTTAAATTTTTTTTCTGCAAGTAAATATATAATATTTTTTAAATTATTATTATAATTTTTATTTTATTATTTTTTTTGTTTTTATTTTTATTTTATTTAATCTAATTTATTTTTATTTCGTTTTTTATTGTTTTTTTTTTCTTTAATTTTCTGTATATATTTTTCTTTTACTTTTTTTTTTTTATTACTTTTCATTTTATTTTTATTCTTTTTATTATTAGTATGTTCTATAATTTTTTAAATTATTTTTAATTTAAAAAAATTATTATTATTAATTTATTCATATTCTTATATTTTTAATTTTTAATTAATTATTAATTTCTTGATATTTTATTTTTCATTCTATTTGTATTTTATATATACATCTAATTTCATAATACTTACTTTATAATGCGTTCAAAACTTTTTTAGTACACTTTAGCATACAATTTATTTTCGGTTGGCAGTATTACATTGTTATTAAATATAATGAAAAGTCCTACAGAGCGATTTATTCATTCGGTTTTCAGCAATTTTATTGGATACTGCACAAAACCAAATTACAGAATTAAACAAGTAAGAAGGCTCCAGTCGAGACTGCTCGACTAGGAGATACCCTGAACCCTCCAAGCTGATATTCTAATCAGTCTGGACTTCTTTTATGCACACATACATACACATGCACTTATAAGCACGTGCTCTGCTGACTGCGCAGTTAGCAGCGACTGCGCTTGGGCTGCGCTGCAATGTGGGCAATATTATGAGAATTTATTTGTTGAATAATAATGTCTTTTGTAGACATACGATCTTAATGAAACTTTCAGAGCGTAATCATATGGTTAAAATATGTGTACATTCCAAAGCACAAGTCTCTAGTACTTGAAATGCGTTTTTTACAAATTGGGGGAGAAGGGGGCGTGGTATCCAAAATCTGTAAATTACAAAATCTTTGTATCCATTAACTTTATATACAACCCAAATTTGAAGTCTCCAGGTCTAAAAGTGTTAAAATTATGCTGAAAAAACCAAGTCGATTTTACGATTATTCTCGATAAAAAAGTTATCGGACGAGTTATCGAAAAAATAAAGCAAACTTGTACTGCCTATGGTATACACGAGTATGCATGCCAAATTTCAGCTCTCTAGCTCTTATATCTTCTGAGATTCTTTTGCTCATACGGACGGACGGACGGACGGACGGACAGACGGACAGGGCTATATCGACTCAGCTCGTCGTGCTGATCAAGAATATATATACTTTATGGGGTCTGCGATGATTCCTTCTGCCTGTTACATACTTTTCACAAAACCATTATACCCTGATTTCCCATTTTCAATGGGTTCAGGGTATAACAATGTAAACGCACATCAAGAGCATTCAATGTATTTGTTATCTCTTATAAATTGCGAATGAATGGGAATGGAAAATGTTTTGTAAAATATGCCCAACAAGTTTTTAGTACAAACTCTGGAGGCAAAGAAGTCTTAGGCCAGAAGTATTTGGTCAGCAGCTGTTGAAATTGGCATTTGCCTTTGTTAGTTAAATGTAAATAGCCTGGGAACAATTTGAAGAATCATCTATCATTCCATTTGAGTGGTGAATACGCTGCCTATGTAGATAGATGTTCATATGTTTTGTATATTATATGTGTATGTATCTGTATGTATATATATTTGGTAAATGTTTCTTCTATTTTGCTTTGCTATCATCGGGCTAACAAGTTGCACGTTTACAGCTGCGCCGCCTAATGAGGCGTAACCAAGTATCGCGAGCATCGATTTCATTTCCCAGCTTCCTCCAGCTAGAGCAGCTAGAGCAGCTAGAGCAGCCAGAGCAGCGCCCCCATTCCAATTTGCGGTCTGGGCGTAGTTCCTCTAGCCAGTGCCTAATTGCTTTGGGATACTGTGCCGAAAAGCTGCGAGCGTAACTCTAGATCTTGCCAACAATTAGTGGCCAGTCGAACGGAAGCCATTTGATAGGCTGACTGTCAGCAGATACTAGAAATATTCCATCTATCTAGCTGGGACTATGTGAATCTATAACTGACTTCTGCAACTGTATCTATATATGTATCTATAGCCGTATCTCTATACGTATATCTCTATTAATTGCGCTTCTTCTTCTATGTCTTTGCAGGTATGTGATCCAAAACAGCGACAATGTTACGCAAATAGTTTTACCCATTTGCTCAGGCTGCAAGTAAGTGTGTGTGTGTGTGTAAGCAAATTAACAGTCAAGCGTTGTAATATAGCTTGGGCGGATGGCAAATGTTTGCGTCAAGCTTCGCCTCTTACTTTATATATCTTTTCGATTTTTTTTTTTTTTTTGCAATTGTTTCGTTTGGGGTTTTGGCTGTCTTTATGTTGTATTTTTTCGGCTTTTGGCTCTGGCCATCATCATCAACAGCAACGGCAACAGCAACAGCAACAGCAACAACAAGAGCCTCAACAATCTTTGTCGCACACTATCTGGCTTCTCACATCGTTTAGCTTTTGTTGTGCTGCCCAGACACTCGCGGTTTTAATGTGTTTTTAATGTTATTTCCATGACATGCCGCCAACATTTAAGCTCGGGCCCACAGACATACCCAGCCAAGGCGCGCAGTACCAACAGAGAGGTGGCAAGGGGCAAGCGGCAAGCGGCATGCGGCATGCGGCCAGAGCGAGATGAACGCATAGTTTGTTGCACGTTTTTCGCATAGCTCCGTTGCTGGAAAGGTTGTTTCCATGATACACTCCAGCGAGTGGGCACACAGTCCGACATTAGTCATTGCGTAACTGAGTTGTGATCTTGAGAATGGAGAAGATATCGAGAGCGATCATTGGGAAGAACTTGACTATAGCTCTACATATCTCATGGAAAGTAAAGGAAAATTCAATTAATATGACCAAGTCCTATGCTGACTTCTTGAAACTTCTGTCTTGACTTTTATATATTTTAGTAATTTTTAAAATATCTTCTGCGAAAATATAAATTTTTATATAATCAAAGCTGAAACTCAGCTATATAATTGAAATTCTGTACATCTAGAAAATATTTTGGGAAGGTCAGGCAGAAGATAATGTGAAAGATCATGGAGAAGCTCATCTAGAAAATCATTATGATCATCCAAATCATTTAATTTTTTAATATACTTAGAAGGTCATCTAGAAGATCATCTGGAAAATATTCTTGATATATCACTTAGAAGATGACATGAAATATCATTGAGAAGCTCAAGATCATCTAGATCATTAAATTTCTTTTATGTTAAGAGAGGCATCCAGAGATATCCTGGGAAAATCATTTAGAAAGAAATATAAAAGATCATTGGAAAGCTCATCTAAAAGATCATTAATATTATCTGGATCATTTAAATTGTTGTATATGATATGCAAAGGGTCATCTCGAAGATCATCTAGAAGCTATTCATCTGGAAGATCATTTGGGAGTTAGCATAAAGATGCTCTATAAGATCTGCTAGTTGATTATCTATCAAATTATCTATAGACGATCTAAAATAGCCTCTACAAAAATTCATATCATCTTATCATCTCTAAGATCTAAATTTCTACATGATCATATAATAATATAAAATAAAGTCATATACATATATACCTATATATTTTATATTTTCATATCATACTTGAGCAATTCTATATATAGGAGGGTATTTAAGCCGCGGCTTGTAAGCTAATAGCTTCTACTGCTGCTGCTGCTGCTGCTCCTACTCCGTCTTCTCCTTCTTCTTCTTCATTTTGGTTGATTTCTTTTTGTAGTTTACGAGGAGAGCGCGCGCGCGCTCGCGCCCACATTGCAGGCGACAACTGAGTGACGACTTGGCCCCTATGGCCGGGCAGGCAGCCAAGCGAGTCTCGAAGCCCGCTGCTGCCCCCCGCGAGCCCGGCGAGGCCGGCGAGCAGCAGTCAGTGTTCAGCTGATGCATTAATGTGGTACGAAGAAATATTTTGCATATTTACTTTGAAATCTGTGAGAAATAAGTTTTGAGCTGCGCATTTTTGTTGTAGTTGTTGTTGTTGTTGTTTTTTTTTTTTTTTTTTCTGTTCGATTTGCGAGAAATGAAACGAAAGAAATTAGCAACAATTTCAATTTATTGGCCATGTCTATCTATCTGTGTTGTGTCCGCCTGTTTTGTGTCGCCTAGTCGCCCAGTCGCCCAGTCAACCGGTCGCCCAGTCGCCCAGTCAGGCGGTCGCCCGTGCGGCCGTTTCTCGTACGTCTGCCATTTCCGGCTTCAACATTGTCAATTTGTGGCAGGCACTTCAAAGGCGCCCCCAACTTGCCTTCAACGAAAATCTGTTTCTGATTTTGCGCTTACTTCACTCTATGTGTGTGTTTGTGTGTGTGTGTGTGTGTGTGTGTGTGTGTCCAAGGCTATTTAGCATATGCCCAGGGATTTGGCTTCGCTTCGCATCGCTGACTCGAAGATGTCAGCCGGGGCTGCATAATCTTTGTGTCTCTCAGTGTATGTGTGTGTGTGTGTGTGTGGGTAGAACGTGGCATAAAGGGTGACACACAGATGCCTCTTTCAGCAGCTGCCAAGTTGCGACATGTCTATATACATATACGAATATATATGTACATATATACATATATATACATACTTATATATATATATATATATCTATATATATCTGTCTTGTATATAGTTTGCAGTCTGACTTAACTTTTAATGCAAATTTCAAAGTCAAATTTGTAAGTGAAGCCAAAATGAACTCTTTGTATTAGCTTAAGCAATTTTTGCATTCAGTTGAACTTTGCATTTAAAACTATATTCAAGGCTTAATTATATTATAATAGAAAAAGGCAAATGTACATACGTATATATTTATATACATATGTAGATACAGAGACAGAGAGGCAGAGAGCGCAGGAAATTGAATTCAATAAAAGCGCTTAACGAATTGATTGGCAAAAGCGAACGAATTGAGCAGCTTTTGGGTGAATGTGTGTCCGTCCGGTTCGGTCAGGGTTACGCTTCAATTGCATGTCCTTTGGGTATACATACTTGCCCATCGAGCCCTTGCAAATTGCCTACAAAAGTGTTTATCCAAGTAGCTGGCTGCCTCTGCCAACCGCTGGCCCCATCCACTCCTCTCCCTTCAGCCCCACTTCAGAATATTTATTTCAGCATCGACTTTGGGCTTTCGCTTTCTTTTTTTTGGTCAGTCACGCAATTAATTTTGCACGCTACGTCGCGCGCGTTCGCTGCATTGCATGTGCCCCATGCCTCCCGCCTCTCGCCTCCCGCCTCTCGCCTCCTGCTGCCGTCTGTCCTTGTCTCTGTTACTTTAGCCAGCAGAAGCCAAAAGCCTTCGGCCCGAAATGAGCCCATTGCCAGCTGCTTATCCTGATTATTAGAAAAGTTTTATGCACATATTTTTCTTGTACTTTTCCATGTTGTTGTTGTTGTTGTTGTGTCTATAAAGAAGACGATGATGATGTGTGTGTGGGCGTGGGTGTGTGTGCGTTACCTACAAAATGGTGGCACGGCCACGCCCCTTGTCTGACAGGACAACCCCTCAGTACAGGGTACGTGACTTGTTTGCCAGATGAATGCAAAACAGAAACAAACCAAATAGAAAACAGAACAACATGCGTTGAGAATCGAAGAGAAGAGGGCGCCCATACACACAGCCAGAGAGGAGACAGCGCCAAGTGTAGCAGTAGTCAGCCCACATACGGCTGTATTTGTGGCTACGGAAACTCGACGGCTGGAAAAACAGCGGAAAATCAACAAAATATTGAGAAGGAAGAGACAGCAAGACACGAGAGGGGGGCGGCAGGAAGGCAAAGATAGCGAACCTTCCTCTCTTGGATAATGAGTCCAAATTGTGGGGCAATAATTGATGGAAAAATTTGATTCCTTGAGGCCTTAATCATTTTATTGATTAATATTAATATCATTTGGGCCCTTCTGCATGATGTTGTTGCTGTTGTTGTTGTTGTTGTTGTTGCTTTTAATGCATATTAAACAGATGTAAAATTTACACTTCAATTACAACTTGAGCATGAAATGAAAAGGATATAAACAGGGGCAGGGCAGCCACTGCCACAGCAGCAGGAGCAGCAGGAGCAGCAGGAGCAGCAGGAGCAGCGGCAAATAATGATAATGATGCTTCAAGCGAAATCACTTTTAAAGCGTAAAACGTTAACAAAACAAAAAAAAAAAAAAAAAAGCAGAAAAGAAAAACAACAAAAAATAAACAACAACAACAACAACAGGAGCAGGAGCAGGAGCTGTTGAAGCGGCTTTCTCCAAAAGCCGAGCCATAATGTTTTGAGGTTGAAAGGCAGCCAGAGCGAAAGGATGGCAAAGGGCAGGCATAACACAGCCAAAGGACGACATGGCTCAGGCACCGGCATGCCCCTTGGCAATGGTGAGAATACACGCACACATGCACATACACATACACACCCTCAATCGCACACACACACACACACACACATTAGCAGACAGGCAGCGATAAGCATTGAACACTCGAAACGATAGCTAACTAACTAGAGATGAGCTCCACAGCACAGGATGTGCACAGCTGTCGTTCACGTGGAAGAATCGAGAAACGAAGATCGTAGAGATAGTATTCTATAAAGTGCTCTATATATAAGCGAAAATATGTTAACTATATCAATACTAACATTCTGTAGACATTACATAACATTCTCTCTAGCATATGTTATTACAATTTGTGTCAGGCGTTGCTGTTATGCTAAACTCTGTTAATGGTTGAACAAACTGTCTACTTACATTTGTTCAAATATCTTAAAAGTACGAGAATTAACATTCTCTAAAAGAAATTTAATTTATGTTAACATATGTTATTACAATTTATGTTAGGCATTGCTGTTATGCTAAGGTCTGTCAATGATTAACAGCAAGGAGTCTTACAGTTGATAAAATATCTTAACAGTATGAAAACTAACATTCTACAAACACAAATTTTTGTTCTGTTTAGAATATGTTATTACAATTTCTGTTAGGAATTACTGTTATGTTAAGGCCTGTTAATGATTTAACAGACTCCTTGCTTTCAGTTGATTAAATATATTAACAGTGTGAAAACTAACATTCTATATACATAAAAATTTGTATTCTGCTTAGCATATGTTAATCACATCTATGTTAGGCATTTCTGTTATGATTTAACAGACTTTAACTAACAGTTGATTGCGAACGAGTCTAGGGATGAAAATGTTAAATAAATTGCCTGGCATCAATAATAAATCGCCGTGAGTTTTGCCGATCACGTCACGCGTGTCACGCGGCCATCTCTAGAAAATTGTCTATTTACCTGTTTCTTGAGCTCAGCGTGATAAAAAGGGGGAACATTGTAGTTGTTGTTGTCGTTGTTGCGGCTAAAATTACAAGTAATTGAACCGAAGCAACATCATGTGTGTGTGTGTGTATGTGAGGGAAACATGTGTGCGGCATCAGTTAAAAAAATATAAGTGAAGAAGGAAAAGAAAAAAGAGACGAAAAAAAAAAAACAGCAGGCACAGGATGCAGTTGCCGCCTTTGCCGTAGCCAAAACACCGTGACCTGCGCCCTCAGCAGCTAAATGTAACAACAATAACAACAACAACAATAACAACAACAACTACAACAGCAGCCAGATAAACATGCATAAATAACAAAAACAACAACAACAACACGAAGAGGTAGCACTCTGCCTGCCATAAGGGCTAAATGCTGGGAGTGGGGCAGGGCGAAGAAGAAGCAGGAGCAGCAGCAGCAGGAGTGGTAAAAGGAGATTTTTGTTTTATTTTTTATTTTTTTTTATTTATTTATTTTTTTTTTTTTGCGAGCGCATGCAGCGCGATCAATTAGCCAAGACACGCACCAGCTGCCAAGGATTGTGTAACTGTAACACTAAACCCAAGGGCAACGCCTGCTGTAAGCTGAGAGAATATGCTTAAGGCGGTTGCTGATACTGTTACTGTTGTTGTTGTTATTGTTGTTGTTTCATGTTGCTATTTAAGAAACAAGTTGGTAACAGAAACAAAAAAGAAAAGAAACGAATTGATAAAAATCCCAGCTACTGCAGTCAAAGTGTAAGAGAGAGAAAGGCAAGCAGTTGAGGGTGAAAGAGAGATCGTTAAGTGTATCAAAAACTGCTGTGAGTGAGGATATTGCTGGCCACGCCCCCAAAAGGGAGTAGCATTTAATCAATACGGTAAATCTAACTGAAAAACAGTTTAACATTGATTCAGCTGCAAAAAACGTGAAGATCTCAGTTCTTGCTTTATAAGCATCTCACATCATTTCCTTCTCTCTCTTCCTCTAGCTTGAATATTAAACAATATGCATACACTCTACTACAGAAACGAGTTTCAGCCTAGCAGTAATATGATTATAGTAAAACAATAATGTATAATTTGATAACTTTGGTAAATACTTAGCTCGATTATAAAATAACTGTTAAATGTTTCGCAAAGAGACGTAAACACAGCTCAAATGCTATATACAGTTATTGCAATAAAATACTAGCAATAAAAGTCAGTTGATATGAGTAATTAAAAAAACGACAAGGAACTTCAAAGTGTTTGGATCTGATTTCAAACGAAATAAACACATTTATTGTTTATCGCAGATATTAAAGCGAAATGAGTGCACAAGTGGCTTATTAATAATCTTAAGTTGATCGCGTTGTAGATTGATGGATAAATGTGGATGAATTGCTGTAGATGGATAGATATGTATATGGATAGAGCTAGATATAGATAGATGTCGACAAAGATAGATATATATACAGTACCGAGCAAAAATGAGTGAATGTTACAGAACTTTGACTTTCATCACGCATAAAAATTAAACCATACCAGCAAATCAACAAATTTTTTTGTGTGTTTGTTAATTAGTGTATTCTTAACAAATACAAAAAAGTTGCAAGGCTAAATTAGCAAAATTCAAAAAATTAGAAATAAAAAACCGAAAAAATCCACATAAACTCAATTTTGCACGTTTAAAAAAAAACTACTAAAAACTAAAAAAAACTAAACATTTTTAATATTTAGTCCAAAACCCTTATTAGCAATAATTTTGTTGACTATTTTTGGCATGCTCTCAGCCAAACTTTGAATCATTTCTTTCGGAAATTGGCTCCACTCCGCTTCTACGCGCTCCCATAAGCTGTCAATGTTCGTTGGGGCTGCATCATACTGTCCCAGCCGTCTTTTCACTATTGAACACAGATTTTCAATAGGATTGAAGTCGGGATAGGATTTATATATAGACTCTATATGTATGGAGCGAAAATTAGCTTAAAATTCTGCTTTCCTATCCATTCCTAAATAATCTTTACAGTATGTTTTGGATCGCCATCTTGTTGAAAACCCTTTCTCTGTGGGGACACGCACATTTATCAGTGAATTTGGGAAGATGGGTTTGAAGAATATTCATATAATCCTTCCTCTATGTAGAGGATCAACGTTCTACCAAGAGAAGCATCCCCAAACCATAATGCTGCCGCAGCCTTGTTTGACGATTTCCTTTACATGATGTCGTTGAATGCGTTCCCCAGGTCTGCACCAGCAATATTGCTTTCCATATGATTGGAAACGGTTAAATTTTAATTCATCTGACATAACAACTCGTTTCCAATCATAAATGCTCCAGTTTTTGTGATCCCTTGCAAATTTCAAACGCGCCTTCATATTCTTTTCGGACAATGCAGGTTTGTTTTTTAACGAATGATACATATCCGAAGCCACGAATTTCTCTTCTAGCAGTCCATTTGCTAACATTTTTATTAATTGCTAGAGAAACACCCTTTGGTGCTAGCAGCTTGTTTTTCTTAATTTTCGACATCATTAGGCGAGCATCAGAGCCCGAGAACAGTTTTTTGCAACCTTTGACTTGAGTTTTCGGAGTCAAATTTCGGCTGATTCAAAGCTTTTCGGCAATAATAAGCGAAGGAAATCCCTTCCCGGTCAGGCACACACCACTATTTTCAATGTCGACTGAAATTTTCCACATTTTAAAATTATATTTCACCAATTATTTTAAATTTGTTGCGAAAAGAAAATGTGCTTCAAATCGCTTTACAAATAAGAATATTAAAAGGACTAAGATAACGGTAAATCTACATGCTCAATCTACGACTAAGAAGAATACCCAAGGAGCTAAGTTATGGGGAAATCTGGATGATTTCGGCTGAGAAGAGAAGTAGAAGAGCCAAAGTATTGGCAATTATGAAACGTGCAAAATTGAGTTTATGTGGATTTTTTTGGTTTTTTATTTTTCATTAATTGAGTTTAGCTGATTTAGCGTTGCAACTTTTTCTATTTGTTAAGAACAAACTAATAAACAAGTATAAAAAACAAAATCTTAATTTGCTTGTATGGTTTAATTTTTATGCGTGATGAAAGTCAAAGTTGTGAAACATTCACTCATTTTTGCTCGGTACTGTATATACATATATGCTTATATATAAATATATAACTATAGATAGATAGATATAGGTAGACAAATATAAATAGGATAGATATAGATCCATACAAATTGTCATAGATAGATTGATTTATATATAAATTTATATGGATAAATATAATATATATATATAGATAAACATAAATTTACATTTATCTCTAAAATATAATTTTATAGCTGATTTTCGACAGGATTTTTAACCGATAATAAAGAAAACAGGGATAGTTATCGATTTTTGGAAACAAACTCGTTATGCGCGTGATATATACGGACCTTAGAAAACAAATTTCAGGTCTCTAACTCCTATAGCTTCCGAGATTGACGCGTTCTTACATCAATACGGACGGAGAGACAGATAGGCAAACAGACAGACAGAGGGATAGGGCTAAATTGACTCAGCTCGTCGCCCTGACCAAGAATATTTATGCCTTATGGGGTCTGCCACGCCTCCTTCTACCTGTTACACACATTTCACAAAACGAATATACTCTTATTTCCCATTTTCAATGGGTTGAGGGTATTATCATAAATGTTTTATTTTATTACTATTTATTAATTGATATTTGTTACAAACTTGGCAACCTCAGGGATCAAGTAAGATGAATTAACAGAATGAAATTGTAGTGTAAATGTATTTATCTCAAGCTTAGACTTGAATAGTATATATAATTAAAGAGCTTCTGAGCGATGTCTCTTTGAAGCCTTTAGGAATCGTGTTATAGTATGTTGGGGGTCTTTCGAGTGCTTTGCACTTACAACTCAGCTGCCGCTGCCGCTGCTGTTGCTGTTGCTGCCTCCTGAAATGGTGGCACATATTTCACGCTCAATTAAATTGCCGGCCAGCTGCCCAGTTTTTGTGCAACATTTTTGCGGCCAGCTCTCAGTCGGAGCAGCAACAGCACGAAAAAAAAAACAAGTAAGAACGTTGCAGTCGGGCGTTACCGACTGCGGAATACTCATTCACATCCCATCAACAATTTAGTAGTTAAGTTTCGCTCTAATACTGTAGAATATACAGGTTTTTCCGATTTGCCACGCCCCAACTGGGCGTAGATACATCATTTTTGGTCAGTTTTTAGAAAGAGATAACGGTACCCTAACTGCAAAGTTTGAATGCTTACCCTCAAAAAATGTGAAAATTACAGGGTATTTTTCGATATGCCACGCCCCTAAAGAGGCGTAAAAATTATTTTTTGGAGAATCGATAGAGGAGGCTACCAGTAACTCAACTATCCAAATTTGAAGCTTTTAGCTATTATACTTTAGGAGATATAAACTTTTGCGGTTTGCCACGCCCCCTGAGGGCGGACATATATCCGACAAAACTTTTTGGTCTTGGGTGATCAGTCCGAGTATATATACAAAATTTGAGGTCTCTGCCATCAATAGTGTCCAAAATATAGGAGAATTTAAAAAATCACTATATCTTCAGGTCCGATTTACCACGCCCCCAATGGGCGTAGACTTTCAATTTTATCTTTAGACTTTATAGAATCATACCATTAGCTGACGTGCAAAATTTCAGCATTCTAGGTTTACAACTTTAGGAGATACAGTTTTATCCGATTTGCCACGCCCCCAATGGGCGTAGATATATCCGCCATAGCTCGTGATCTTAGGTGGTCCACGCGGACCTACATACCAAATTTCAGCTTTCTAGCTCTTTAACTAACATGATTTCTGGTATATCGGAAAATGCATTTTCCGATTTGCCACGCCCCTAGTGGGCGGTTCGGGAAAATTTTAACACTTTATAAATCGGAGATATACACGAGTATGTGTTCCAAATTTCAAGTCTCTAGGTTCAATAGCGCCGAAATAGATTGCGTTCATACGGACCGACGGACAGACGGACAGACGGACGGACGGACAGACGGACGGACAGCAAGACGGACATTGCACAAAACCAATATACTGATTCACTTTCGTGAATGAGTATAAAAAACAAAAAAAAAAAAAAAAAAAAAAAGCACAAAAATAAGGCTGCGAGACGGAACCGCGAGCCGTAAATGGACCACGGCTCAAACGTGCAACTGACCTGCCACATCTGCCTCTGCCGTGGCACGCCCCCTTTGCTCACCTGCTGCCGCCGCGGTGGTTCGTTGGCTCGGTGGCTCGCTCTGGTTAGTCGGTGGGGCCATGCGGCCGCTGTCGACTGCCGGACTGAAATTTCCTTGGCTGCAAGCCGGGAATTTAATTCACATTGATTGCATTTCGAGCGCCGCATTGCGTTGCATTTTAAATAATGCCAACGGCTTTTCGAAAATATTTTGTGGCTCCAATTGGCAGAGCGCTCAGTTGATGCCACAGAGCCAATGCACTGAGTGTGTTGCTGCGTGGGGATGGGATGGTCAACTGGCAAACGGGTGCACGGCATGCGCATCACTTTAATTAAACAAATGCCAAGCCAAGGAGTCAGATCAATTCAGGCAGCCCAAAGGGTATGCAATATGGATAATGATAAGGCTGGCAAGGATGCGAGCGAACGTAAGGGAGCAGCACAATTATGAGCTGATGCAACAGCAGCAGGAGCAGGAGTAGGAGCAGGAGTAGGAGCAGGAGTAGGAGCAGGAGTAGCAGCAGCAGCAGGAGCAGCACCAGCTGTTGCTATTGCAAGCAATTTTTTGTTTTTGGTTTTTGCTCATTCTTCATTTTAATCAATTGCATAATCAGTGGAACGGAACAGCGTTATCATTTATCAGACGCATATGGCGCTAATAAACTAAAGCTCTTGGACTCTTAAAGCGAAGGGAAGTGTGTAGGAGAGCAGCATCGACTTGACGATGCTTGACTGAATGTGGAGCTAGCGAAGGAAATCTTAAAGCATTTATGCGATGGCATTTGATTGGATGTGAAGAAATTGGAAGTTTTCTTTCTCTCAGTCGGTCAATCGATCAGTTGATGGATCAGTTTTGCCGTCTCTTTCTCTCACTCTGTATGTGTCGCGCTCTCCCAGGCTATTTTTTTTTTGTCTTGAACTCTTTCTCTTCTCTCTCTCTCTGACTTTCTCTTTCTCTCACTCTGCCTCTTTCACTTGCTCTCTGCTTTTTCTCCTTCCCTCTCTCTCTCACACACACACATTCACTCGCTGTCTCTCTCTCTCTCTCTTTCAATTTGTCTCCCTCGATTGCTCTCTCGCTCTCTTTCACTATTTTCCCCCCAGCAGTATCTTTTCCTTCTCTCCGTCTCTCTTTCTCTCTATCTCTATCTTTCCCTCTCACTCTCCCTCTCTCTCTTGCCTTCTCTTTCGTTCTCTCCCTCTCTCTCATGTTAATCAATAAATCAGTCAGTCAATTATTAAGTCAGTGAGTCCGTCCAATTGATCAATTAGTCAATCTCTCATTCATTCGGTAGATCAGTCGTTCTTTCTTATAGAGTCGAGTCGATCAGTTAGGATCTGTAGCTCACCTCAGTAGCGCTATTTCATAATGAGTCAATCAATCAATCAATCAATCAATCAGTCAGTCATGAATTTATTCAGCTTGCCAGTCAATCAATCATCAACTTATTGTACACCAATAGAGAAAACATTTTCTTATCAGAGACAAATATGAAATTGTTCCAATTGGAGATTCGCGTAGTTCGAATAAGAATTAAAAATAAAATCCATTTCGCCAACGCAATGTAAGTTAAAGCTGAAGGATTTTGTTGCGGCATTTATTGAATTTGTTTTCGTTGTTGTTGTTGTTGTTGTTGTTGTAGCTGTTGCGTTATTCAGTAACAGCTCAAAGCGAGGCAACGAGCGACTATTTAATGCGATTAACAGAGGGATTCCAGGGTATATGCTGCGATGACAATACGCGAAAAGGCAGTGCGTGCTCAGATAGTCTTTAGCCAGTTCAGCCAGCTGTCCACTTCATTTTTAATTATCAGCATAATTATTTAATGAATGCGTATGCACACACATATGTCTATGTATGTATGTGTGTGTGTGTGTGTGCGAACATATGTGCATGTGTGGGTGTGCATAATTATAGGCTTTCGGGCCTGTAAATTGGCGAGGAGAAAAAATGGAAAAAAAGAGCTGGAAAAACACAGCTGAATTGTTGTTAAAAAAAAATGAAGAAGAAGAAGAAAAGCAACGGGAAAATCAATTTTAATTTTGATGGAAATGAAATCATCTTAAAATTCATGCAGCGTTTATCATAAATCGACGAACGTTGCATAATTTTAATCAGCTGTGCAGCAACAACAGCAACAGCGGCGTCAGAGGCGTGCGAGGGGGCGGGGCATGCCACAGTGACATGCGCCCACTGAAATAATAATAAATAAACATATAATAATTGAAAATACAATTAGCATAATTGCAGCCCACAACCAAGCAGCAGCAGCAGCAGAAACAACAACAACAACAGCAACAAAAACACACCTTTAAAAGCAAAAAAAGAAAAGGAAAAAAAAAAAAGAAAATAAAGAAAAAAAATTGAAAAAATTATAATTAACATAATTTTTAGCCAGCGTTGCGAGAGAGTTTATTCAACTTTTTTTTAACAGCTGCTTTTTTTTTTCGTGTCAGTCAAACTGACATAAATGTATTTTGGTTAATGTAGATAACTGTTAATATAGCTGCATAAAAAAAAAAGTGAGAATCACATTGTATATATGTACTTATATGTATATAGAGTCTATTAGTAAAGCCAATTATTCAAGATGAGCTGTAACTATATTTTATGCGCAACATTATGCAGTTTATGAACATTTTATGATAATATTTTAATAATAATTGAAAATTAATTTCAATAATGAAGATTGACTTCAAAAGCGCTCGGAAATGGGCCAGCAATAAGCCTCTGTTTTCATATAATAGTTGCACTTTTTTTTTTTTTTTGCTCATAGTTTTATACCTGTAAAGAATGGAATGTTAGGGTATACTGGTTTTGTGAAAATTTTTGTAAGGATTCCATGAAGTATTCTTGATACGAATGCTAAACAGAGTGGGTCTAGCCAGGCTTACGCGGATCTCAATATTGCCCTGTTAAATGGTAAATATTCCAATACGAGCATGAATCTTTCTTTTTTTCGATAACTTAGCCAATTTTGTATTTTCGATAATCAATAATCAGTTTATTCTGTTTGAATATCATTAAAGTTAGATTGTCTCTGTTATGAATATATTTCGGATCTAGATCCTAGTATCCTAAGATTATTTATTGGATACTGTGCTTTGACTATCACTATTATGTTCTCTAAATTTGATGAAGAAATTTCAATTAGAACAAAAGATATTTAGCAAAAGATGAACCATAGTACAGCCCTTGCTGAGGGGTGAGTTTGTGTGTCTGTAAAGAAAACTTAGGAGCTGAGCGAGAGCCAATGCGTGTGTGCTTGTGTGTGTATATGTGTTGTTTCTTGTGTATGTTGAAAAGCAGCACAAAATTATTGGAATATCAGCTGTACGAAGAGGAGTTTTTTTCGTCAAGCAGTCTCGCCTGAAGCACTTTTATTTATTCAATTGGGAAATTTGTAATTTCCAATAACATACATGGGTAATAAATAATAGATAATAAATGGCAGATAATAGTTTTTCATACAGCATCGATTCAATATTCGATTGCTTCAGATCTTCATGAAACTTGATTTGCCCGAGTATCAAATTTACTTTTCCAACTCGAATGCTGAAAAAAAAAAAACAACTTTATTCATATCACACATCCATTGTATGCACTTTAAATTGTTAGCTTTGCATTTAGCACAAGTCAAGCAAGCTTAAGTTTTTAGCAAAGTTCTCACAGAGCCAACTTGACAGTTGGAAAGTGTTTCTCATTTCTAATCGTTCGCATCTCAATGCATTGCATACAAACTCTGGCATTCTAAGCGCCATCATTTAATGGACACTTATAAAATGTGGTTTATTGTGCTTATTTAAATCATATTTCTTCGCATAGTTTTTATGAAATTGGCTATTCGATAGGTTTCGGGCTCGAACAAATATCACTTTAGTCATTATTTTTTCTGCAATGGCCAAGAGCAGAAAGCCAAGCGGAGAGAGGAAATAAATTCAATAAATTTACTGCAAAAAATATATATACATATATGAAATAAAAATAAAAATGAAAATAAATAAATAAATACCATGAAATGTTGGCATAAATATCGTGCACAATTTTCCCGGCCCAAAAATATTTGTATGCCATTTTTGTAGCCAGTTTTTCCTGCTATTTCCTGTTTATTTATTTATTTTTTGGTTATATTATTTTTTTGTAGTTTCGCTAAATCAACAAAGCAGATAGTTTAAAAAGAAATATAGAGATATATTTATATATGTAGTACATATATGTATATATATATATTTAAAAAAAAAAAAAAAAAAAAAACAATTGACATAAACACTGATAATGTTTTGTTTGATAGCGCATCCGCGTGCAGAGCCATTAAATTATTTGTGGTGTACGCATACTTATGGCAGCAAGTGTATGCAGCATTTCAGGCATAGTTTTATTTTTTTGTAAATTGTCAAGAATTTTGTTGCATTTGCTGGCATTCGACTTGACATGCATGCATATGCATGTCACTTTGTGTGTGAGAGCATTTAAAATGCTGCATGTATAAATAGTTTAATTTGGATGTTTACTGTGTGCACTTTGGAATTCCCGAGTGCCAGAGCTGAGTTTTTGTCCATTTCTTTGTTGATTGCATTTCTGAAGTCATCTCACTATCAAATCTTTGCAAGAGGAGCCATTAAAGTCTGCACTTGCAGCTCATTATGGGCAGTGGGGCAAGACCAAAGACCTGCCCGACTGCTGCTGCTGCTGCTGCTGGACAAATGTCGTGTCTGGCTAAGACTCGCTCTTCAAGCCCCAGCTTCAGTCAAGCTGCGTACGTGGCGCAAAACAACAACAAAATATACAAAAAAAAAAAAAAAAAAAAAAAGAAAAGAGAAGTAGAAGAAGCAGCAGAAAGGCAGCCAAAAACTTTTGAATAACAAATGAAGGCTGCGACTGCGGCATCTGTGAGACCTGAGCGGACTTTTTAAGCAGCAGCAGCAGCAGCAGCAGCAGCAGTCAGAGGTATATTTCATATTGTTGTTGTTGTTGCTGCTGCTGTTGCCGCAGAAGCCACAGCCAAAGTCAAAAAGTTAAGCACACAACGCGGCGTATACGTAATCTGCGGCTGTCTGATCACTCACACACAATGAGCAAAGCAGCGACAGCAGCAGCTGCCTGCATTTGCCATTCGTCTGCCAGGCTCTGTCTCTCTCTCTCTCTCTCTCTCTCTCTCTCTCTCTCTCTCTCTCTCTCTCTCCCCCGCTCTCTCTATCGCTGTCTGTCTGTCTTTCTCTGTTTGATTCTTTGTCTGTCTCTCGGTTTGTTTGTTTGTTTGTTCGCTGGCATGCTGCTTAGCTTGATACGCCACTGAGTAGCAGATTAGTAGCGCTTATGCTTGCACCTACTACGTGGCCAACACACACACACACACACACACACACACACAGTTGAGAGCCACACATGGCCCTCAGGTCACGCTGAGAGCTCGCTCGCTATATACCCTGCCAAACGCATTGCGAATTTCAGTGAAACAAAGTTTCGCTAGTTTTTTTCGATGTCTTCAGCAACTCTCAAGTCAATACATAAACAATATAATTTATTTGTAGATATCTGATACAACGCAAGTTTATAGTTAAGAATTGGGTTGAGCTCACGTTTACGGAAAAACGGTTGAGACAAGCGAGCAACTTATTCAGGCTTGGAATCCCTATAAATGGAAAAGTGTTTTTTTTTTTCCTATTGGAATTCGAGCAAATTTGCTTCGTTTGTCAGGGTCAAAATTATAATTGATATTATTAATATTTTTATTAGTAATTGTTATTATTGTCACTTGTACAGTCAAGTCCCGATAGTTTGAACTGACAGTTTTTTTTTTTTTTACTTTTCATTTATTTATTTATTTTTATTTTTTTATTATTATCATTATTATTTTTTGCACAGAAATTCAAATTATCTAGAAAGAATTTTTTCAAGGTTATAGAATTTTTTTTCTCGATTTGTCGCAGTTTTTTTTTTTAAGCAGCATAAAAATTATCGAGACTCGACCGTATGTGATTATTAATATTATTATTATTATGATTATAATTTATAATAATTAATTAATCTAATATTATATAAAAGTAATGATAATAGTAATAATAATAATAATATAATATTAATAATATTTTTTTTTATTATACCCTGAACCAACTAAAAATGGAAAATCATTAATAATTATTAATTATTATTAAATAGATATAAGCATTATTAATACAATTGTCATTTTCACTGGTTGTATTATTCTCCTTTTTATCATCATTATCATTACAAATTTCATTATTATGTATTGCTCAAGTCATGCAAGGGAGTGCAGTCAAGTTTTTATGCAGCTGCATTTTTCGTTAGTTGCTCTTAGTCAGCATTCACTGTACTTAGCGCTGTGCTCGCTCGGTTTATTGCTCCACTTGTTACTTAACTTATTCTCAAGTTAGAGTATTTGAAGTACGCCTCTTGATTGATAGCCTTTGGTGGTTTTGGGCGCGTTTTTGCCTGCCTGCCTGCCTGCCTGCCTGCCTGCCTGTTTGACTGGCTGACTGGCTGACTGTCTGGCTAGCTGACTGGCTGAATGTTATCCTGCCACGTCGCCGATGTCTTCTCGCTGTCATCTGATCTCTGGCGCTGCTAAGTGGGCACCATCAGGCATCAGCGTACTCACTGCCTACGCCACTGCTGAGCACACGCCCGCCACGACATGATTCGCTGCGTCTTTACCTACTTCAGTCGTCTCCTCCTGCTGCTGCTGCTGCTGCTGCTACTACTACTCCGTAGCCCTCTCCTCCTCCTCCTCCCGCCGCTGCCGTTTGCTGATCCAGCTTTTGCTACTCCACGTCTTCGTCGTCGTCATGCTTGTCTGTCGTATGCGTTTGGAATTTTTGATTTTACCACATTGCAGACTGCAGTCAATATGCAGTGGCAACACGCCCCCGCCCCCCACGCTCCCGCTTCCGTTCGCGCCGTGCAACTACTGTGTGCTGGCCAGCGGATTTTACTGTCTCTCCGGCTGTCTGTCTGTCTGTCTGTTTGTTTGTTTGTTTGTTTTTTTGCTTACTGCTTTTTTGTAGCCAGCAGATTGAATTTTGATTTGGCGGGTAATTGAACTTTTACTACAGCAGTAGCAGCCGCTGTGCTTCTCGCAGGAGTTGCTGTTGCTGCCACTGCTGCTGCTGCTGTTGGCCTGACTGGCGGCATGATTAATGGCTGGCAATGCGCAACGCACGATCTACGTTTTTGGCCTCATCATAAATTATTAAACAAGTCCACTTGACACATGCACACTCGCACACACACGTACACACACACACACACATACACAATATAAATGACCAGAACGAACAGCAACAACAATAATAAATAATAATACAAGAAAACTGTACAAAACGCTGAGACGTTCGCAACATTTTTGGCATGCCCCATGCGCCCAAAAACGGTAAAAACGACATGGCTAAGTAGCCGCAGTCGCAGTCAGCGGCGCAGTCAGCGTCGCCGTTGCTGTCGTCTTGGCCCTCTGTCGAGCCTTACTTGGTTTGCGGTTCGCTGGCTTGGGCAAGCGCATGTATAAATGATGATATACTTACTTATAAAGTGATCAGCGTTTTGTATAAATTGGCTAAAGGTATCTAGACGATGCCTCCGCCCAGTTACCAGTTTCCCATTCCAGAACCCATTCCAGCACCCCCCTCGCACCCACCCTCCCAGCCAACTGAAACTGGCCGTAAAAACTGCATCGAGGACGTGTTTCAGCTCGTTTCCTTTACTTTACTTTTTTTTTTTTGTCATAGCCGTAGAGTGTGTTGTCCAGGCTAATGTCATTTGATGGCAGAGCTATGTCTTGTTCTGCGAGCGATCTGCGGCGAGCCGAACAACAACAGCAACAACTACTACAGCAGCAGCAGCAGCAGCAGCAGCAACAATAACAGCAACAGCAGCATCTTTAATGTGGCATTTATGAAAATGAAGTGAACTGTGGAAACCACAGTGGAATCCACAGCAGAGCCCCGGCCATTGTATGCTATGTGCCCCACTGCCAGCTGGATGAGCCAGCATCATCAGCTCTTGGCCGTACCGGTCGCCTTTTTGTTCACATCCTTGCTGCCACACGATTAAAGTACAAATTATGTTGCACATGGGAATCGGAATTGGCATTTGGCGTTGGACCTATGGCAGTCAGTTTTAGCTATAGCTACAGCTACAGTTTTAGCTTTTAGCTTTGAGCTTTTAGCTTTCAGCTTTCAGCTTTAGATAAGAACTTGAGCATTCCATTCTCATTCTCATCATCATCATCATCAGATAGCAGCAGCACAGTGTGCGATTGAGACTCTGACAAAGGCAGTTGGCATAGGCCGATTGTGGCCTGAGTTATGTTTAGAGCAGCGTCAGTAGTCAGCAGCTTAGCAACAATTCAGTTGGCCAAAATGAAATACTTAATAGGATGAGCAGCAACAATAAGCAAGCTTAACAAAAATAATTCTGTTAGCAGAACGGGCCAGCGCATCACGCATGAATATCTCGAATAATTGAGAAGGCAACGCCAATTGTAGCTGAGAAATATTAGACGAGAAATGCGAGAATATTGAAACAACTTAAATTTTCGTATTAACTGAAAATCATATTGCACAAGAGTTCAAACAGTAATACATCAAAATATGTATTATGTTTAGACCAAATTACTACTAATTATATTAGTAGAGAGAGAGAGAAAGAGAGAAAAACATGTTTATGGCATAAATCAGTCCAATATATACGCATAATTGTGCGAATTTGCGAATTAAAATTGAAAATTAATAATTATGCTAATTCAAATTTGCGTTTCAAATTACTTTCAAAATATTGTGTTTCTCAATAGATTTATTTGAATTAACGAATACTATGGAAAGTGTTTAGAGAGTGTAAAAGCTAGCATAACAACAGCCGTTTACTGCCTAATAATAATAATGAATTTTAAAAGGCGCTCTTCTATGCGCTTCTCATCAATTCCGGTTGTGCTTTCGAAAAAATCTATGTTGATAATTTTTAAATTTAATTATGTGGTATATGTAGATATGTATGTACAATATTGTAAATATATTTATACGCATGCAATACATATGTATATATGTGTATGTATTTATATACATATATGCTGAAGCAAAAATACACTTCAATAGGAATAATAAAAAAATAGAAAATTTCATAGTTTTTTATCGTCTTGCTAGGAATCAAAACTCCAAAAATATTAGTATAAAATAACTTTATAAAACTCTCTGAAATCAAATCTATATATCATAAATATATTCATATGGCAGACTCTATAAAATATCTGAAGCACATATCCTATCAACTTTAGTCTATAAATGTCTGATAAGGCAGACCTCAAACTGAAATCTAATGAATTCCTTAGGTTTCCACTGAATCGTAAAGCAAATGTTAATGAATAATAATTGCGCAAAGAAAGTTCATTAATTGCATCGAAATATTGGAATTGAAGCTTTCTTTAATGACAGACCTCAAGTAGTTGGGGCTCAGAGAGCCTTAATGAATGCCAATTAAATAATAAATAAATAGCAGCGCATAATTATAGAGCGCACACAGGGCGTGGATTATGAGGCGCGACTATTTATTGAGTCAAACGCAGCAATTGAGTTCCATGAGTTGAGCAATGCTTAGCGCTATCTTTGGTCGATCGGAGCGGCAGCACCTTGGCGCGATGATATCCAATTGATAGCTGACGGCAGGCGGCGCACAGACGCGTAGCATTCGTGTTCCAACATGAGCAAGATAAGAGTTACGAGAAGCATGGAGTGTGGAGTGTGGAGTGTGGAGTGTGGCGAGAAGTGAGAAGTGAGAACTGGACAAGTTGTGGCATTGGCTTTGGCTTTGGCTTTGGCTATGCCATTGGCATTGGCATTGGCAACAGCAGTGCAGCAACCGTTGAAGCGGTGCAAAAACATGCCGCAGACAGCGGAACCGACACTAAATTGTTGCTGTTGTTGTGGTTGTTGTAGTAGTTGTTGTTGTTGCTGCTTGTTTACCTAAGCGTTAACGGCTGCCCAGTGGCTGAGAGCTATGACGACAATGGGGCGAGACAAGATAACAAATGCAATTCGGAACGAATGCGCGACGAGCAACATGAACTGAGAACGCGACAATTGAGAATTGAGAAGCGAGAATCGAGAAGCGAGAAGTCACTTTAGCCTGAGAAGGTCGCTGATGATTTTTGCCCAAGACAAAAAACAACAACAACAACAACATGTAATGACAATAGCAAAAGCCACATTTCATAATAATCAACGGCGAAGGAATGTGTTATAAAAATACAGTCATACGAAATATGAATGCCCGAGCTAGCAGTGCTAAACTAGCAGATACCCTATGTTTAAATAAGGGGCAAGCATGTGCTTGACGAAATCAGCAAAGTAACATTCATATTGACGAAGCTTATCTGGAGATTATAGATGACAGACAAGTCAATATATAATATATGTATATATGTTTATATGATATGATATGATATATGACATATACTAATGCTGAATAACTGAAGTCATTCATTCTCCTACTATTTACATATGATATGACATGATATATATGACGGTGCATATTATATATAGATACTGAGTTGATTCACATGCTAACTGAATCATCCCACATATATATTTTAAACTCGACTGTAGTCCCGATAATTCGAAATGTCAAGGGGATAAGTTTTTTTTTTTTTTTTTTTGACTCGACTGTATATATTAAGAAAATATTGAACGAATATAAGTAATATATGAAGAACATATAATCATTATGGTAGGTATATTTATTTCTTCACATCTCGTCACTAAGCTTTCAGCAATTAAAGTTAGTCAAAGCAAAGTGCCTTGGCAAAAGCTAATGCCCTCAACTAAGATCTAAAAAACTTGACAACGATTTCAGCTTCGTTTGCCTGTCCAATTAAAGAAAATAGTAAAGACTTTTTGATTCACACATAAGCATTGCCAACTTGATTATACCCTGTGCCAAATAAGGGTAGGAGAAGATGAAGAAGCAAATGTAGAAGAAGTAGAAGTAAATTAATACCACGCATAGAGCAGGTGATATTGGTTGACAGGTTTAGTTGCACAGAGGTAGAGTTAAAGTTAAAGGTAGAGGTAAAGGCTGGTTTTAGTTAAAGCCCGGCTAGATGCTTCGGTTCAGTTCAATTCAGTTAAATGCGGCGAATGTCCTTGCACATGAATACTCGCATTCGCACTCGTTTGGCCGTCATGTGGAATGCCAATTTAAATTGCATCCCAAAGGACAAAGCGTCTGGGACAGGTGCTTGCTTCATGATGTGCATTCACTTTACGTCCCGCCCTCTGCCGCCTCCTAGCCCCGTCACAGATTTTTGCCCATCGACGACATTTTATGGTTGCGGCTTGCTGCCTCAGCGTCGTCTGCGTCTTGACAGGACGACCCGACAGCGGCCCCCACTAGCTCCAACAGCACACAGCGCCAAGCGTCTTGCCAGCTATCTGTCGCAATGCCTTGCCCTCACTCTGTCCGTCCATCTGTCTCTCAGGCTGTCTGATTGTCTGTCTGACTGTCTGTTGTCATCGTCGTTGTTGTCTTAGTCGCTGTCTACCTGTGGAGCTGTCGGCATGTCCTCTGGTTTGTCCTGTCCCACTTCAGGACAGGATGGTAGTCCTATCTCTCTCTCTCTTTCTCTTGTCCTGTCCTATCCTGTCCTGTCCTGACCGACGCTGTCCTTGCACTACGTCTGGCCGCTGAATTTATGGGAAAATAACTTGCTGGGAATTTATGAAAACTGCGACGCCATAATAACAATAATCAGACTAAGTAGTGACCGCTGCCAGACATAAACTCTGCCCAGATAAACCTCAAGTGCCTTCTCTCTGCCAACATAAAAATGCTAATAGCTGGTGGTGCGGCGGTGCGGCGGTGCGATGTTCCGATGGTGCTGCGGTGCCTGCAACAATTTTAACGTGAACCGCACAGCTTAATTAGCAAAATGTCGCTGAGCTGAAGCTCTGGAGCGGTGGAGCAGTGGAGCTACGCAGCTACGGAGCTGATGACGACCGACAGCATAAAGATACGCGAATCCAAACTATCTACAAGGGTTGCGCAGTTGGGGCTGTCGGGTGGCTAGCTTAGCTAATGCATTGCAGTTGGGCACTGCTTAATAAGAAGAGAGACTGGCCCATTCGTGTGCTTATTTATAGGGTCAGCTTTGGCGACATTCAGGCGGCCACCAAGAAAGAGGAGTAGAGAGAGAGAGAGAGAGAGAGAGAGAGAAGAAGAGACAGTTGAAAATGGTGAAAAATTGAATGTTTAATGCTATTTGATTAGTTAACTGATCAGGGCACAAGCATTAGGGCTGAACTAATTCTTGCACTTAAAAGTAAAGCAATAATGGAATTAAGGAATGGCAAGGACGATGACAATGACAATGACTATGACTATGACCATGACCATGACCATGACCATGACAATGACAATGACAATGATAATGATAATGATAATGATAATGATAATGATAATGATAATGATAATGATAATGATAATGATAATGATAATGATAATGATAATGATAATGATAATGATAATGATAATGATAATGATAATGATAATGATATTGACAATGACAATTGTATAGACAATTATATAGACAATGACAATTGTAATGACAATAACAATGACAATGACAATGACAATGAAAATGACAATGACAATGACAATAACAATGACAATTATAATGATAATGACAATAACAATGACAATGACAAGGATCATACTAATACATATAATGATATTGTTCAAAATATAATGGAAATGAATCGGAATTTTATAATAGATAATGATTATGACAATGTTAATTACAAAGTCACTGATACTTATGTGATAAGTATAATAATAAAATAACCAATAATGATTCGTGTGCTAATATTATTATTAATATTTCATAAGCTCTATAAATAAACTCGAACTGAACTATCATCATTTCATGTTAATTATTAACTGCAGCTGTAAATTTGCCACACACAGATCGCGTCTTCATTATCTATCCGTCTGTGTGTGTGTGTGTGAGTGTGAATGTGTGATGACATTCATCAGCTGTGCGAACACTTGCATTTCATAGACTCGACTGTCTATGTTGTCTGCTTTATAAATACCCAAGTGGCGATGCGGTGGGCAGCCAAGCAAAACTCCGGATTTTGAATCTGAATCCGATTTCGACTGGGACGACTTGTAGTCATTTGTACTTTTGACAGACAGACGGACGGACGGACGGGCGGACGAGTGTGTGTGTGTGTGTGTGTGTGTGCACACACCTGTGCAGCTGCCAACCCCAAGCACGCTCCAGTAAGCCGCTAAGCCTCAGTTCATGTGTGTGTGTGTGTGTGTGTGTTGATTGCTGTTACTATGTGAAGTCAAGACATGAAAAATTATAATAATGACCAAGACAGGGCGCAGGAAATGTGAACAGGGGCAACAGCACCTCACACGCTGATACACACACACAGACAGCACACACCTCAGCTCAGCTCAGCTCACTCATTCTCTCTCTTTCTCACTCACTCGCTCTCTGAAAAGTGACAAATTTTTTGTGCATTTTCAGCAAGTCTGTACAAACATATATATACATTATATTTTAAAAGAGAGATAGATAGAGAGAGAGTGTGAGACAGAGAGAGGGAGAGAGTGACTGAGTGAGTGAATGAGAGGTGCTGGGTCGCTGGCCTCCTCGTCGTAGTTTTGTGCTGCATTTAAGCGCAAATTTTCACTCGTTCTTGACATTCATTGTGCCGTGGTGGTGCTGCTGCCTCCTGCCTTCTGCCTGCTGCCTGCTGCCTGCTGCCTGCTGCCTGCTGCCTCCTGCGCCTTTGGTGGTGCAGGCAACTCTGACTGGCACTTGACATGCTGGCAAACGTGTTGACTTCGTGCCGCCTGCATTTGTATGTGTCGCAACTTTTAATGAGCAAGCAAATGAAGTGGCTGCCACCGCAGCGCATATGTGTGTGTGTGTGTGTGTGTGTGGTTGTGCTAGACATGGCCACCAATGTTTGCCTGACAGCCCCGCTGCTAGCCTTTACCATTCCGCTTCACACTTGGGCTATGCTTGCCTTGCCACTGTCTCTCCCATAAAAGTTTTGTGACAGTTTTTTTTGCTCCTGTTTTTGCATTTTTTGTTGTTGTACTTTTCAAAGTCAAATTGCGCGCGCGCCTGTGTGTGTGCGTGGCAGCGGAAATAGAAGCCAAAAAGGCAGCGCGTGTAAACAACAGCCAAAAAAAGAGTTGTGAAAAAAAAAAAAATTATTTTTTTTAATAGAAAAAAATAAGTAAGTTTTTACAGCGCGTAAGCAAAAAACAAAGTTTTCAGTATGTGATAAGTGTTGCGTGTGTGGGTGTGAGTGTGTGTGTGTGGGCGTGTGGGCGTATGTGTATGTCTGTGCCACTTGATGTTGGCATAGTCGTGCAAACCCACTCCATCATCATTGCGCCCCATTTGCCGTCGTCGCCAAACGCGCAAAATGACAAATTAATGCGACGCTTTGCCATTGCCTTTGGCTTTGTCTGTTCCCCCCGTTGTTGTTGTTGTTGTTGTTGTTGCTGCTGCACTGTGTTCCATTCCGCCTGTGACGATCGTGTTTGTTGCATTTCCACACTCAGTTGCACCAAACAATTTCTGGGTGGCCCCGGCATAAGAGCGCAAATGTTTTTGACAATGCGTGTGCCACTCTAAAAAAAAAAAAAAAAAAATGAAAAACAATAATAAAAGAGAGATGTAGAAAAACATAGACACCGACATGCATTGTGTGTGTCTGTGTGTGCGCTTGTGGCGCCCTCTGTTGTCGGCCTGTAAACTTTTTAATAGCAAAAAGTCTATTGTAACTATTGCAATATCTCTGCTCAGCATATGAAAATGTTAACAATTTATTGCGGGTTTTCAGGTATTTCCTATTTAAATATTTTAACTTTAGATTGAATTTCTTTTTCTTTAAATATTTCTAAATATTTCGAAATATTCAATATGATTTTTGTACTATTTGTACTATTTCTTCCAAGCAAAAAAATTAGTTTTAAAATTGTTAATTTCCATGGACCCTATAAATATAATTAATAAATTCTGTTTGCATTTAATTGCCTTAAGGCAGCTGCATGAAACTATTTCTTTAAAAATATATATATGTATTTAAGTATATGTGTGTAGCATACGATGTCTTACCTGCATAAATATTATTTCGTTTTATTACTATTTTTTTTTTTTTTTTTTATGAGAGCAAAGTGAGCTTGCAAATGTATTTTCTCTATAAATATTATTATTATATTGTGTCATAGCCAAAAAAAATATAAATTTAATTAACTTCAGCTTAGGTCAAAATGCCTTAAGGTACCAGGACGCTAATCTGTGATTATTTCATGTATATATACAGTGAGTAACATTAATTTAGGTTTTTTTTTATTTTTCAACTTCAAAAAAAGTAAAATAAAAAAATAATTAAAAAAAGGCAAAATTGTAGATTGAAAAATAACCTTTCCGATGAGGAAAACGAAAAAAAATTGACAAATTAAAAAAGAAAGAAAAAAAAAGAAGTATATTAATGTTACTCACTATGTATATAAAAGTTTTGATATCTTTGTTATATATATATATATATATATATATATATATATATATATATATATATATTTTTTTTTTTTTTTTTTTTTTTTATAAATTGACAAAAATGTAAAAACAGCCAAAAAGACGTTCAAGCTAAAGAGCTAGGATAACTGGGGCGGGCTGAGTGAACAATATATATTTTTTAATTTATCCCTTGGTCATCCACTCTTCATGATACTTTTTGAGCAGATCGCGCATTTTCTAACTTCTTGCCCAGATTCATAAACATTCACTGATTAACAAAATTGTGGCTCTGCCGCCCTGATTAGCTGCAATTCAGCATATTTCAATTGCGCCGCCTCGCTCCCTCACTCTGTATAAATTGATCGAATAATATATATAAAGTTATGTGGAGCACATATATACATACAATATGCGTATATCTCTCAAGTCTGGCTTGCTCAAGTGCCACTTGCCGGCATTTCAGCACCGCTATCAAATCAATTTGTTGGGGGCTCGCAAGCAGAGCTCAAGTGTCTCTCTGATATACAGATGTGCCCATATATCATCATCATAATGACGATGATGATGATGGCGATCTGTAGCCCAAGCTCTCTACTCTCTCTTTCTCTTTCTCTCCCTCTCTCTGTGTACTCCCAGCTCTCTATGGCTCTTCCATATGGCCGTTCAATCAGCGCCTCTTTGATTAACCCATGTCGCATTCGCTTGCTCCAATTCCCCAAAAATCTCAACAGCATGAAATGTTCTTTGTTTGGTTTGTTTGTTTGTTTGTCTGTTTGGCATTCTTTGTGCCTGGGCACTTAATTGATTAAGCGTGAAATTATTTCTTTTGATTGACTTCAATTGAAATGAATTATTCTTTAATTGGTTGCGCGACGTCTAAGCGGCATGCGCCGCCGCTGCGCCCAAAAGGTGCCGCGCCAGACACCCAGCGACGCCCCGCATTGACTCATCTCTGAGTCTCTGACTCTATAGAGCCTGTCGTCGATGCAACAAATTCAGCGAGCAACGGCTGCTAGACAAATATATATATTTTTGGGGACACAAATGCAAATTTTGCTAAAAATAATCTAAAGATGATGATGAAGAAGAAGAAGATGCAAAGCAAAATATAAGAGTTTTTTTAGTTATAGCTAGAGCACTGAATATCCTGGATCGTAAGATTCAACAAAAACTTTTTAATGATAATATACGAGTTTTTTAAAGACGTAGCAAGAAGAGCAAATACCTGGACTATCAAGTTCTAAGAAAGATTTGTAAATTAAAATATATATGTTTGTTAGAGTTATAGCTAAATAGAAATTTAGTTATTTTAAGTTATTCCTTGCACCTTCAGATTCCGTTAAAGATTTTTAGATCAAAGTCAAAAGTGTTATAAGATATAGCTTGAAGAGCAATAAAATATTTTTCAAATGAGGGGTTCTTTAAGTTATAGCTAGAACTCAAATCAGTTTTAAAAAAAATTTATTTGTAGCTAGGAGAGCAAATACCTTGGATTGTCATTTCATTTTAGTTTTCATTTATTCATTAAAAAAATTATCTTAAATATTTGTATTTCCCTTATATATTTATTCACAATAAATAAATATTAATATTTGCATTTTCATTTATATATATTCATAATAAATAATTTTATGTGATTATATTATATTACTTAGATTTTTATTTATTTTTTATTTGGATTTTTTTCCTATTTTTTTTTTTTCTTTTTTTTTTTTAGTTCAATTCCCAATAAATAGTCTTATATCATTTCATTTTACTTTTCATTTATTCACAATACAATTGTATATATATTTATACATATTTTTTTTACATTCATTCACAATATTAGTGAATATTTCATATATATGTATGTCTGATAGGGTATTAAGACTTTCTGACTCTTATAGAGACACTGTGAGTTTATCAGCTGCCCTCTGCATTCCCACTCAGACACAGTCCTCACTCAAGCGCTCAGCAAGCATGCAGAGCTACCACCGCCTGTTGCTCCAAAGCCAATATGCCCGTTTTGCACTTTATGGGAGTGTGCATAAAATCAACTCAAAGCAGGCAACTGACACTAGACGCGCTCTCCTGCTGCTGCTGCTGCTGCATGTCCCAAAAACTCCTGCTACAGTTTGTGTCCCTCTTTTAGAACTTGCCACCGGAATGTCTCCTGCTGCTGCCGCTGCTGCTGCTGTAGCTCCTTCTGCTAGCTGTTGTCGTTGTCAAGAACAAAAAATAATAATAAAATTTGCTGTCGCTGCGAATATAAACAGGCAATTTTTGTGCGCCGCTTCAAAAAATGCCACAACAGCAACAAAAATATCAGCAGCAGCAGCAGCAACAACAACAACAACAACAACAACTTCAGTAACAGCGACAATGGCAGCTGTTTTTAATGTCTGCACAGGCCGCCTAATGGCGCTCAACGGCCGCCAAAAACTGTTGGAGGACTACGACAAAAGCTGCCACTGCTGTTGCTGTTGCTGCTGACGACCCCATTGCCACTTGGACTCGATTTGATGCCACTCGCAGTCGTGCCACGCCTCATGCCTGGTGCCTGGTGCCGCGTGCCTCATTGCGACCCAACTCAAATTGTATCGACGTAGGCGTTAAGCTGCCGCAAAGAGAAAAAACCTAAAAAAAAAAAGAGAAAATAATAAAAATAATACACACAAAATGCAAAAAAAAAAAAAAAATGAAAACAGTTTGGTGGCGTCTGTCTGGGTTCCGGATTTGTGGCATAAATTGAAAATCATATGCCACACACACACACACACACTCACGCACACATTGGGCTCATCCCGAATCCTCATTGTCGGACTCATAATCGTCAGGGATTTGTTAAGTGCCTGGCATTTATGGCCAAAACGTTGCTTTAATTGAGCATCACTTGGGCACGCCCCCAAGCCTTCCATGCTCTCAACTAACGACTGTCACTTGACTTGCTTTCTTACCGAAATGTTATCGAAGAATCGAGACAGTTGGAACTGAAAGTTTTTATAGATAGAAATACTTGGAGTAGGGAAGTAAGTTTTAGCGGCTCTAGTCGTGTTAGCTGGATATAAGTATTTGGCCCGAAAAGCCGCTAGACATTGTAGCTATAACACGTGATTAGCTATAAAGGTTATATATGTATGTACATAGGTAGTTAATCACTTTTATAAACAGATATCAGAATCCACAACATTTTTTCATTTCCCAGCTTCTTTGCCTTGCCTAAGAACAGCTGATGGAGGCATCAATAATCATGATTGATCGTCAGATCTTGATTTGAATTTATTATTTAAATTTATGTTAAACACATTCTAAAGCCTATTCTATCAAAGTTTGGCATTTTGCTCTAGCATGCAAATTCTAGCCATAAAATGAGCTTTTGTTTGCTAACTATTATAGTTATACACATAATAGTTGATAAATCGTTTTCTATGAATACATTTCATTTCATTTCTTAGTCAAAGAATAGCTGATTGAGGCACAGATCGTAATACGAACTGATTTAGTTTTATGTTGCTTGCATTTATAGCTTTTTAACTTGAATATGCTGCTTAAAGAACCGAAAAAATCTCTAGAAATTAAAGCAAGCTAGTTTGCTGAGTATTATATAAATATATTACTCTATTAGTAGTGTTGGCACGATTTATCATATCATAGGACACTAATCGATTGTTTTGCTTCTATTGGCGATTTAAATGTATCGCAAAATATCTTGCGATTAATTGAAACCATAACCTCAGATATTCCAGTACCCTTTCTCTAGAGCGGATACTACTGTTACAGAAAAAAAAGGAACGTTTTGACCATCACACATCTTACGAAGTTATTGTTTCCGAATTCTAGACTTCATAAAGAAATAATTCCATATACATTTTGAGCAACATCTAAAAAACTATAAAAAAAAAAAAACTATTAATATATTCGAGGCCCGATAATTCGAAATGACAAGGGGATAAGTTTTTTTTCGATTTACACAGAAATTCAAATTATCTAGAATTATTTTCAAGAGATAAATTTTGTTTCCATTTATCGCGATTTTCGATTTGGCAGCGTATACATTATCGAGACTCGACTGTCGATTAATTGAAACTAATAATCGCTTAAATTAATCATGATTCAATAATCGATAAATTTTAATATTTTTTTTTTTTAAATTATATTTTTGACATCTCATCTTTAAGGTATCGTATTCTATCATACTTTTAGTATGATTTCTATATTTCTCTCTCTCTCTCTCTCCCTCTAAAAACTCTCTGTAGCTAATTAGTTGTAAATATTTATTTGGCTAGCTAAAAATATATATTTGATTTATAAAAACCTAATAAAAGAGCCTCAACTTAAAATACATAAAACAAAACATTTAACAATTTCTGTTTTTTTTTTTTTTTCGTTTTTAAATTTTACGCTTGTGCAAGTAAAAGCCAAAAGTTGAAAACCGAAATCCAAATCCCGAAAATGCTAAACAAAAAAGCTTAAAAAAAAAAACAAACCCGCTGGCATGTGCATAATTAACGTTTAGGGCTTATGAATAATGCAGTCTTCGTACCAAGGTAGGCGTTCAAATTTGATGGGCGTATTGCGATCTGGTGGGCGGGGCAGCTGTGTTGTTGTAGCTGCTGTTGTTGCTGTGAATCTTTGGGCTGGTTATATGACATGACATAAGCGCTTAAATAATACAAAGAATGAAAAATAAATTGGATACAAATTCTACAAAATGCATGGCTATGCATGAGTGGTGCGAGTTGGCTGGGTGGCTCGGGTGGATTGAACGGCACAAGCCGAAAGCCAACATGTGACATGTGCGGCAATTAATGCCGTTAATTATTAAAGTTAACACCCAAAAGCGACATGCACAAGTCAAATAAATAAACACGCAGCCTACCAAACGAGTCATTGGCTTGGCACACACACACACACACACACACACACACGACGCCTGGCAGGCTTCCAGAGCCCAAGCTTGTTAAACAGCAACAACAACAACAATACGAGAACAACAAAAAAAAAACAAGTAAAGACTGAATGAAAGAATGGAAAGCCCAAGCCCCAAAATGAAAACCCAAACGCCCCAACAATTAAGGACAATGCGTGCTAATTTCAAACGAAAACTCCCAACGTCGCCAACTGAAAAATACCCAAACTGAAGGAGCCGGCGTAGCAGGGGGTGGGCAGCAGAGGGGGCCTAAGTGGAGCAGAGAGGGACTGAAGAGGCAGCAGCAGCAGCAAAGAGGTGTAAGAAGCAGCGGAAAAGAGAGAGAGAGAGAGGGGGAGAGATAGAACAGGTTGTGCGAGCCAGAGCAGGAGCAGAGAGGGGAACGAGGGCAGCAGCAGCGGAGCGCCAGTTGAGGGAGCTGCGCGGCTCAGTCAGTAATAATGATTTTTATTTATAAACTGGCGGCAGCAGAGGACGCCAAACAGCAGCAGCAGGAGGAGCAGGAGGAGCAGCAGGAGCCATGCGTGTCACATTGGGATTATGTGAGGCGGGAGGGGCCGTGGGGTGCCGACTGGGGCCGAGTGGGGGAGGCAATGGCGCTCATAAGCAGGACAGTTGGCACATAAATAATTTACACGCCTGTGCCGCAAGGCTCATATCCTTGTTGTTGTTTTTGTTGTTAAGCACTGCTGACATAATTTTATAAACTAACACACACACATACCAATACACACGCACTCACCCATATACACTAATACGTATATAATACTAAATATTTTTAGTTTTTGACATTTTTTGTTGTTCTCAGGAAATGGGCGAAACGAACAAAACTTTGTTAGTTTTTGTGCTGCAACTTTTTTTTAGTTGGCTTTTACGTGTTTAGTTGTTGTTGTCGTTGTTGTCGACATTTTGTTTAAGGAAATTATATGAATTTTTTTTCTGTCTGAGTTTTTAGAAGGGTTAACTTTTAGACAGAGCGCAGCACAGAGATATAGTTGAATTATATAAATAGGCAAGCTCATATCGATTTTTTTTTTTTTTTTAGAGTTTTTATTTTTTATGTTATTTTTTGTTTATCTCTTTTTATTGCGTGTCAATCAAATTATTCAATTTGGTGAGCTGAGACAAGGCTTAGGCATTCTTGGCCTTATTTATCTATATCTCTAATCTATCAGCTCTACGCGATTCAGTTTAATGTTTTGCCATAAATTCACACGTGTAATCTTTGGCTGCAGCTCTTTGATTGATATGGAAAATGATCCCCAAGCATAATTAGCTGGAGAGATCTCAAATGCCTGGGCTCTTGGCATTTGCATTAACAGACTTTGAGCTGATTTTGTTTTATATATATATGTATATGTTTTTTTTATGACCAATCGTTGCATGTGAATGCGAGTGTGTGGGTTGGCTCCCCTTTTCTGTCGGAGTATTTGTTTAATATTATTGTGATTTTTTATTGCTCTTGTGTAAACAATAAAAGCAGCTGAATAAAAATACTTTTTCTTCATCTGACAATGACCAAAATTTCAAAACCGGCAGCAATGATCATGCCGATGGTGATGATGATGTTGTTGATGATGATCGCATTGCCAAGGCGTTCATTAGTTCTCATTAAAGAAAGGGCAATGTGAGGAAAACAGAGATCGCATGAAGTGAATGATAAACGCATTTATAAACAAAGCATTTTTCAACCGAAACCATAACGAAACGAAAAACACACACACACACACGCACACACTCTGGAATTCAGGGAATGAGCGAAAGAGACTTTTCGTTTAGAGAAACGGGTTTGTGTTCCTCTTCTTGAACATCTTAGCCACGGCTCACTCGATATGTCCACTCGTTGCGCGTCTCGCGTTGTCTGCAGCTAATGAACTCTATTAATAATGATGGCATGCGATATCTCACAGATACAAAAGATGACCATAGAAAATGAGCACACACACACACACACACACATACCACTTGTATATATGTGTGTATATATTTTGATTTGATTATTGCAATAATTTTGGTCGATTGGTAGCGCTGGGGTCGTGGGTGGCCCCCAGAAAGCGAGTTAATTTTGTTGATTGGGCCAGCGACACGGTCGCAGCGGGCTCTTATCTTTCAGCTTTTAAGCACAAACGAGCCGCAAATGAGGCGCGACCATGTCAAATATCGATAAGCGCACGAGAGCCGCTTTCAGTCCACTCATCAGTGTGCGTGGGTGTTTACATGGAGGGCCATAAAATGTATCGATAACAAAGTGCGCTATTTGTTAAACGTTTAGCCAATCGAAAGGCAAATAACGATTGCTACAAATGAATCAGATGTCGTCAATATATGTTTGTACGTGTGTATGTAGTAACTCGAATCATTGTCTATCTATATATATATATATATACATATATATATGAGGTGCTTGCATTCGATTTCTAATTGGATTTAGTAACGGGCTTTAAATCAGCTTTATATAATGCTTGTTGAAAATCTAAACAATTGCAATCGCACACGCATGAGAAGCACATAGAGAGGCTGTCAGTAGCAATGGCCCTTTGGGGGGAGGGAGATAACTTATTTGTTGTGTTCGGCGTCCGGCGCAAACGAGTGCATTGAAGTGCATTTCAAGTACGCTTCGAGCACCCGCAGCAGCAGCTGCTAGAGCTGAAGGGCGTCGGAGGAGGGGCAGCCGGGAGGCGGAAGAGTACGTGAAGTGCAGACCATAAACTTGTAATGCTCAATGGACAAGTGTGCAGAGACCCTTGAACCAATCGCTGTTAGCTCTCATGTTGTTATTTTGTTGAATGCATTTTTATAACAATTTAATTATATTTATGTCGTTTATAAACGTGCCGAGAATGGCAGCTATTAGGGTGGGGATGGGGGTGCGGTGTGTGGTGTGCGGTGTGCGGTGTATCGTAAGGGTGGCTTGCAAAGCTCATTCAAGCCAAAGTAATGCAGAAGGAAGGAGCACAGCTCATGTTGTCCTTGCGCTATGCCAGCGATGCGCTCGGCCCAAAGCCAATGTCAATGCACATAACGGCGTCCATTACACGCAACAGCAGCAGCAGCAACAACAACAACAACAAACAACAATAATAACAAAAGAAAATGGCGTCTGGCGACAATATGCGTGTGTGTGTGTGTGTGTGCGAAATTATTTTTATTATTTTACACAATTTTTATATGAAAGTCAAATGCGAAACAAAAAAAGGAAGAAAAACAACTTTACAACAAGGCATAAATATTTAGTATATTGCAATTGTTATTGTTATTGTTGTTGTTGCTGTTGTTGCTGTTGTGGCTGCTCTTGTATTTAATGAGATTTTTGAACTTTTCGAAAAGCGCCTCAAGCGCTGCCCTGTCGCATGCACACACATACAAAAGTCTTTTTTTTTTTTTAACACTGTCATTCACATATATATTTATATATTTATTTTTATTTAGATGTATATTTGTCAGTTTGCATTTGAGCATTTCTTTTGGCCAAAATATTAAAAGCAACCAAAATGTTTAAATCAATATTTACTTAAATCAAAAATAATAAAGTGTTATTAAAATTGAGCGTTTATGTGTGACAAACTCAATTTTTATTATTTATTTAAATTTTCTTATACAAACATTAAGCTATATAAATGATGCAGGCAAAACATATATTTTTCTGTTTTGTATTAAAGCTGAAACTGTAATATTTTTAAGTTAGAAGCAAATCGAAATTGTATAGAAGTTCAAATTTTGTTTACTTTAGTGCGTTAGCTCAAAATTACATTTTATTTTAGGCTTGGCATATAATGAAATGCAATTTTTTTTTACATTTTTATTTTTTATTTTTACTTATTTTTATTTTTTAAAATATAAATATATTTATTTTTTCATTTTTGAATAATATAAATATACAAGAATTTATGAATAATTATGTAAATATAGTTTTATATCTATTTACATAAAATTAAAAATATCCTTAAATCAACTTTTCACTTACACTAAAAATAATAATTTTTTATTAAAATTAACTTGTACCATTTGAAATGTGAACCAATTAGAAACTAAATAGAACAATAAATAACATGGAAGTCGGGCGTTATCGACTCATTCACTCATTCATTCACATACTCATTCACAACCATTCACGGCTAGCAGTTGCACTTTTTGATTTGCCACGCCCCCAAATTGCTATTTATATATATAGCACAAGACAGATGGACAGCATAACGAACATTGCACAAAACCAATATACTTTTTCTACTCTCGTGAATGAGTATAAATATGCAAAAAATTCCAAATTTCCAAGCCACACATTGCATTAGGCAAAACCAAATAACCAAATGGTTCGCATTGCGATTCGAACCAAGCTTTTACTTAAATCTGTCAGCTCAACATTAAATTTAATTTGAAGTCTAGCAAATAATTAAATGCAAATTTTTTCATAATTTTTTTACCCACTGCAAATCAATAAAAAAGCATAAAAAAACGTATCTACAATACAATTAATATATGTTTTTTTTTGCGTATTTTCATTAGTTAACTGCATTTAATTTCAATTTGCATTAAATGCTTTTAACAAAGTAAATGAAATCAGCAGAAGACAGCAAAAAGTTAATTTCAATGGGCAATTAGCACGAATTATTTGTTAATAATAATAATAAAGGATTTTTAATTGGCCACGATGTAAATGTGTTTATCGAACTGCCGTTAGCTCTTAAGTACTTGAGAAAATTAAACAAATTTGAGCAAATCTAATCAAAATTTTTGTTTATTTCCATTTGCAGCTTTAACTCGTGCTTGAAACTCAGCTGACGCTTTGCAAGAGCAAAAGGTAAGTTTCATATACATATATATATATATATATATACTATATCTGTGGGGCTGTCATTGCCAGAAAACATATTTCTCACGCACGCAGACAAGGAGTGGAAGAGAGAGAGAGAGAGAGAGACAGAGTGAGAGGAAGGTAGAGCGGCAACTGCTTATAATAATAATACGATTTATCAAATGCACGTAAATTACAATAAATTAAAGACGAAATTAATATTAATGACCAAGACTGGCCGAGACACACGCACACATAGATATGGCTGTGTATGTGTGTGCGTGTGTGTGTGTTTATCTAAATACAATACATGCATATGTATGTAGATACATATGCATATGCCTAGCTTCTGTGCTGCTTGTGTCTTCTGCCTTTCGACTCGTTGTCCTTTAGACAATTACCAAATTAAGTGCATGCCTGTGTCTATAGCTTTCTCTTTCTCTCTCTCTCTCTCTCTCGTTCTCTCTCCCTGTCTGTGTTGAGATCTTAAATATGAAAATTGTTCTTTTGATTGCAAATTCGCCTATTTGCATGGCATTTGGCTGAGCCCTAAGAGCGGAGTGACCGCAGCTAATAAGCTACGGACTCTATAATAGCGGCAAAACTGCAGAGCCAACAAATCGTCAAGCGCTTGAGCTAACTGCCATTGTGTGGGCGTGGCCATAAACTCGGCCTGCCTGCCCAGAGATGCGCAATAGCAAAGACCTTAAAGTGCAGACATTCTAATTGTTCATTATATATGCAAATTTCGTTTGTAGTTATATAGGATGATAAAGCTTAATTATTGCTCGTGCTGATTTAATGTGGATATGTTTATATATTAGTAATAATAATACTAATAAAAATAACAATAATAATATTAATAATAATAATAATACTAGTAGTAACAATAATAATAATGCAGTCGAGTCTCGATAAAATCGAAAATCGCGATATATTGTATAAAAGAAAATCGATCTTCTTGTAAGAAATTAGTTCTCAATTATTCTCGATAATTTGAATTTCTGTGTAAATCGAAAAAAAAAAAAATATAAACTGATCCCCATTTCGAATTATCGGAGTTCTACTGTATATTTATATGTAAACTCCATACTTTGACTTTAATTTTTAATTCCTTATCAAGCTTCAAAATGTTCTCCTTTTCTTTTGCGCAAATCAAACGTAATATATATTTAATATTCATTTAAACTGCTCCTGCAACGGCTTCATTCATTTAATTGCAGTCCCCATTTCACATTAAAGCGAAAACTCAAAGAGCTGCCTCCATATATAGCCATTGCGTATACGTAATGTGATAATACGTCTGCCTCAAACGATTTGCTGATGCATATATATATATATATATATATATGCATATACATTTATATATATGCATATACATTTATAGGGCCGTAAGGGCTCTGCAATGTGCAATGTGTGCTCACATTAGATCACTGTTTAACATTATCACATATCACGCTTTTGTGCGTTGAGTCACTGGATATCGTTGGCGTGCAGCTCGATTGGATTGGATTCTTGCTACAGCTGAAGCAGGCGAATTTTGCATATTTGATGAGTCTGGTGTGGTGGCAATGCAGTCAATGCTTTCTCTATATAACTGCGAGTGTGTATGTGTGCGTTGTGTGTGTGTGTGTGTGTGTGTGTGTGCGTGCGTGTGTGCTGTATGCACCTGTGTCTGTTGCTGAGTTTTCGGGCTCATTGTTGCTAGCTTGTTGAGTTGCAATTTGGCTAACAAATTATGCAACAGCAACAAGCCAACACACACAAAGACGCAACAGCAACAACTACAACAACAAGTGACCCAACTGCGCCCCAATTGCTGGGCCCAGGCTTTGCTGTGTGGGGGCCATTGACTTGTGTCGGCCTCCATTCGTCCGGCTCTGTTAAATAATTGTAATTTATGGCATTTTACACATATAAATATATGGAAATCAATAAATTTAATACACACAGTGAAAGAGAGCTTGGTTAGAGGGTAGCAGAGTGGTTGGAGATGGGCCGAGTGGAAGGGGGGGTTGGTTGAACATAGTTACACTTGCATGGGCAATTTCCCCAATAGACCTGCGTTCGGTTTGGCTTTTTGGTCGGCAGTTCATTTACACGCACTATAAATTGCATTTGGCCAGCTCCCCAGCTGCCAAGCGCTGTCCTTAATGTGCCACGCCTCCCCACGCCCCCTCTCTCTCTGTGTGTGTGTATTTCGAGTCATACATTTTTGGTTATTGTTATCGGGCCTTTAACAATTATTTGATATTGTCCAATTTGGATTTGAAGGTAAAATGTGCATTGCCATTAAATGCACCACCACATCACCGTCCCCAACGTCCCCCCGTAGCCACCATCAGACCGCTGACCCATTGGGAGAACTAGCCCCTAGGCAATTTTTACATTGCTCTGGCTGCACCTTTTAAATATGCACAATATTTTGCATTTCAATTGCGGTTTTTATACACACACACACACACACAAATGCACACATACACATATATACATGCACAGAAAATGTAATAACTCTGTCAATTTGCGTTGTGCCTGCGGCATCTCATTCATGGCGTGTTGACAAATTGCGAGAGTTGTTTGAAAAGTTACAATTCGAATGTAGCGAGGCCTAAAACCTATATATAAAATATAAATATATATAAAATATAAAAATATAATATAGGGTATATATCAATAAAAAAAACGGAAACATATTTAAATATACATATATTGTATATGTAAAAGCTATATTAATATTAAAAAAATAAAAAATTATAAATATTTCTAAATTTAAAGGAATAAAATATATAATATATATGTATATGTATATCTTGGACTTACGAGTTGGAGTATCTCTCCAATGTATTTTATATAAAATATGTATATTTTTATAACATGGTCTTACGATTTGAGATATCTCTTAAAAATTCAACAATGAATTGTTTAAAATACGGAATACAAACGCAGGTTATACTTGTGTATATATTTTATACTTGTATATATTTGATATATATGTATGTTGCAGCTTACTTGTTCACTTCTCATATTAATAACATGTATCGCTATGCTCTATAAGGAGTGCCCTGGGATGCTGTACCTCTACAATTCATAACTCTCTTATTATCGTCTCGTAAGTCATAGCACACTCTTCCACATTACTCTCAGCTAACCACCTCCAACACTACTCCAACAATGGGACTTTTTGTTGTTTTACAACACTCTGTTACTTTATTCGTGATGCGACCCATGAAATCTATATATTATATCATATTATATGTGATATATATATTTTTTTATTTTGTACTGAAATTTATATAAGATAATTATCTTATTAAATTATTATGATTATTATTATTATTATTAAGATTATTATTAGTATTATTTTCTAAAAATTGTTAAAACTCATATTTCTTCTTTATACAAATTATTCTAAAGTTCTTCAAAAACAATGCCCAAAAATAATACAAATTTGGAACTTCATAAATATGATATATATATATATATATTCTTCACCTTCTCATCTATATAGATATATATAAAAATTCTGACCTCCCAACCTTAACGAGCTTACATCAACTTTTCGTACACAAATTTCCAATTGCCACAATAATAATAAAAAACAACATTTCAATCACAAATATTTAACAAAAGCTATGTCAACAACCATACCTCGTTATATACATATGTATGTCTGTACATATAATTTTATTCTTTTATTTTTTTCTTATTGAATTTTGTCGCATATAAAAAAAAAGTGGAATAAAACATTTGCCATGTGTCATCAAATTTCCTCGTGTTTATTTTGTGTTTTATTAAATTTCCCCTGTTTCATTTGTTTTCTTCATACTCTTTTCTTTTTTTTTTTTTTTTTTTGCTGTTTCTGCTGCCAATAGAAATTTTAGTTGATTGTTATATAATTTACGTGTTCTGTGCGCTCTGTCATTAAAAGTCGAAATTAATTAAATTGTATCATTGATATAGGTTTTTCCAGTTTTTTTTTTTTTTTATTTATTTTATTTTATTGTCATTTTTGCGTAAACAAATAATTGTGCAATGCAAACGGACGAACGGACAGACAGACAAATAGAGCAACCTCAGGGCTACGCTCAAACAAGCGGTTTTATTTGAATTTGATTTGAATTGAATTTATGACCGCTGATTTCTAATGTAATATATAGCAATTTATATAGGAAGTGAGAGGGGAAGAGGGAGAGATAGAGGCAAAGGGAGAGATACTCATTTACACTCAACCTGAGGCATGTCTCAGCCCAAATATTAATATCACGGGGCTGGGCTGAGCTGGGCTGGGCTTTATGAGACCCTTTTATAACCTGAACCTCTTGAAAATGGGAAATCAGAGTGCAATGATTTTGTATTAATATGTGTACAAGACTGAAGAAGGCGTCATAGAACCCAGAAGGTATATATATATATATTTCTAAGCACAACGATGAGCTGAGTCTCTATAGCCATTTTTTCGAGTTTATCTGTTCGTGCGTTTGAACGTGGCGATCTCAGAACCTCTGAAGGCTAGGGACTACAAATTTTGTTTGTAGAGCCGTGTATAGCACATACAAATCCAGTTTCTTTTCGAAAAATTGATAGCATAGCCTGAATAGACTTCTAACAACATATGAAATCATGATTCAGGGCTACTCCTATGCGGGCATTCCCATCATTTGTTTCTCAAAGAGACAGCAAAACAATTGTATTACGAACTGACAGCTGACAGCTGATAAAAATAATCAGAAAAAGAAGTTCAGAATTATGTTTTAATTTTTAATACCTGAACATTTCCAGAGTTTCAAGGATTTAATGTGGGACTGAGAATAAATCTGCTGTGGACTTCATTAATTGCCCATAAATAATATTTTATATATTAGAGCATTTAATATTCGGCAACTCAAGCTGTTGCCTTGATCATTGCTTTTGGAAGGGGGGTGGGGGTGGGTTTGGTGTGTGGCAACCGTGTCGTTTACCGCCTGGTGTGAAATGTAATTATGGCGCCTTCTGACAGCCGGTCAACTTCATTCAACGCCCATTAACTTGGGCCCCACTTCACATCTAAGACAAGCGTCAGCCGCCAACCGCCAACAGCCACACGCCTCCTGCCCGCCGCCCGTTACGCAAACTGCTTCTCCACTCCCTCCCTGTCTTCCTCTCTCTCTCTCTCTCTCTCTCTCTCTCTCTCTCTCTCTCTCTCTCTCTCTCTCAGGTTCAGTCAGTCAGCTGCGCTTGTTGCATTTTTCTCGTTGCCTTTTGGCCTTTTGTTTATTTTCTTTTTATGTGTTGGCTCAGCTGGACATTCAGGCAGTGTCGCCGGTCCCGTTGCCCGCCCCAACTCGCTCTCTTTACACAGCTAAAAGGTGGGCAGGGTTAGGGACAGGGGCAGAGGCGGGGGCAGGCAGCCAACTCGAGGCATTCCAGTGCTGGTCACGTATGATGACCCAAATGTGCGCGGCACCTCCTTCGGCTCGTCCAGCGTGTTGCAGTGTTTGTTATTGCTGTAGCTGTTGCTGTTGTTGCTGTTTCTGCTGTTTCTGTGTGTTTTTAATAAAATTTATTACACTCTCACATGACAAACAACAAACACCCCAGCCACCAGCCCTCGACCCGAGCGCCTTACATATTTGTCTAATAGAAAAATTATGGGCCAAGGCAAGCCGCGACGTTCTCCAGTGTGTGTGTGTGTGTGTGTGTGGCAGGAGGGTGGGAGGTGTGTGTGTGTGTGTGTGTGTGTGTGTGTGTGGCGTGGGCCTTAATTTTTATACGCATTCCGAGTCTCTCCCTCACCTTCTCCCTCTCTCGCTCGCTCTTGTCTTTGCCTCGTTTGCCCCATAATTATAACATAAAAACTTTTTATTGAAATGCTGAGGCATTTTTATTTACGTCTCAGCGCGCTAGGGTAAAGGAGCGAAAGGGAGAGAGTGAGAGGAAGTAGTGTGTATGCCCTAATAACAGTTAACGTTTACACACACGCATACCGCACACACACACACACATACACATGTAGACACGCGCATGTGTATTTAGTATTAGCCACAAACTAAATGAAATAAAAGTAATAAACATTTATTTCATTAATTCATAGTTTAGCGCCTGCCGCATATTGTTATTTATATATATGTATGTGTGTATTATGGACATGCATGCGTATATATATATATATATATATATATGTATGTATAATATATATCCACTGATATGGCTTTGAGTGCTGCTTGCTAGATAATAATCATTAAAAACGCACACTCCAATTAGGCAAATTCAATTTGCCTTTTCGAGTCTACGTTAAATGCAAAATTGAACAAAGCAAGTAAGAACGGGCGTTACCGACTGCAGAACACAAATTCACAGCCCATACATTGCCAGATCTCATATTTTATTTCATTACTCGATTTTATCTGCTGTTTAATTTGGCGTTTCTAGCTTGAAAACTTGTACGATACATAGAGATATTATCGATATATGATATCGATATTTTAATTTGAGCTGTCAAATCGAGTATGTTTGACCTTTTCATTCTTTAATCAAAACATTTATTATTCTTTTATGATTTTTGTTTTTCTAATTCAGTTTCTTGTCTAAGACTCCATAATGAGTGGGCCTATATAGCAGTATAAATTTGAATGATGTATATATTCAAGATGTCTGTGATGTTTCTGTGAGAGCAGCATCCTGTTCTAACGACGCTCAAGGGACCGTCGTTTTAAGTTTTCCTGAGGACCAGAATTTTCGTCGCTATATCCGTACAGACGCTATAAGCAGAGCCGTTATAACCAGATTCTACTCTATATTCCAATTGTAAATTCTCTAACGAAGGAAAAGGAAGCCGGACAATGTGAACAAGCTCAAGTACAAATGAATGCAATGAAATGTGTTGCAGTCGAGTATGCTCAACTGCATAATACTCAGCAAAGCTCGAAGGCACAACTAATATATATCTGCATATTACTAATGTATATATTCCATGCAATTGGCTCGCAAATGCATCACAGAGCCAATATGCCCCGGTTAATGCAGCAGCGAGCGGGCATGCAAAAAGACATGTATTTATGTGAAATACTCTATATTATTGGCTCAAAGCAATAATTTGCAGCTAAATTGAAGCAATATCGAAATGGCAGCAGTCACAATAGCCACCACAATAGCAACAATTTCTAAACAACAGAAGAAACCCGAATTTTTGTCAGTTTCCATTATTATTTGTCATGTCCTTTTATTTCATTCAGTTTGCCAAATTCCAAAGAAATACATTTTTTAAAAAGGATTCAAATAAATTGCGAAATAAATTCTGGAAAATGTAAAGTAATTAAAATGGGGGAAGAGAAAAAAAAATATATATATATTTTTTTTTTTTGCTCATTTACTTCTCTTTTCTTTCGTTTAATTTGTATTTGTTAGCTTGTGCAGATATATTTGGTTATTTGGCTATTTGACCTATGCTCTGGCAGCTGTCAAGCTTAACAGGCACATTTAACATGTTGTCAAGGCTTAACAACTGCAACGGCCAAATGATGTCTCACTTTCGCTGTCAGCCCAAAATGAGAATGAGCATGTGTCAAGAGGGCGTGGCAAGGGAAGAAGCGGGAATGCAATGAATACTTGAACACTTTTATCAATAGTTCAAAATTTATGAGCTGTTGCAGTTGTAGCTTTAATTGCGGCATTGACGAGCAGCAAATCGAAAATGAATTCAATAATTCAATGAGGAGCGAACAACTGCAGTTCGGCATTGCCAACTGGTTCCACTGCGCTGGTTCAAACTGATATTTGTTAGTTCCCAACATGCAACGTTCAATTTTTTCTTTGCCCATTTTTTTTTTTTTTTTTTTTTTTTTTTTTGCAGTTGTACAACATGATTCTCACATTATGAGCGAAGAGAACATTTAAGTTGTGTGGGCATAGCTCGTTTTCGTGGCGCTCATTAGTCTGCCTCCCGCCGCCCATCTCCTGTCTGTACCACGTCTCCTGTGCTTCAGCTCCTTTTACCTGCTCCGGCTGGAAGCAGCTCGTTTTCTGCTATCTGCGCACACAATGCCAATGTGTAATGGAGTGGAGTGCATCAAATGGCAATGCGGCACACACGCCAAAGCTGCATTAGCACCACACAACGACGGCAAATCTGGTACGCAATATGGAAAGGGGGAGAGCGAGAGATGGTAGCGACTCACTCTAACCAAACCTCAACCCAAATGTGTTGGCTGTCTGCGAGTTTTTAATGAAAAATTGCCAGAGCGTTATTTGTTTAATGCGCTTCATCAAACAAGAGCAGCGCCGCTGCTTGCCATTTACCCGGCTGGGCCAGCGTCTATATAGTTACCATATCTCCGGAAAGCAGTTCGACCCCACCGCTGCCCCCGCCCCCACCGCACCGCACTACAGGTAGTTCCTGTGCAGGTGCAGGTGCCGCTGCTGTTGCTGTTGCTATTCAATTTGCTTTCAATCGGGTTAAATAAGAAATGCTGAAAGCGAAACCACTAAATGGCTGAGGTATGTGCTGTGTGTGTGTGTGTGTGTGTGTGTGTGTGTGTGTGTGAGTGTGCGTGTCTTGTGTGGCAGCGAAATGTTAATAAATTATTACACATTTGTGGGACCGTTTTATGAAAAATTATACACACAGGCAAGTTTTTATTTAGCAGCACCTTATGAAGCGCTCTCATGTGTCACGATAGAAATCAATTTCAGTTGGCCAGCAGTTCGTTTTCTTGAGTTTTGGGTTGTGCTCCTCCTTTTTTTTTTGGTTTTGATTTGAGCTAAAAAAAAAATGTTTTTTTTTTTTCTTTTTGGTTTGGAATCTAACTCAATTTTTTTTGTTTTGGTCTTGATGCCAACTCAAACTCCTTTTTTTGCTTCTTCATTTTTTGTTCGCGTTCTTGAGTTTTGATTTTTGCTCTTTTTTTTTTAACTTATTTTTTGGTTTTTGATTGTAACTCAAATTCTTTTTCTTTTTTTTTTGCTTTTTCCTTTCCTCTTTTTTTGTTGTGGCTTGCAGGCTTCAAATGCGTATGAGCATTGCGTATGAGGATTGTTACGTTACAAAATATATAAAAAATATAAGTGTGTATAAAAAGAGCTCGGACTGCTGCGACTCTGACATGCGACACACAAGAGAAGAGAGCGCTACATGGAAACAATAATTAAAAATCTCACTCTTTCATAACGTTGCCGTCAACGTCGGACGCCAACTTGTCAGTTGGTTTTCGGACTTGAATTGTTCGCAGAGCATACACTGAAAGAAACCGACAGAGTTTGAAATTCTCAATTCACAATTTACATATAAATACATCTGCTGTAGAACTTACGATGATATGATATGTTAATTCTCCTAGGGAACTATGGAAATTCACTCTGCATCTCTGTGATATGCGACAGCTTCGGTTGTAGACGTGAGTTGATCATGTTTGTTTTTTTATTTATTTTTTTTGTTTGTTGGTGCTGATTTATGTTTGAGTTGCCTGTGCTTCATTTTTCGTGTTTGGTGTAAAATCGGAAGTACGTGTGCTTCCGTGTTGGTCCAATTGTCTTTTTTGCTTAAAATTTGAAATATATTACATATCGAAGGTTTGCGAAGGTCAAAGGTTCGTTCAAGGAAAATTTTGTTAATGCGATGAATGCTTGCTCCTAGATCGGGAATGGGAATTGATGCAGTAGATGAAATTATAAATGGAAATGATATACGTTGGCAATAATAATGAGGACAATTGCAATAATGATAGAAATGATAATGGGAATTTGGATAATGGTTGTGATTTATTGTAATGTATAGAAAATTTATCACTTCCATTAATCATTGGCCATTAGTCATTGGTCATTAGTCATTAGTCGTTGGCCATCGGTTATTGGTTATTGATCATTGGTTATTGGTCATTAGTTATTAGTCATTGGTTATTAGTCATTGGTCATTGTTCATTGGTCATTGGTCATGGATTATTGGATATTGTTCGTTAGTCATAGGTCATAGGTCATTGGACATTGGTCATTGTTCATTGGCCATTGGTCATTGGTCATTGGTTATTGGTCATTAGTCATAGGTCATTGGACATTGGTCATTGTTCATTGTTCATTGTTCATTGGTCATTGGTCATTGGTCATTGGTCATTGGTCATTGGTCATTGGTCATTGGTCATTGGTCATTGGTCATTGGTCATTGGTCATTGGTCATTGGTCATTGGTTATTAATTATTTGGCATTCGGCATTGGCCATTAGTTGTTAGTAATTTTGCATTGGCTATTAGTGATTAGTCATTTGGCATTGGTCGTTGGTCATTGAGCATTGGTTATTAGCTATTGGTCATTAGTCATTGATTATTGGTAATTAGTCAATATTGGCTAATTAAGCATTATTGGTGATTGGTCATTGGTTATTGAACATTGGCCATTAGTCATTTGTCATTGGTTATTGTCATTACGAATTTGGTGTTATCTATAGTCTTTGGTATTATCATTTGGTCATATGACATTGACAGTTAGACATTATACATTACTTATCATTATCACTCATTAGTGATTGCCCACATATGTCAGAAAATATACTCACTTTGGCTTTGGAGGCTTGTACTTCATGCGTGCCTCCATGCGCTTCTTCGCCGATAGTTTGTCATCTTTGCTGGTCCCGTAGGCGACGGTAAAGGCTGCTTTCGCACTCTTCTCCTTGCAGAACGCAAGATGGCTGTCTATGGCTTTCTGGTTGAATTTGCGTTCACAGTATGGACAGCGCTCCAGTGGAAGGGCGTCGAGGCGCCTGCTCGTTGAGGACTCTTGGCTTGCAGATGAGCTTGGCTCTGATTTGCGCTTGGTTTTATTAGTCGTATCCGATCGAGATGGTACGGCCGCAGCCAAATCCTGTTGAGGAGCTGAATCCGCAGTGGGAACGGCCGAGTTCCTATTGGTCACTGTATAAGTTGAATGTGACGTGCTGGGCTGAGGCTCGCGAGTCGACCTGAGGCTCATGTTGTAGTATCTGAATTTTTCGCGACGTTGAAGCGAAGAATCAAATACTTCACGTTTCTTCAAAACGCGAGCACAGATGTCCGCGTGTTTGGTCAGGACACTCGGATTGAATGTGCGATTGCAGTGCGGGCATGCCTGCAGCTCCTCCTCACAGTTATCAGGTATCATTTCATTTAGATCGGATGCCATTTCGCGTTTTATTACTTTGAATCGAAATACGATAATTTGGAAAAGACCGTAAAAATTTGGAATAAAATAACAAAAATAAAAAGCTGGCTTCAATACAAAGGTGCTAGCAAGAATGAAAAAATGTAAAAATATTGGAAGCTAGTAGAGCTCTACCCAGTTACACGTGTGTGAATTGAATGTCAGTGAATTCTATGATGCTTCATAACGATGACTTTTTACAACAGCCAGCAGAGTTGATTTGGGAATAGAAATCGAAAAAATGTTCCATATGTTATCGATTCATGTGAAAAAGTATGTTGTGTAAAACTTGTCAAAGGAGCCAAGGCGAGGGAGAGAGAGAGAGAGAGAGAGAGAGAGAGAGAGAGAAGGAAATATTAACAGCCGTTTCGATATAGTCGTAAATTTTTTAATTGCAATTTTATACTGTTTGCTAAATATTTTCGCTGTATTTAAGTGTATTAAATAAATAAATTGACTGGCATATAAATATATTAAGTTAGCAGTATTCATATTTATAATTAAGCTCTTTTTGCTGCGTTGTCCAACACTGTTTTCGGCATATTTTGCCATAATGTGCCATATTTTGCCATAACAGTTTATTTCGTTGCGTTACCCAACACTGCGTTGCACAGCACTATTTTCGGCATATTTCATTGGCCATGGTTTGCGGTTTTCATTTTGTAGCGTTACCCAACACTGCTTTTGCCCGCAGTGTGCTTTTTTGCGGCATTATCTAACACTATTCCTCGCATATTTCGCTATACGTGGACTGCAGTTTTTCATAATTAAGCTCATTTTGCTACGCTACACGCTCTCAAGTTCGCCTGGACCCCGTTTATTTCGCTCAGTGTAGCTGCACGCAGCTGCGACCCATTGCGATCGACTGGACTGACTGGGAACTGCTTCAAGTCGTTCATTGAATTGAATGTTGAAATGGAATTATAAGACAGACAGCGCTTTATACAAATTATGGCCTGCCCCGGTCTGCCCTGGTCTGGTCTGGATCTGGCTGGGCTTTTGCTGTGCTTTGCTTTGCTTCGCACGCTGCCTGCTGCTCGAGCACTTGACTGGCAGGCGCTGGCCTGCGCTGCATTATGGCTGCCATATTCGCTCTCGCTGGTCCGGCACTCATGTTGCCCCATTGCGTGGCGGCACGTTGCACCGTTCCGGGTGCATTTAACGAACGCATTTTTTATATCTCTCTGCCCCACCATGCCGTCGCCCTAACTCGCCACCTCCCTCGGGCATCGCACGCTCCTCCCCTCTTTGTTGGCTGTGAAGTGATTTCCAAAATGATTATTTTTTGACACATGGGGCAACACCTGCATAGCATTTGACGTCGCCGGCCGCAACGTTGCAGCTGCCACAGAGCAGCGGATCCCAATGCCAAAGAGCCAGCCGCCTTCAATATGCATCAAATGCCAGAGCCATGTCGATGCGACGGCTCCAATACCCAATCCCTCCGCCCCACTCACACAGCTCGTTATATTTAAACACACACATGTGTGTGTGTGTGTTTGAGTGCGAGCGTGTCTGTGTCTGTGTGTGTGTGTGCTGTTTGTGTATAATTATATAATTTGACTGCTGCAATTATGTTGTTCTTCGTTAATTGAAATGTAAACGTCATCATTATGATAAGACGATGTCGAGGCCCGCTCCGACCCGATGTGGGCATTGCGCCCAACTTGTTGTTATTATTGTTAGCGACGCTGACGTGGGCATGCAACTGCGCCGACTGCGACGCCGACTGCGAGCGTGTCAATTCTATTTGTGGTGCCAGACCTGGTGGCAGGAGACGGCAGACGGCAGACGGGAGATGGGAGATGGGAGACGGCAAGCGCTGCACACGCAAGCCAAAGGGCCCAGGCCCGATCGACGGCCCATTAGTGAAGCATATTTCATAAGCCTCCATTTGTTGGGGATCTCAAGTGTTGGCTAACGTCCATACGATATGAGTATTGTCAATGACTATCGATTGATTTAACACAAAATTTCAAAAGAGTGAAGCAAGTATGCTCATCCAATTATTATTGCTAGAAATTGCATATACTTGCTTTATATGCAAATATAAATTATATCATTCCCAAATCTTGTATATAGTTTGATTATTAGAATAATATATTATGTATAGTCCTATCGAGCTATCGATAGAATTTACAGCATTGCTGCTACACGTTGAGCTGGAGTCAATCATTTGAGAGCAGGCGCTGAAATAAACAAAATTTCATATTTTACAACTGAAAGTTAAAAGTTTTACAAGTTTTCAATCATCAACTCGTATCGATTGCAAGCAGTCTGCTCCGTCTGCACTCGCATTGAGGATGCTCACCAAACGTTTGGACCAGCTCCGGGCTATGGCAGTGGCACATAACTTGCTCACGGGCCGCTCAACTGCTGCTCAGCAAGTTGGTCGCATTTACAGTACAAAGAAAATGCAAAATCAACAACAGCAGCAGCAGCAGCAGCAGCAGCAGAAGCAGCAGCAGCCGCAACAGCAGCAGAAACAACAACAACAGCAACCACAGCAGCAGCCGCAGCAGCAGAAGTCGTCCAAGCAAATGCCGCAGCAAAAGTCCTCCAAGCAAATGAAGGAGCAGCAGCAGCAGCAGCAGCAGCAGCAGGAGTCATCGCAAAAGCAAGAACTATCGCCAGAGCAAACACCATCGCATGACGATGAGTCGAAGGGTGGAGCGGCCATGTCGGAAGTCGATTGGCTGACGCAGGAGCTGGCCACCATCAAGGTGGAGCACAAGCAGCTGCTGGACAAGTACAAGCGCGCGCTGGCCGACGGGGAGAACTTGCGCCGTCGGCTGAACAGGCAGATCGACGAGGCCAAGCTCTTTGGCATACAGGGCTTCTGCAAGGATCTGATCGAGGTGGCCGATGTACTGGGCCATGCCACCCGGTCGGTGCCCAAGGACAAGCTGAGCACAAATGCCGAACTGAAGAGCCTGTACGAGGGCCTCAATCTGACGCGCGCCTCGCTGCAGCAGGTGTTCAAGCGGCATGGCGTCGAGATCTTGGATCCGATCAATCAGAAATTCGATCCCAATCTGCATGAGGCGCTCTTCCAGACGGTGGACAAATCGGTCGATGCCGACACTGTGGTGCAGGTCAACAAATTGGGCTACAAATTGCACAAACGTTGCATACGCCCCGCTCTGGTCGGCGTCTCCAAGCGCTAAACAGCAAAGTCATGCAGTGCAAAAAAAAAAATATATATAAATATATATATCTGTATATGAATATGCATATATATGTATAATGCATATATATACATATACATATACATATACATCTATATATATATGTATGTATTCTGGACAGTTCCAAGAGCCATTCAATATCCATAATACCTGTCCACATGGCCACATGGCCACATGGTCAAGCACACATTGTTCGCAAAATTTTCTTTGTCATGCCACAAAATTCACATAAAATTCACATTCACGCACTCAGCCAGCCAACGTAGACAGCTTAAAGTTCTCATAATAAAAAAAAAAAAAAAAAAGGAATAAATCAACAAAAATAAAAATAATAATTATATTCAGTTTGTGCCAAAGGAATTTCAAGTATAACAAATTCAACAGCTTATTGTGTCTTGAGAAGCGCATAGAGAGGCGCAAATGAGTCACAATATGCAACGCAGAGCAAGTTAGCCGATGTGGGAATATATAGAAGAGCGCTGAAATATATGAAGTTACATTTGAGAATTAGTTAAGTTCTCTACAAATAGAGAGATCTAGGGTTATATACAGGATTAAATATATAAACGTATAGCTATATAACTATATGAATTCTTTTACTATCAAGTAATTGCACTAGATGTTGCAATACTTTTGGCAGCTCTGGCTCTTGCTTGGCTTGTATGTCAATCAAATGGCTTATTTGTGAGAAGCACATAGAGCGGCGCAATGGCAATTAAACAGGGCGACGGAAACCCATTAAAATGTTGAGCGGCCATTTGAGCAGTCTGCGGCGCTGCTTTTGGCCCGAAAACTAGGCAAAAGTAGCAAAAATGCCAAAAATCAAGAAAAACTTAACAGACGCTAGTGTGTGTCTGTCTGTCTGTGTATGTGTGTGTGTGCGAAAGTGCGCACAAATATTTTCAATTACAAATTGTATTTTTCCGTTTAGATAAGCAAAATTTATGGCAGTTCCAGCAGCTCGGGCCAGGCAACTGCTTGTAGACGCTACAAACTGCCGCCCCCCCCCACCCCTCTCTCCTTCTCTCTCTCTCTCTTAGTTGGCGTTCAATGGCTTCGCCTTCGATCGTCCTGCGGCAACAAACACTTTTGCGCTTCGCCGGCGACGCAGTTGTAAACAAGGCTGCAACACGGAGAAGAAAAAAAAGCAACAGAAAAAATAATGCAAAGAAAGGAAAAACAGAATAGAAAAGCCAGCGGAAGAGCAAGAGAGATGGGGGAGAAGCAAAAGGAGCAGCAGCAGACGGCGCAAAGGACCAAGCGACGCCAAGCGGCAAAAAGCGAGCCGCCCGCCGCCAGAACGTAGAAAAAACTACGGAAAAGATGAAATGACGTACAGATTTACAGAGTATTTTCTCTTACGTGCTTTTGTGGCGCCGCCAAATGTCACGTACGGCAGACACACCGAGCCGCAGGTGGGGCAAGCTCTGCAAATACATGTGCGTGTGTGTGTGTGTGTGTGTGTGTGTGTGTGCCTAGTGTGCGTGTTTGTGTTTGGAAGGCGTGCCACATCGCTGGGATGCTCGCTGGGCTCATTCTAGTCTCGGTCAGATCCCAGACCAAATGAAATGCAATGCGAGATGCGAGATGCGAGATGCGAGATGCCTCGCAACTCATTACAAATGAAGACTCAACAAGGCCACGTTTGACCCCAGCTACGAGCCGGAGTCATGCAGTGCCCCAAAAATTCCCCGACACGCCCCGTGGACAGCGGTCAGCCAGCCAGTCGAGTCGCTCAACGATTCGTAAGAAAAGTTTTCACTTGGCTTTCGGCCACAGTACGCAAAATGCTTGCACTTCAAATTGAATTAGAGTGAATATAACAAAAGGTGAAGGTGTTGGTGAGTGGGGAGAGAGAGAGAGAGAGAGAGAGAGAGAGAGAGGGAAAGCTGGCGAAGAGGTGGGCGAAGATTGGGACTGCGGGGGAGTGCACAACGTGCTGCTGCTGCTTGACAAAAAGTTTGCCATCAACGTCTGGGGCATATTAAAGTCGAAGGTGTTGCAGCAACGACTGGGCGTGGCATCCGCAGCGCCTGGACATGGCACGTTTGTCGCTGTCATTTGCTTACTTTTTTATTATTTTAATGCTTTATTGATAAGTCGTTTATACACACACACACACGCACTTGCACGCAGACCTATGCATATATATCGTATATTCAAATTTCCAATCACGTGCGTAGCCCAAAGACGGAAATTACAGACGACTGCTGCGGCCAGAGAGAAAGGGGTATAGAGAGAGTGATACAGTGAAAGAGAGAGAGAGAGAGAGTGAGTGAGTTGAACACTTTGGCTACATTAAAAAACTCTTAACACGATCGACTCTTAAACGTTATTAATCAATTATCGATCAGCCAAAACATAACAGATGTCATATGTGTATATGGGCTCATATATACGCGTCTTTATGGCTATGCAAAGTCTTTTAGCTTTCTCATAAAATCAACATCAAGCCGAGGCGAGTCAATATAGATATCGTTATTCTATCTGTTGCCACATCTGCGTCTTTGTTTTTTTTTTTTTTTTTGTATATAAATAAAACATAAGAAACTCGATACGTTGATTGGCAGAGTGTTTATGTATGTAAATGGATGCGTATGTGTCTATAGGAGAGCTTTGCTGTTACGATATGCCTCATGTATATGTATATATGGAGAGAGTCTTGCTGAGACGATATATCAAGAACACGATATGTGTGAGAGTCTGGCTGATACGATATTAAGAATAAATGCGTGTGATATTCTCATACGATATTGTATATATAATATGACTATCGTATGAGAGATGTCTTTACGATATGTTGGAGATATATTTGTGAGTCTTTATTTTACGATATTCATGGCATATGCAATGTATGACATATTTTTACGATTTAGCATATTCTTTTCTGATACGATATTCACAATGAATACAATTTATCATATTAGCTCCAGTATATCCATAGCTCCAGTAGTTATTAATATATGCGATATGTGAGTGGATCTGGTGTAATATATATTGACGATATTTGTAAGAGTCTTTATGTTAAGATATTGATATTACATACGATATATGTCAGTCTGAGTTTCTATGAGAGTTTCTAGAGTTTTTGTGTGTTACGATATTGAGTGTGTAAACGATATATGGTGTATGTGTGACTGATACTAAAGCGATAGTGACAATATTTACGATATTCGTGAGTGTCTTTATGTTGGGATATTTACAATAAATACGAAATATGTGAGATCTGTTCTGATACGATATTGATCATTTCGTTACGATATATGTGACTCACATAATGTGAGAGCTGATACGAGATGATGTTGACAATACGAGATGGTATTGACAATATATACGATATAGGGGGAAGTCTTGCTGTTACGATATAAATACGTGAAAGACTGCTGATATAATTTTTACAATATATACGACATATGATAAAGTATTTCTGTTGCGCTATATTTTTCGCTTACGATATTGACGCTATATGCGCATCTTGCTGCTACGATATTGACATTATATGAATATGAGCATATTAATTCGTATTTCTTCTTACGATATAGACATTATATATACGAGTATGAATAGGAGTTTATTTACTTCTATACATGTATGCAAACAGAAAGAATAAACCCATTTTGTGTACCTTACAGGGTATTCGAGTGTGGCAAAAGTATTTAAAAGTTGCTTAAAGATACATTTCAACTTCTATTTAGTTGGCGGCATCCGTCGCTGGGGTAAACAGCAGCAAAACGGCAGCAATTGCTAAGTTAATTTTCATTTGCCGCTAGTGGGTTGCGATAAGCGACGAGCGACGAGCGACAAGCAACTAGCTACAGTGAAGCCTCGACTTTCGCAAACACACACACACACACGCACACACGTACACACTTTATTTGCTTTTCGAGCACTTTTACGCAACCTGATGCGCGACTTAACAAATTGCTCACACTTTCTGGCTCAAGCTACGAATCGTTTTTAATGCGTCCTTAATTAGTCTCGATGCAATTATATCCGTGTGTGCATGGGTGGTTGGGTGGCTTGATGTGACTGTGTGCGTGTGTGTGTGTGTGTGCTGCCAATTTTGTGGCACATTCGATATTTACAATTGGCCGCATTACTTGAGTTGCAGTTGACTGGCGGATGAGGGACCCTTAGCCACAAGTGTGGCGCCACTTGGCAGCAGTTGCTGTTGCAATTAGTTGCTTGTACTTCATGTACACACACGTGTATATAGGTATGCGTATGTGTGTGTGTGTGTGTGTGTGTGTCGATAAATCCGCAGCTTGCTCAATGTTGAGCGTTTTAATTGTTTGCCATTTGTGTGCGGGCTGTGCGCTGGCATGTGGCATGTGGCAAATGGTAAATGGCAAGTTGCAAGTTGCGAGTTGCAAGTTGCAAGTCAAAGGAACTGCTTATGCCACCTTGCTTGCAGCAAGCTCGTGTTTTTTTCCCCTCTCTCTCACACTTTTTCATCTCGTTTTTTTTTTTTTGCGCTGCAGCATGCCAAAAGCTTTAAGTTGCAATGCACACACACACACACACACGCACAGATGCATGCGCCATGTGTACTTATATTCATATCCATATCCATATCCTTGTGCTGCAGCTGCAGCTGCCGCAAATTGCGGCACGACTTGTGGCATGCTCCACTTTTATTAACTTTTTAATGCAGCGCTGCCAGAGAAGTCATAGCTAAGCCCCGTGCCCCACTCCACTCCCGCTTGCCCCATGCCCCGTGCCCCATGCATCCGTCTCTGCTGAGTTCGGTTCAAGAGTTTTGCTAGCTTTTATAAGTTCATGTCTAGCAGCTGCTGGTGGCTCAGCTCCGGTTCCTGTTGCCCTGTACTGCCCCCCACCCCACCCCTTCTCCGCTCCCTTCCCTTCGCCTTGCTAGTTCCAGCTGCTAACTTCCAACTCTCTCTTTGTCTCTCCCCCTCTCCCTCTCTCTCCCTCTCTCTCTCTCTCTCTCTCCCTCGCACTCATTGTGCTTGCAGCTCCTGTTTAAGCTCGTGAAGTAGTTTCTGTGGCATTTTTGGTGGCTTTTGGCTCATCCTTGACATGCAAATGCCTCAGCTACTGCTTTTTCAGCTGCTGCTGCTGCTGCTGCTGCTCCTCCTCCTGCTGCTGCTGCTGCTGTTGGCTCTTCACGGTGCTTGCTTTATTGGTTGGTAAAAAGTTTTTGGCCGAATTAATTACATTTTATTGGGCTGCAGCCCTTTTGGCCGGATGAAGATGTTTTCTTTTTCTTTTTTTTTTCTTGTGTTGCTTTGTTTTGTTTTTCCTTGTTCTGAGCTGCGAAATTCCAGTGTGCAGTCAAGGGTTAAGGTTCATCTAATCATAATAATAACTTGATGCGCCCAAACGAAATATAAAAAGACAACAACCAAACAATAACAATAACAATCCATGCAACAACAACAACAACAACAACTGAGAATCATCAAAAACATGCAGCTGGATTCGCTGAGCGCTGTCAGAGGCTGCGCGTTGCGAAGCTGTTAAAATGCATTTTATGACTTTCAAATACGAAAGCTCGTAAAAAATGTGCCACAAAATGTTGCGTGGCAGCAGCAGCAGCAGCAGCAGCAGCAGCAGTGACAGCGGCAGCAGCAGAGGCACGGGGCAACTCCCTGCCAGTTGCGGTATTGACATAAAACGCCAGGCAACCAACAATCAGGAAAACAAGTACTTACTGCGTCGACACCAAATGCGCGTTTTTATGGCTAATCAAACCTTTGCCACAGACAAACAGACAAACAGACGGACAGACGGACAGATACACTGAATGACTGACTGACAGACAGCAACAGCAACAGCAACAGCCACGACTGATAAAATAACACGTTTCCACTGTCATGCAACAGCAACAGCTGCAACACCAAGAAATAGAAGCAGATTTTTATAGCAACTATCGTGCGTTGCAACTTTTAAGTTGCCAAACAAAATTAACAATTTATTTATTTATTTATTATTTTTTTTTTTTTTTTTGGTTAAAAATAGAAATAGGAAATAAAGATGTCCTCAAATTTAAAGCTTAATGAATTCACATATGAGATATAAGAATATAAAATAAATATAATAATATAATATAATATCAATGAACAATGATAAAGTTGGTGTAGAGGAGCAATAAGCAAGAAGAGAGAGAAAGAAACAAAAATTTTTCTAAATTAAAAACAAAAATAAATAAATAAATAAAATATGCACCTAAAATATTTATCATAATTATCGTTTTTATAATGAAATAATGTTCTTTTTTTACATTATTATTTTGCAACAATTATAATAGTAATAAATATAATATTCTTATTAATTTGATAATATATTAACAAGTAACAATAATAAATTAAAGAAACAAAAAATTAAGAAAAATTTAATTGTTTGGAAATCTTATATTATTATTATGTTTTTTTTTTTTTTTTTTTTTTACTTTGATTATACATTTAATTAAATTTTTAATTTTGATGTAAATAAATTTTATTAATATATAATAATAATTTTAATCAATTTATACATATTTATTTATTTCATATTTGTTTATTGAAGAAAAGCTCTCTCAAACTTAAGATCGATATAAAGCTTTAAAGATTCTCAATTTTCAAAGATCCTGAACAAATATCAGCTACTCAATTAGACTTGCTCTCAATTAAATTTTCTCATCAATTCTCCCATTTCCAATATAGTATCTACAATATTCCAAAAACCCGCGCAATCATGGCCATTGCATTTGTAGAAAATTGAGGTAAATTATAAATGTCATCAAGTAATATCGAGCTGAAAGCACGCGCATATAAAAGGCTATTCAAATCGACATTAATGACACGATGAAATGGTAGAACCGAATCGAAAAATATGGTCAAAAATAATGCGAATAGCGCGTTGCGGCAGTCGGTTGAAAAATCTGTGTGTTTAAAACTCTGTTGATAAAGCAGCATGTGTGTTGTTTACAACTGTGTTTATGTGTGTGTGTGTGTGTGTGAGTGTGTGTGTGTGTGTGGAGTGTCAGCTGTTTATGATGCGTTTACGACACGTAACAGGACACGCACACGCGTCAGGCCAGAGCCAAGGCGCAGGCGGCGGCAGCTGAGGTAATAGCAGCAGCAGCAGCAACAACAACAGGAGCAATAACATCGCTGGCAGCAGCATCGTTAAAAGCGTCCCGGAGTGGGGCCCACAGGCTCGTAAAACTAACGCGTCCCGAACTAAAATAATAGTGAGACCGATTGCCGTTGTTGTTGTTGTTGTTGTGATTGCAAAACACGCAAATTGAGGGGCGTGGCGAGGGGAGGGGGGGGGTGTGGGCAGAGCGAATGTTGAGGGCGCCCAACAATTCGGCAGCCGGCGCCAAGCGCCTAATAATAATAAAGCAAAAAGAAAATATAAAAAATCAAAATCAACAACGAGACGAGGGAGGTGGAGGTGGAGGTGGAGCTGCAAGAGGTGCAGGAGGTGCAGAAACAGGGGCAGAGGGATGAAGAGGAATTTATTTGATTGCGTTTGATGCTCGTAAAAATCAATGAAAACATTTTCGAACAGCCCCGCTGAGCCACCTTTGCAAATCTCGTGTCGGCTCCACCTACAAGCGAGCGGCAAGCGGCAAGCGGCAAACGTCGTGGAGCTCCGAGCGCCAACTTTTAACTCCTTTGGCTCGCCCCATGTTGTTGGAGCTATTCCAATGAAATGCCGTTGAAAAGTTTGGAGCCAAGTTTCGTATGAAATTTGTAACAGCCTCAAAACAAACTATAAAACTCCAAAGTTTGAGTTTCTTTGAAACTGTTTTTAGTTTTTAGCTGTTTGTTGTTGCTGTTGTTGCTGCTGTTGTCGCTGTTGTTGTTGGGTTTTTTATGTTGTAGGTAGAGAGCGATAGAAAGGAATGTGTTTGATGCCAGTTAATTGGATTAACACTGAAGATGCGTGTGTCTATGCATCTCTGTCTCTCTCTCTCTCTCTCTGTTACTCTCTGTGTGTGTATGTGTGTATGTGTGAAGTGAAATTCGATTTATGACCAAAATGATTTAATTGCCAAAATGCCAAAGAAACTGCAGCGGACAATGGACTTGGGCTGCTTGGGCCCATGGCTGATGCTTTTGATCTAGGAAATGAACGTCTTGAAAGCTTTTAGTGCTCAGAAGATAAAGTGGTCTAAAAAACAAAAACTTTGTTGCTGTAGCTGTTGTTGTTGTTGTTGTTTGCTTTGACGGCCATTTCGTAAAGATGTCAAAATAAAATGTGAAAAAAATAAATAAAATTAAAAAAAAAAAAAACTATTTGATTTTTCGTTGAATAATAAATCAAGTGAATAAATCAGAGTAGAATCTTGAAACTTGAATTCGATATATGTATATACATACCTACACATAAAAGTTGAACCATATCTAGATATATGTGAATATATTATATAAATAAATCAAAAGACATTTTTTTTTTAATTAAATATAAAAATAAAATAATAAATATATATTAAACTTTTTTTTATAAATTATATTTATAAAAATAATAATTAAAACAATTAAAAAACAATAAAAAAAATAAATTTTTATTAAATTAAATTAATTAATAATAAATATATTTCTAAAAATAATAAAAATATAGATTAAAAATAAAATAAATTATATATTCGATATATTTAAAAAATAAATAAATAAAAATATAATATAATATAACTTTTTAAATAAATTAATATAAATAAAAAATATATTTGTATATAAATATATACATATTTTTTAAATTTTTTTTATTTTTTATTATTAATTATTCATTTATTTTAATTTTCAACGGATAATATCCATTTACCTGGTTTCATTTTATTTTATTTTACTCTATTTGTTTATAATGTTTATTGTTTATTTATTTATTTATTATTATTATTTTGTTTTTTTAATTTTTTTTTTATTTATTTATTTATATATATATTTTTTTATATTCAACAAACTTGAGAGAAGTTAGTATTGACTTTAGACATGGTTTGCTCTCGCCATTTGAGGCAATTAATTGCTCCGACTTTTTCACATTTCATGCATTTCATTACAAATGGAAAGCTAAAGAAAAATACTATATAGGAGATCTGTATTCCATATTTGGTGTTTCTATTCAAAAATTGTTCTTGTCAAGAACTTTTTGCATATCCATTTCGATGCCGTCAAAGCAATCTCTATCACTGTGCCAATGTTTCTTCCAATCAATTTTTTGTGCCTTCGATGACATTTTTATTAGCTCAATCGTAGCGTAGCATCGTCCTTTCCTTTGCCTTTTCAGCTGGGAGGCTGCCTGTGGCAACATTAGCCCAGCATTTCATGTAAATTCTTTGCAACTTTTTTTTTTTTTTTTTATTTCCAAAGATGAGCTGGGACATGAGCAGGCGAGATTGATATTAAACATGAGTCAAAGTCAAAGTCAAAGTTGTTGGCATAAGTGAGGCACAAAAATACCAACATTAGGTCACAAAATGAGCCAAAAATGCAATATCTGATATAGGAGAAGTGCAATAAGAAGGCTGTCATTACTTGATGAGGTGAAAAGTTCGACTCAAAAGAGTCTCTTTCTACTCTCTACACTCGCCCTCTCTCTCTCTCTCTCTCTCTCTCTCTCTCTTCTCTCTCTCTCTCTCTCTCTCTCTCTATCTCTCTCTTGTATATAATAATTGTCTTTAATTCACATTAAATATCCGTTTGCTTTTAATTTAATTTAATTAGCTGCGTATCTATTATTAGTTGGAACTTAAGCTCGGCTTACTTGGGCCAAGGCAACCTGAATGAAACCAACTCAAAGTAATTGAAGCTCAACTGCTCAATTTTCATAAAAATGGATTTGTGTTGTTTCAAATTTGACGCAATTTGTGGAAATTATGTTTGCCTTGTGCTGTGCTTGTGTTTGGGGTTGAGGGTTGGAGTTTCTGTTGTTGTTGTTGTGCTGAAATTTCAGGCATTTCGCTGGTAGAGCGCATTCCCGCAACCGCCTTGTTGTCAGCTTACACATTTTTGCAGCTGTAATTAATGAAAGTGGCCGGGATGGAAATTACTGGAAAAATGGAAAGCTGAGTAAAGTGGAAAAAGGACGACCCCATGTCCTTAACTCAAGTGAATCAAAGTTCAACCAGCTTGTCTGGTAATTTGATCAGCGCCATTGTTGTTGCCATTTTGTTGTTGTTGTTGTTGTTGTTGTTTGTTATTGCTGCTGTTGGCTTTGTTTAAAGGACACAAACTGTTGTTGCTGTTGCCGTTGTGTTTGTCCACAGTGTCGGGCATTCGCCGGGCTAATAAGTTAGCTAGCGAATGGGCAGCGAACGCTCGAATGGGCAGGTCAGCTCAGCTCAGCTGAGCTCAGTTAAGTTAAGTTCAGGTAAGGCTCGGGGCTTCAGCCAATTGGCTTTGGCCTTTTGCATATGGCAATGGAATCCCATGAAATGTAAACGTGGCTCAAGTTGCCTTCCCTTCTAGTATGTATGTGTGTGGGTGTGGGTGTGGGTGTGCAACGAAATAAAATTAGTTCAATGAGCATTTGTGCAATCAACTGATTTTAAACAACAAAAATTGGGGGCTGTAATCGAAGTTGAGCAGTTGAGCAACCCTTCATGGCCGAAAAGGGTTGTTCCCGGATTGTGGCAAATAAATTTCACACATATTTGCACACTCATATGTGTGCGTGTGCGTGCGCGTGTGTGTGTGTGTGTGCAGTCAATAACTTTTGCTACAAGGTCGTCAGCGTCTTGGTTGATTGTACTGGAAGGAATAAAGCGAACGAGTGCCCCCCACCCGAAGCCTTACGCCCCTCGCTATGGCCTATGGCCATGACAAGCATATGAAAATGCCATGTTATGTATGCTTAATTTTGTCGAGCGCCCATTTATGGAGTGGTGTGGGTGGTGGCTGGTTGGGTGGCAGCTGAAGCTATCTGCATGTAAACAGGCTCAGGACAATGCCAGTGCCTTGCACGTGACTCATGAGGTAGCTCAACATGACGACACAAAACTGCGAAGACAAAAAAAAAAAAAGGGTTGCCTGTGGGTCTTCACACACACACACACACACACACACACACACACACACACACATGGGCTATTGGTTATTTGTGGGACTTCAGGAAATTTGGTTGCCCGGACGATTATTGCATCACAGATCATTGGACAACAATTGTAAATTGATTAGAGCGACAAACTTGGCCATTTGATGTGGCAACGGCAGCTGATGAGTCATGCTGTTGCAGGTGAACTAGTTCATGCTTGGAACTTGGAGCTAGCTCATTTGCCCGGAGCCAGAGAGCTATTTGCTCACTTTACAATTTGCATGCGAATGCTTCGACTCTGGCATTGCTTTAATATCTGACTTTAAGTCGCTACACACACGCCCACTCACGCCCATTCATACTTGATGCCAATATGTATATACACAGCTTCATAATCATCATCTTCACAATCTCATGATTGCGTTTGATTATCATTGCGGGCCGCATTCATTGCGCTGCCTCTGCTTGCTTTAGACATTTTTGTCAATTTGCTGTGAACTCGCGTCATTTGCAAGCGCTGGCTGAATGGCTGTGGAATGGGGGAAGGGGGAAGGGTGGAGTACGGCGAAAATGGCAAAGCCAAGGGCAACTGCAAAGGGAAAGCGGCGGGCAGGAGGCAGCAGACAGCAGACAGCAGGAATGCTAGTCGCATTTGCTACAACACGATTTGCTTTAACTGCGAAGGTTTCGCAACGGCGTCTGCTCCGCGCACAGCCAGCAAAGGTAGCCCATGCCAAAGAGCACACACACACACACACACACACACACACACACACACACACACCTCACACTCACAGAGGCACATCTTATTTATTTCTATTTTTATGTGTCACACACGGCACAAGGAGCCACGCATTTTATTTTGCTGCGCATTTTCACTCCTTTCTTGTTGGCAAGCAGCTTCTGGTTGCTGGCGCCGCCGACTCCTTCGACTCCTTCGACTCCTTCAACTCCTCTCCGGCATCTAGTTCACCTTTAACTTTTTCTGTTGTTGTTGTTGTTGTTGCTCGTTTCTTTCTTCTCGTCCTCCTTGCAGCTCCTTTGGCATTTCGTACACGGCACGACATTCTCCCAATTGTGTTATAAATTCAAAAATGAATAACGCACGTTTGCCTGTGGTTTAAAATTCTATTTCATTTTATTGCCATTGCCTCTCGCCTGTCGTCTGTCCTCAGCTCAGTCCAGCTCTTTGCGAGCTGTGGTTCTAGCTGCTGGCATTTCGTTACGTTGCCTTTATGAAATGCTTTCACTTTTTCGACAGTCTCCACTGTATTTTATTCTATATATTCTCTCTCTCTCTCTCTTTTTCTCTCTCTGTCTCTCTCTATTTTCCTCACTTAAATGGCACACATTTGTTCTGTTGCTTTCGTTCTTTCTGGTCTGCCAGCACTCGCTCAATTAAAACAGTTTTTTTTCGGGGGGAGGGTGCTGGGTACTGCAAAAAAATTGTCCCCAACTCAGGAGGCCTCAGTCTTCGACTTTGTGTGGGGAGAGAGAGAGAGTGCTGCCAGTGCCTAACCAAGCTACCCTCTGCCCCTACCCACCTACCCACCTACCCACCTCTCTGTTTTTGCCTCTACCGCTCACCTACCAGAGGTAGAGCTGCCTTTCGTGTGTGTTTGTTAAAGCTGCTTAAAGAGTTTCCACAGCCATCGCAGCGCGCATTCTGCGGTCTGCTCTGACATTTCTTTTATGACCTCTACTCAGCGCTCCCTCTCCCTCTCCCTCTTCCCCTCGCTCGTACAGTGTGGATTTATTTTTGGCCCAGAAATTGATTTATTAGCCCTAAGCTTCTCACTGCTAGCTTTTTAAGTGCCTCAACTCTGAGCTGCTGTCGTAGCACTCGGCGAACTAGTTCCAAATGCTGGCAATTGGCTTATGATATGATGGTTTGGCTGCATTTTCAGCTTTACATATATTTAGTTGATATACTCATTCGCACGTGCTGCAAAAGTGTATATTGGTTGCGTGCAATGGCCGTCGAATGAATGGAAATAGAAAATAGATTGCAAAATTACCTTTTCGATGAGGTATATATCAAAATAGTATATTTAACATAACTTACAAAATTTAAAAAAAATGGCAAGGAGATCACTTTTTTACTTGATTTACACAAAAACTCAAAATATCGATAATTATCGAGAAAGAATTTTTTTCAAGTGGATAGAAAATTTACGATTTATCGCGATATTCGATTTAGCGGGGTATTCAAAATTTACCAATTGTAGAGCTCCTAAATGTAAGAGCTAAGATCCCTGCAGATTTCCTTTGTGACACTTTTACTCCCAAAAAGTACAGAGTATTCCGCAGTCGTTACCAAGCACCTCCCCTCCCCCCCCTACTGTCACATATTTACTTGTTAATTTCGTTATAAAGTCTGCAATTGTTAGATATTGCTAGTTAGGCATGAGATGAGTTCGATCTAGACAATGGAACAATGAGTTATTGGGACATTGGGACAGTCGAGCCTTGAGCTTGGACTGTCCTCTCAGTATCAGTCAATCAGTTGGCTTTTTGCTCTCTGTGTGGCTGCTCAAAGAGTTAATTCAATTGTAATGAGAGCTCAAGTCAATTGCAATTGGCAAATGCTGATGGCAGGCTGATGTCAAAGGCAGTGCGGCCTATATATGCATGTATGCGTGTATGTAGCTCATATAAACCAAATATCAGACAAACGAACTGCCAATTTGGCATTCAGATATTGACAACTAATTGAGATCAATCTGTTCGACAAACATTCAATTAGCCATGGAATTTGGCCAAGAATAAAAAATCATTTTTACTTTAAAATGTAAATGTGTGCGGGTGTGTGTGTGCCTGTGTGTTTGACAGGCACTGTAGTTAGTATTTTGTATTTGTATAACTCAATTTCTTACGCTTGATAAAACATTTGCATTCCACATGCAAATTTCACTTTGATGAGTTTTTCATTTTCATTTTCAGTTTTCAGCTGCTGCTGCTGCTTATTCCCTTTTATAGTGTATGCCAAAAGTATACGCATGCTAATTAAATTGTATTTTGTATTTTTATTTTATATATACATATATATTCAATGTACTCACTCTCTCTCTCTCTCTCTCTCTCTCTCTCTGTCTTTCTCTATGATTACAGCATTTCCATATTTATAAGCAGCCGAGGCCAAGCACTTTGAGCTGAACTGAACATTTTTTGTTGGGAAATTGAGCTTTTCGACCTGCTGGTAAGTTTAAGAAAATACTGTAAATAGAGCGACCCACATGTATACTATATGGAGGCGATTATCTTGTCTCTTCTCTCTCTCTCTCTCTCCTCCGTCTGTGTGTGTGTGTGCATTTTGTTGATTTTACCGTTTTATCAAAGAACATCACAACAACAACAACAACAGCAGCAAATGAAACTTATTGGAATTTGAAAATGTCGACATTGACATGCGTTGAAAGCGTTGTCAGCTTCGATATGGCCACTGCTCCCCAATCTCATCTAGTCATGCCCCATCTCTCATTCTCCCTCTTACTCTTCCTCTTCCGCTCCCTCTCCCTATCTCTCTCTATGGCTGCCCAGTGTGCGTGTGTGTGTGTGTGTTTTTTTTTATATCAGTTTTATTGTGTTTTATGTCGCAGCAAAGTCAACCAAAAAGCGGCTTAAAAAAATTCAAGAGCAACAATCCAAAAGATGCGTATCATGTGGCTAGCATTAGGCATGCTCCCACTCGCCCTCTGCCACGCCCCCCGCCCCCTCTCTCCCAGCCAGCCCGTCTGCCCTCTCTGGCTGTTTAGCTAAAGATTTTCATTTTATTTTTCATAAATTGTCGCTGGACAAAAGTTGAGAAGCTGCAAGCATTTTCCTGCTTTTTCTTGTTTTTTATACCCTGAACCCATTGAAAATGGGAAATCAGGGTATAATGGTTTTGTTAAAAGTATGTAACAGGCAGAAGGAATCATCTCAGACCCCATAAAGTATATATATTCTTGATCAGGGCGACGAGCTAAGTCGATTTGGCCCTGTCCGTCTGTCTGGCCGTCCGTCCGTCCGTCCGTATGTATGAACGCGTCGATTTCAGAAGATATAAGAGCTAGAGACTTGAAATTTTTTTTCCTAGGTCCGTGTATATCACGCGCATATCAAGTTTTTCTTTAAATATCGATAACTACTCCCGATATTTTATTATCGATCAAAAACCTTATCGAATGCTAGTTATTTAATTATATCTCCTACACCTTTAGAGCTAGAGCTTCCAAGTTTTAAATGTAGACTTATATATATTTTATATAATTTCGATTTTTGTTGTAATTTTCCCCTCACCCCTATATCCACCCCCTCACCCTCACCTTTGTAAAAGACGTATTTCAAGTACTAGAGACTTGTGCTTTGGAATGTACATACATTTGAACATTATGATTATGTTCTGAAAGTTTCATTAAGATTGTACCTCTAGAAATTAAATTATTCAACAAAGAAATTCTTATAATGTTGCCCACACTACAGCGCAGCCCAAGCGCAGTCGCTGCTTACTGCGCAGTTAGCAGAGCGCGTTCTAATACGTGCGTGTGTATGTATGTGTGCCGAAAAGAAGTGCAGAGTGAATATCAGATTAGAGGGTTTAGGGTATCTCCTAGTCGAGCAGTCTCGACTAGAGTCCTCTTACTTGTTTTTTCTTGACGTAGCGCTTGTCCATGCTCTACCTCTCTCGCTCGCGCACACGCTCTGTCAGATATGCATCTCAGTTGTGCGCGTGTGTGTGTGTGGTATTTTATTGTCATTGTGGCTTTTTGGGGCTCGTTGACTGCCTTTTTTGTTGTTGTTATGGAGCATCTCTCTCTCCCTCTTTCTCACTCTCTCTTTTGTTAGGCTCAAGTAAATCAGTCTGTCGTCTAAAGATACACACAGACAGACAGACAGACAGACACATTGATATACACAGCCACAAATGTATTCGTAATTGTGCGCAGCTGCCTCGCCGACGCCGTTTTGTTTATGATTTGTCAAGATTTTAATCCCCGAAAATGTGTTTTAAATTGCAGCGCCTACGATAAGAATTGGGCCAGAGAGTGAAAGAGAAAGCGAATGAGTTGCAGTGACGCATGGAGAGTGGAGAGTGGAGAGGGTGACTGAGAGGGGGCAGGTAGCTGCATAACGAAACGAAAAGAAAACCTGAAATTGTTGTTGGCCAACAAAAAGAGTTGCGTTTCGGCAGAGACTGAGGAATGGAAGTGGAAGTGGGAGAGGGAATGGGAGTCAGGGAGAGGCTGTAGCAAGGAGACAGACATATGGCATCCATAATTTGAAAGAAAGACTGAAAGAACTGACTGCGTGGGGAGTGCTAATAAATTCACCTTTTACCACAAAATATTGCCAACATTTGCAAAAGACAAACAGCTAAGCCCAGTCCACACATATGTGTGCGTGTGTGTCTCTGTGTGTGTGTGTGTGTGTAATGTGTGGGCGGCTTCGCAACATAAACCTATCCCCAGTAACTGCAGCTACGCTGCTCTGCCCTCGTCAGCTCGCATTCGCCCTGCTGCTTGGCTGACTTCTGATTGAGGCAAAGCTCCAGGAACATTGTACGCTCCTCTCCACAGCCATTGCCGTCCGTCTGTCCGTCCGCCTGTCCGTCCGTCTGGGTGTTGATTTTTGTCAACCTAATACAAAGTGCAAACAAAATTTGTGTTGGCATTTGGTTAGATTTGCCATTGCTTTGGTTTTTCTGTTTTTTTTTTTTTTTTTTTTTTCTTTTTTTCACATTTTTTTTGTCGCCCTGAGAGCAGTGGCAGGAGTAGGTGTATCTGTGTGCGTGTGTTTCTGTTTGTGTGTGTGCTTGATAGCAGCCAAAGAAGAAGATTTTTATAAGTAAAAGCCATAGTGTGGCCAAGTGATAGCGTCTGCTTGCTGAAATTCTGCGTAAATGAAAAATACGATGAGAGCTGCAAATTGAGAAAAATGTGAGGTGCAGATTCAGAGAGATAAAGATACAACATAATGAGATAATTGAGCAAATCTGTCAAGCATAAAGATGCAATAAAAACTAATTATTTCTATTTAATTATGATATTTAAGAATATAATTGGCTAAGCGTATAATTGGGAAAAATTATATTGAGAGAGAGAAAGAGAGAGCGAGAGAGAGGGAGAGAGAGATATGTGAAAAAGGAACTTAGATGAAAATAAATAAGACTGCAGTAGTGGGGAGTAACCGACTATCATATACCTAGATTCCTTTAAATATGGATATATCACTGGGTAAAGTCAACTTCAGTTATCAAATTAGGGATTAGCATAAATTATAGAAAAATGCGATGAGTTACTGAGAACAAAGAATCAATCGTATTCTAAGGTATATAAATATATAGAGAGGAATATATATATTTTAGATTTCCAGTCAAAAAAAACAAAAAAAGGGATTGGGTTAGTTAATAATAGATCGAGAAAAAAATGAAGTAATATATAGACTTCTCTGAAAAATAGAGAATACATATCATTTTACATAAATTATTCTCCATATATAAACTTAGTAAAAAACAGAAAATATTTCTAAAATATATTAACAAGATATTTATCGTTGTTTTTTTTTTTTTTTTTATTTTTTTATTTATTTATGTTTTTTTTTTTTTTTTTATTTATTTATTTTTTTTTTAATTTATCAACTTTACTTCCATTTAAAATTCCACATGAATTTATCTAAAATTTTAGCTTTAAAAAAAAACTATAAATTTATTTATTAAAAGCAAGAGTAGACAATTTATTACAATAGCCAGAGACGGGCAACTGTTTGAATGAATACACTCATTCATTTATTCACTTGACCCGTTCAGTTCGTGATGTACAGAAATTTGGAGCTTTATTAATTAATTGTTCTGCTATTGTTATTGCTATAGATGCTGCTGTTGCAGTTGCAGCTGTTGTTGCTCTCAATTTGTGGCCTACATTTCGTGTTGCAATTGCTTGGTGGCAAGCTGCTTCGCGTTTGCCAAAACTTCCACTTGAGCCAGCCACTTGCAGCTAGAGTGCAACACCAACAAGTGCAACAACAGCAACAACAACAACAACAACAAACAGTCAATGCATGTTAATTAAAGTCATTACGTTGAAGGATGCCTGAATGGGAGCAGGGCGCAGGAAGCCGGAAGCTGGCAGCTGTGGTGCTGTGGTGCTGGGGGCGCTACCGGCAAGCGGCAAGCGGTGAGCGGTGAGCGGTGAGCGGCATGCCACAAATGTATTGGGCGTCGCTGCCAGACGCTGCCCGATCCCTGTTTTGGCCAGCATTACGGCTGCCATTTCAATTGGCCCGCCAAATTGGCCAATTTTCATATGCATGATGCGTTGGGGCTCAAGGCGAAAGAGAACTGTCGAATGTCGATTGAATGAGTGCATGAGTGCATGAGTGTGTGAGTGAATGGGTGCACGAGTGTGTGTCGACTGAGTGGATGGGGCATGAGCGACGCTTGCCATTGACATCAATGAATTTTTGACTATGGCAAGCTGAGCTGAGGGTGGTGGACTCGGGTGTGGGTGCAGCGTGTGGCACGTGTGCGGCAACAAAGCATCGTTCACATGCCACATGCCACATGCCACATGCCACATGCTGCATGCTACATGCCACTCTACAATAGCGACGATGCCTTGCAGTTAGATTTTTGAACGCAGTTGCCTTCTAATGATGTGCAACACGCACAAAATGTGCTAATGAGTTGACAAGACTGAGGGACAATCGATGAGGGAGAGCGAAACATAGAGAGCGTGAGAGAGAGAGAGAGAGAGAGAGAGAGAGGGAACTAATGAGTTGTCACCTTGTCTTGTTCAACTGAAACCTGTTGCACTCGAAAGCTTTGTTTTTCTCAATTGCTGCTAGCTGCACATAATTGAACTGGCCACAGCTGCCACCACGTATCCATAAGATACTTTTGGCTACCTAATAGATAGATAGCTAGAAATACATATATAAGCTGCCGCGCTTTACTGCTTCAGCTGCTGCACGAAAAAAGTTTAATAAAACAACTTCAAATCATAGAAATAGCCTTGGCTAAATTGCTTTGCCCAAACGCCCACACACAAACACAAACAGACACACACACATACACCTACACCGAGTGAGGGAGTCACGGCCAGTCAGTCGGTGGCGCGGGGGGGGTCTGGCAATCAGGCCAATTCTGAATAAAAAATGACTACCTGTGCACGAGTCCAGCTGAGCTGAGACTTGGCTACAAAAAAAAAAAAATGGCAAAAAAGAAGCTAATCGATTCAAGCAAATCGATAATTGATATATCGAAAACACAATTTACGTAATTCCAGCAAAAAGCTAATAGCGCAAAACTAATTTAGCCCAGCTATTACATATTCAAGCTATTATAGCTGTTTCTTGAACTACTTTTTTAACAGGCTCGACTATAATTGTAGAATGTATCACAATCAAAGGTAATTACATAACTGCTAAATAGTCATGGGGAAACTTGCAGAAGCAAACGGTACTTGGGCTAGAGAAAATAGTTATTAAAGGAAAAAGATTGAATTTCTTAGTAGAGTGAACATTTTTTTCTTTTTATAAATTTTGTATTTGCAATCTGTCTTGAAAAATAAAATATATAAAACGTAAAATGTAAAATATAAAATTTAAAATAAAAAATATAAAATATTAAATTTAAAATATAAAATATTAAATATAAAATATAAAACATAAAATATTAAATATTAAATATAGAACATAAAATTTAAAATATAGGTTATAAAATATAAAATATATAATATAAAATATAAATATAAACTATTAAATATAAAATGTAAATAAAAATATAAGATAAAAAATAAAAAAAGTAAAATATGAAATATACAATTTTAAATTTTGAAAATAAAATATAAAATATACAAAATTAAATATAAAATATGCAGTATGATATGTAAAATATAAAATATAAATTATAAAAAAGTATAAAAAAAATAACAAAATATAAAAAAAAAAAAATAAGCAATTGTCCACAAAATCTCATAAAATTCGAAACATGGTTAAAGAACCTGAGCAAGTCCTTTGTACCTTTTAAGTTCTATGAGTCAAGCCACAGTTCCATTCTATGCCTAGCCTATATATATGCATTTATATGCATATAAAATATAATATATAGGCATATCCTTGCTTAGCTGTTTGTTCAATTGGCAATTGGTGTTTGCGAAGCGCTTAGCAAAAATCAATTTTCTGCAGGCAACTCAATTATGCACTGGAAATGGAAATCGCATGGCTATAGAATTTTCTACTACTTCCATATATGTACACATATACATATATTAGAGAAATGTTTTTATTATTTAAATTGGAAAAAATGCATTTGATCAGTTGCTGGACATTTCTGGTCGGCTATGGCATTTAGCTAGTTTCTGGATAGCTCCGCCTTTTTTTATTTTTAATCTTCGACATGGGCAAACTCAATCAGCCAAATCAAAATGTTGCCTGCAAATAAACGGCAATGATTTGCTGTTGTTGTTGCTGTTGCTGTGGCATAGACGACCGCAAACAACTCGTTAAAATTTGCATGTGAAATGCAATCGGCTAAAACTGAAAAAGGCTAAACCAAAAACAGGCTACAAAACAGTGGCAAAATATAGGCAAAAACAAAAAAAAAAAGAGTCGAATTGATGAAACAAATAAGCGCGCACACGCATTCAGACACTCAAAACGTTGAGGGTGTTGCATGGAAGAGGGTGCAGGAGCAAGAGCTGGAGCAGGAGCAGGAATAGGAGTGCGGGCTGTGCCGCTGAGCTAGGGGAAGCAACAGGGAGCAGGAGCAGTAGCAAAGCCAGCGCCAGGGGCAGCCTATTGGCGTAGGTGTCCATCGTCAGCAGAGCTGGCCAGCTGGTAGGTTCTACTCGATGCCCAGTACAATAACAAAAATAACTAAACAACATTTTTGGCCATGGCGCACGGCACACGGCTATCAATTTGATATATCAATCAGCGTGGGATAAAAATGATTGCCAGTTGCTGCTCGATGGTCCGACAGGCATTCCGCTCCTGCTCCCACTCCCGCCCCTGCTTCCTGCTGCCTTTCCTCGATTGTTGTTGTTTGTAGTTCGTTATTGCTGTGCAGTGAAATCGAAATGCCTCAAAAAAGAAGAAGCAAAGAAGAAACAAGCATAGCAACAATAACAAATATCAGCAAAGCATGCCGAATGCTAAATACTCTAGAAATGCAAGTTCTGGTCAAGAATTTACAGTGCAAGCAATTAGTTTTCGTATGCACATAACGAGAGATGCGAAAAGACGGACGACAAATTGCATAGCTGACTAATCAAGCCATGGGGGAAGGAGAGAACAACAGCAACATCCAGTCAACAACAATAACACGAAATTTGTGGCGAGTGCAACATTCGGTGGCATGAAAAAGATTTGCATGTTGCCAGCCAGAATTGCAGCGCATTTCAATTGGCTGGATGATGTTGGCCTTGAGGCAGCGCAGCAGATGCAGGGGGGGGATGGTGCACTCGGTTGCCGGCTGCCTCAAGGATTAGCCGAGTTGCGGCTGGACGGCTGCGAGTGGCTCATAAAGGCGATCTGCGCCCAGTGCTCTCCTGATTGATTTATGGCCACTGGCTCGTAAAAGTGGGTGGGTGGGCCACCGGACCAGCGAGATGGCCGGATGGTGGAGAGACGGGCGAAAGGATTAACAGCGGGTGGCAGCGCGGCCAAAAACGAAGATAGAGCGGATCTCAGTTTCGGCTTTGCTATCAGTCACACACGCACGAGAAGAAGAAGCACAAGCATGAAATGAATTGTGGAGCAGCGAGTGAGCGACAACGACTAACAGATGCCCTGTAAAAAGTTGAACGTTCCATTTGACAAGTGTGAGACAAGTGAGAGCGATAGAGCTTTACCTGAGAACCTCTTTGGACAATATTAACATGTATTAATCTTAAAGAAAAATGGCTAAAAATTATATATAAAATTAAATATAATAATAAAAAAAATAATAAATAAAAAATATATATATGCACAAAAAACAAAGCATACAAAAAATAAGTTAATTGAAAAAAAAAAATACTAAATATATATAAAAAGAAAAAATTAATTAAAAAAGTTAAAAGAAAAAATATATTTAAAAAATAATATACATTTATTTAAAAAATAATATATTTAAGAAAATGTGTATACAAAATTTAAAAACTTAAAAAACATAAGTCAATTATTAAAAATAAAGAAAAAGAAAAAATACTAAGAAAAGAAATATAAACAAAAAACTATTGAAAAACACATAAATAAATATTAAGATGTATATATATATATATATATATAAATATATATAAATTCATAAAATATAAAAAAAAAGTTTAAACACATATATAAACATTAAAAAGAAATATACATTTATTATATAATGTAAAAATATAAATCATTCTACATTTTGTTTAAAGAAAATTCTTTTTATAAGTTTAAAATACAGATTGTAAATAGTCGAGTCATATGATACTTTGTCCATTATCATCACTTGCTGTATCAGCATGTGCATATACCCCATTACAATTGCCAATTAGAGGGTATGAAATAACTCTGCCTGCGCTTGCCGCCTGTTAATAGCTTTAATGCTGTTTTATGGCATTCGTCGAGTGGACGACTCTGGAACTGGGAGCTGGTAGATGGTAGATGGGAACTGCTGCTAACTGGCAACTGGGAACTGGGAACTGAGAACTGAGAACTGGGAAATGGCATGCCAACGCCAAATGTTTTACATGCGTGTTGTTGTTCCTATTGTTGTTGTTGTTGTTGTTGTTGTTGCGGCGGCAACAATGTTTTGTTTGGCGGTCGCATAAATAAATTGGGATTGGAGTTTTCGCTGGCTCAGTGCCTGCTGCTTCGGTGCCGGAGCAAAGCTCATAATTCCAGCTTTTATTTGTGGGATTTTGGCATGGCATGGCATGTCAGTCATGTGTCGTTCTGTTTCTGTTTCTGTTGCTGTTGCTGTTGCTATTACTGGCTGTGTTTTGGGCAACGGCTACGATGCCCCATCCATTCATCCGCCCGCCCGCATGCGCATTCGTAACGCTTTCAATTCCAACGCTGATTAATGGCTTTGTTTTCTCTCTCTTCTTCTCGCCCCTCATCTCTTCTAGACGATGTGCGCTTGAGTGGACTACTCTTTCGCTCTTCGAAACTTCGCCACTGGAGCCGATAACGATAGCGATAACGATAACGATAACCGAGAGCGTCAGCATATTACTGTCGGTTGCTCAGCGAGAAAGCATTACAAAATAAGGAGAGCATCAACATGTATCCAGGCAGCGCCAGCAGCACCGCCGCCGCAGCGTCCAAATTTCAGAATCGATGCGCCTCGCCACAATTCGCCAGCTTTGCACCGCCGCCGCCGGCCGATTACCCACCACCCACATTGCAGCAGCAGCAGCAGCATCAGCATCAACAATTGCAGACACAGACCACGGTGGCTGTGCACAGTGCACCCGGACACGGCTCCATGCGCCACCTGCAGCGCAATCAGCTAACTATGAGCGGCCACGGCCACGGCCATGGCATGGCGCACGGCCACGGCCATGGACACGGACACGGTCATGGCCATGGCGGGCTGGGCATGGGCATGGGCGGCCTTGGACATGGGGCCGCCACGCTGGGCCATCACCATGGCCATCGCGGCGATCTAATCTTTCCGGACGACATGGACAGCATTGAGTTCTGCATGCCAGCGCCGCCCTCGTCCTCCTCATCGTCGTCGCAGCAGAACGGAGAGATGCTGCTGCTCCAGGGCGGACACGGCGAGCCCTTCACGGAGCGACGACGACGCGGACACAGTCGCCGCAGCAACCACAAAATGGATGTGGAGCAACAGGTGAGAATGAAACAAGAACTTGGCTAGAATTATGAGTTAGTTATAAACTCTTAAAAAAATATATATATATACATATATATATATATATATATATATATATATATATATATATATATATATATATATATATATATATATATATATTAATAAATAATTTTTTTTAATACTGAGAAAATAATAAAAAGGTAAAAAAAAACTTTTGATTAATATTTCGAAATAATATTTTGTTAAAAAAAAAATAAGGACATATATTGATTTTGATATTTAAAGATATCTAACAATTAAAATATTGGGAAAAAATATAAAATAAAACTATAAAAATGCAAATATTTAAAAGCGTACAAAAGAATTATTTAAAATAAATAAAATATAATGAATATATAAATAAACAAATATAAAAATGAAAATAAAATGTATTTTAATTTCAAATAAATTTAAGAATAAAAAAATCACAAATTTTTTAATTTTGGAAATTATGGAACATATTAAAAATATGTTTAAAATTTGTTTATTTATATTTATTTATTTGAAATTCATATTTTTTTATTTACATATGCCGAAAAAAAATTGAAAAAATTGATTAAATATAATCATGTACTTGATCCTTTATATGATATATTTATTAATAATATTTTATTATTTAAATTAACATTTTTGTTTGGTAAACTGAATTCAAGAAATATAAATGCGAGAGCTACTAAATTGAATATGTGTCTCTATGAAAGATTCCCGCTGAGGCGTAATGAACACCTTCACACATTTACACTGCTCGCACAAAGTATGCACAGCATTAATTACAGCTCGCGTATCGCTGGGCTTTTGGAGAGCAACTCGATCGATATTTAATCATGCGTTTCGATAATTCACAGGTCAAATGGTCACGCAAGAACATCGCTGCCACAATGGAGCGCTTCGAGCCCACCGCCACGGCGCAGTCGTCGTCGTCCACCTCGTCGCTGGATTATGGCTTTGCCGCTGGCGTCATGACGCCCGGCAGCAGCAGTGCCACGCCCTCGCACGGGGCTGGCTCAGCGGCCGGCATGTCGTCCACGGCCTCGCTGCATGTGGCCTACAATGGAGGCGGTGGTGCCGGTGGTGCCGGAGGTGCAGCTGGTGTGGGTGGTGTGGGTGGCGCAAGTGCTGGAGCCATGGGCGCCAGTGGCCCAGCTGGAGCGGCAGCTGCTGCGCCATTCAATCACGTCTACTCCTATGCCTATTACGAGCCCGGCGCCGCCAAATGCCATACGAACGTGCCCGCCCAGGGCCAGGGCAATGGACATCATCACGCGCCGTCAAAGAGTCCGCCGCGCAACTCGATCCGGGCGCTGCTGGCCAAGAGCTTCCGCTCGAAGTCATCGTCGCACAGCGGCCAGTCCACATCGTCGTCGCCCAGCGCCGAGGAGCGGGACAGGCACACGTATACCACACGCTACGGCACCACCGAGAACCTGTACGAGGAGGTTAGCGATCAGAAGATACGCAAAGTGCTCTCCGACAATCGCATTGCCACGTCCAGTGCGGGCAACGTCAAGGAGGAGCTGCGTCGCGTCCAGCACAATCATTTCCGTGTGCTGGACGAGCTCAATCTGTCGCTGGAGGCGCTCATAATGCCGCCCACGCCGCCCGACATCAGCCCCAGCCACGGTGGCCCGGCCAGCGCCAGCTCCAACGATGTGCAGCACGAGGCGCCAGCCACCAGCACCAGCTGCAGCAGCGGCAGTGGCAGCGGCAGTGGCAGTGGCAGTGGCAGCGGCAGCGGCGCCGTTGGCAACTCCTCCTCCTCGTCCTCCTCCGTGCAAGGCAAGAATGTGCTGAGCACCGGGCAGCGGCCGCGTCGCGGCGGTCTGCTGGGCGGTGCCGCGGCCAGCGCCGCATCCAACTCCAGCTCGGCCTCGCACGCCAGCCTCGAGAACTTGTCGAGCACGCTGAACAGCATGGAGCTGAAGGATCATGCGCACAGCAGCTGCATCAATCCGGAGTTCGATGAGGGCGACCTCGACAGCGGCTTCAGCGGCAGCGGCAGCAGCAGCGGCGCCAGCTACAATGAGAGTTTGCGCTACTATAAGACGGCCACGCCCACTAGCCATAGCCATAGCCATAGTCACAGTCATAGCCATAGCCATGGGCACAATCCCACAATGATGAACCACAGCAACAGCAGCAGCAGCAACAGCAACAGCAACAACAACAGCAACTGCAACAGCAACAACAACAATAACGGCAACAGCAGCACACTGCCGCACAACCTGCGCAGCTGCCGATCCTCGACAGCGTCGGGCACCTCCACCTCGAAGAGCAGCATGGCCAGCTGTGGCGAGGATCAGGGCATAGCCGGCATGGGCATGCCAATGGGCATGGGCATGAATATGGGCATGGGGATGCCAATGCCAATGAACATGGCCATGGGCATGGGCATGCCCATGAATACGAGCCTGGCCATGGGCATGGGCGAGATGACAGGCGGCAGCTCGATGTCGCCATTCAATTATCCGCGACGCTGCTCGGCGGATCAGCAGCGGGCGTCGGGCCGTTCGATTGCATCCGCCACGGGCTCCGCAACGGGCGGCGCCATCTCAGTGGCCACCGGCGCGAAACCCAAAAAGAACTTCTGGACCATGAAACCGTGATGCTACAAAAAGGCCCTGCGTCACATATGCAAGAAATGGAGCATTGTTATGGTGAGTACAATGAAAATTGGAGAGAATAATATTCAATAAGAGATTTGATCTGATATGATATGATATAATATGATGTGAATTGATACGATAATATTTATTATAAATGAATTGGATAGGAATATTGAAGTGAAGGATAGATATATGGGATATTGATGATATATGGAAGATATTAGAATGAAGGATAAATGTAATGTATTAATGATGTATATGATATGGAAGATATTGAAGTGTTGGATAAATATATGGGATATTGATGATATGATATTGAAGATATTAAAGTGAAAGATAGATGTATGGTATATTGATAATATATCTAATATTGTAGATTTTAAGAGTACTTGATGATGACTTATATTAATAGTAGTTCAATCCCTTACTGTCCACTCAACTTTATTTAACAGTTAATATTGGTTTTGCTCATTATTATCAATTAGATTTTACATATGTTAAAAAATGTTGTGGTAGAACCCATCTATAAATAATAGATAAAAAAAAAAAAAAAAAAAAACAAACAATAAAAATATAGTAATATAAATAAATAGACTCAAAAAAAATTTTAATAATAGAAAATAAATTTAAAAAAAAATAATAATAATAATATGAAAACATAAATTAAATAAATAAAAATAATAATAATAAATCAAATGAAAACGAAAATAATATAAATATAAAAAATACATTAAATATAAAATGCAAATAATGATAAAATGCAATAAATTATATTCAATTTTAAATTAAAAATTAATATTAAAAATATTAAAAACAAAAATAAACTTTAATTAAATAAATCAAAATTTAAAACAAAAACTTCTTGAAATGGAAAGCAAAAAGAAAAAATGGAATTAGAAATATCTAGAAAAATCACTTGTAAAGAACAGCTATAAATAGCTATGCATTACACCATAAAAAATATTCCAAACACATATGAAACAAAGCAGAGTCTCTTATCTCGGCCTCAGTGCCAAGGAGTTCCATTAGCACTCTCTCAACACGATTTATTGATTGCTGGTGCATGTATAAATGAGTATAAACGGCGAAAATCTCTGCAAATTCTGAAGATCTCCAGCGGCACACACTTATAAAGCTTTTCTCTTTCACTAATGACACCTGCTAAACGTTTTAGCTCTGCCTCGGCTCTCGCTCACCCAAAGCCTCGTTTGTGACTCAGCCTTAAAAGTTATGCTGCTCGTCGTCATTGTTATCGTCATGATTATCGTTATCGTAATCGTTATCGTTATTATTATTATAACTACTGCTGTCCCAATTCTGTTTATCTTTGTATATACAATTCTTTTATGCTCACCTCCCTGCCCCACCCCAGCTGAGCCCTGTTGTTGTTGTTGTTGTTGTTGTTGTCGCTCTAACTGTTGCAGCATCAATTTCAACTTTTCAACTTTAATCATAATAAATTTGCGGCTTGGCCCAGACCCAGGGCTCCATTTCAAATCAACGAGGCATTTCCGCTACCGATGCTGCTGTCGCTGCAGTCGCAGTCGCCGTCGCCGTCGACGTCGACGTCGTCGCTTTGGCCGCTCTCGGATATTCCCAAGATAATAAATTTATTAACAGGCAGCGCGGCAGCAACAGACAACATCGTCATTATCTGTAGCGGGCAGCTTGCCCCCGCGCCCGCCCTTGCCCTCGCCCTCGCCCTCGCCCTCGGCCTTGCGCTGTTTGCCCCCTTTCAATACCCACGAAATGAATCAATTAAAACTGATTGAACTTCATAGATTTGATTCTCTCTCTGTCTCTGTCCCTCGCTGTCTGTCTCTGTCTCTTCTTCTACTGCTTCACTCTTATTTTTTACATATATATATATATATATATATATATATATATATTCATCTGTGCAACTGAAACTGGGGTAATGCCGGATTCGGACTCGGATGCGGACCGCATCATCTCTCCGGGCAGCTATGTGGGAACTTGTTTGCACACACACACACACACGCACACATGCCCCCATTTTCTTGGTCTGCCACAGGGATTATGAGTGCGCAAGTGAGGCCATTAAGGCGCCTGTTGAAATCGAAATCCCAATATCAGCATTAAAACTCTTACAGCCTAAGATGCAGTCCGTCCAATGCGGCCAATATGCTCTCTGGCTCAACAATCGATTGCTGCCGGCAGCAACCCTTGTGAATGAACGATGCTGTTATTCATTGCATTTTGTTATAAATCTGTCAATTTGCACAATTGTGCGTGCGCTTTGTGCATTCGACAGGGTCGCGGCTGAGCCGAGGGCAGCGGCCGATTGGGCGAATGGGCGGGGTTCACAGCATTTTGGGGTGAATCAGCGATGCGATTCGACTCGAGCAAGACAGCATCTGAGCCTGAGACCGACACCGAAGCGTAGACCGAGACGGAGACACTGTTGAAATGCTTTTGAGCACATTCACATTCTCATTCACATTCACATTGATATCCGCATTCTCATTCACATCCGCAAGGGCGCACGTTTTTGGGCACCATAAAAAATCTGTTGCAAAGTGCGAGCTGTTGTTGTTGTTGTTGCTGCTGCTACTGCTGCTGCGGCTGTTGTTGTTGTTGTTGTTGTTGTTGTCCATGTGTTGATTTATAGTCGCAATTGTGCCTCGGCGCAACTAATTTGCCCCGAGTGCTAAGTAGCAAGCGAGCAGCCGCTTGTGTGGGTGGCTGACTGAAGCCGAAAGTATTTAGTAATAACTCCATAGAGTTCGCACAGCTCGAGTCGAGTCATCGACTCAGATTCGATATAAATATTGCAGCATATGAATCAATTCATCGATTGCTTAGCTGCAATTGCGGCAAGTGTGAATGCCAAATGATTCATTTATTCATATATTCTGAGGCAGAAAGTATTTAGTAATAACTCCATAGAGTTCGCACAGCTCGAGTCGAGTCATCGACTCAGATTCGATATAAATATTGCAGCATATGAATCAATTCATCGATTGCTTAGCTGCAATTGCGGCAAGTGTGAATGCCAAATGATTCATATATTCATATATTCTGAAGCAGAAAGTATTTAGTAATAACTCCATAGAGTTCGCACAGCTCGAATCGACTCAGATAAAAACAGTTTTAAATATTGCAGCATATGAATCAATTCATCGATTGCTTAGCTGTAATTGCGGCAAGTGTGAATGCCAAATGATTCACATGTGTATTCATTCATGCATCGAATATATATCAACAGAATCAGCTGCACCTCAGCTGCGCTTCAGGTAGTATTACGTAACGGGCTGCAGTGGCTTCTTAAGTAATGTAAAGCACTCTGTCTCTCCCTCCCCCCTCTCTCTCTCTCTCTCTCACTCTCTCACTCTCTCTCTCTCTCTGTAAATTGTAATTGCATTTGGCTTACAATCACTCATTGATGTGCTCTCAAAAAGGCATCAAACAGTCTTTTAGCCCGATTCGATTCGAACTTCCATCAATTATGCACTGCTTGCGTGTGCTCTTAATTGAATATGTAATATGAAATTCAACTATGGCACACACTTGCACTCATGCATTATTCACCTGGCTGCAATCTGAGTCCATTCATACACACACACACACACACGCATGCACACACATACAGTGATCTCTGGGACTTGTTAAACTTCATTCAGCTTGGCCAAAAACTTGATCTGAAAACGATTTGTATACAGTCCATTTGACAGCAGTTATCGTATGTTGTGCTCCCTCTCTCACTTCATCTGTGCCTCTCTGTAAACTTTTCCGGTGCTTGGCAACGCTTGGCGAAAGAAGAAGTAGAGCGAGCGAGGGAGAGGGAGAGGGAGAGAAAAAATAGGAAACCCAAGCGGCGCGGCTCACTTGAAAATCGTTTAAATGTTGCCAAATCGCTCGTAACCAGCAACATCAACAAAACAGGCTAATAAAGCAAGCCAACAACAGTGAAGGACGAGCAGACAGACAGACAGACAGAAAGGCAGACAGGCAGACGGGGGAGACAGAGGCGGGCGAGCAGGGCAGGAGCAGCCAAAAGGGCAACCCAAATAAAATCAGAGCCACATCAAATGCCAAACGTCTGTTCGCAAATATGAAAATGGATTTCGAATGGATTTCCAGCAGGTCTCCTCTGCAGCCAGAGTCAGGGAGTTCCACATGGCTTCGTAGCTGGACAATGGCGGTCAGATGCCACATTTAAAGTAGGGCAGGAGTAGGAGCAGCAGCAGGAGTAGGGATTGGACTTAGGGATAGGAGTGCCGCCACATATGCAGGCAAATCGGACGCAAACATTCACTTAGCCATAATAAAAGAAATGAGCAAACGCAAAGCGGCCAACAACAATGCGAAAATACCAAAAACTGAACACAGAAAAAAAAAAAAAAAAAAAAAATGAAACCAATTCAATTGCAATGCAAAGAAGACGAAGCAGAGGCAGAAGTAGAAGAAGTAGAGCAACAAACGGCAAAATTGTTGAAATTTGTCAATTTGTTGTTGTCGCATTTTAAATGTGCTCTCCACATATTTCTATTTTTGGAATACACTGGACAGTGCGGCCATATCAGCTATAAGCAGAGATATGGGAAATATGTATATAGAGTGTGTGTGAGAGAGAGAGAGAGAGAGGGAGACAGATTCTCTGATTTGATTAGAATAGCTGACTCTTACCCTAGATCTCTCTCTCTCTCTCTCTCTCTCTCTTTCACTCTCTCTTATAGAAGTTGCAAACTGCAATTGAAGGGGTATCTAGTATTCCGGCAGCTGGTCAAACGCGTCTCAGCTCCGCTTTTGCCTTTTGTTGTGCGCTGCTGGCCAAATTCAACGCACAGTTGCCAGTTTCGATAAGCAGCTCGAAGCGGCAGTTGGCTCTAGAGTCTTGTCTGGCTGGTGAGATTTAGCCATGCTGATTAAAATTGAATGATGGCCAGCAGGCCAGAGGACTGGGGACAGGCAGAGGGACAGCGACAAGGACAGCGACAGCGACAGCAGCAGCGACAGCAGCAGCGACAGCGAGTGACATAGAAATTGCCATGTCCCCAGCTAAAAATTCAGGATCCACAAAAACTGTAGCAGGGGGCGGGCTGCCGAGCAGGCCAACGATTGCTATTGCTATTGGTATTGGTATTAGTATTGGTCTTGGTCTTGGTTTAGTTTTGGCTTGGGCCGTCATGCCCTTCAACAATTACACACATACACAGAGCGAGACAGAGAGAGAGAGCGAGCGAGTGAGAGAGATAGAGGAAGACCGAAAAAAAAGAAACCTTAACCCACTGTTGGCGCCCGAAACGAAGCCGGAGACATAACATAATAAATTTGCAGACAAGGCACAGCTACGCGCTCGTCACGGTGGTGCACAGGCTAAGAAACAAACAAAAAAATACTTGAAAAAAAGCACAAATTATAAAATATAAAAATATATTTAGATACAAATCGATATTTTTCTTATTATTTAATTTCATTATTCTTGTTATCTACATACTTGTCAATACGTTCATTTCTTTTAATTAAATTCAAATTAAATTTTAGAAAATATATAACTATAAACTTATTTATTTAACAAAATCAATTTTTAAATTTATTTTTGGGATTCTTTAATAAAATATACAATATTAAAAACAATTTTTTTTTATTGCAACATATACTTAAAATTTATATGCTTAAATTATCTTAAACAAATATTTTAAATTCATAAAATTTGTTTTCTTTAGTTTTAATTCTTTCAAATAATTCAAATAAAACTAATCTGAGCAAAAAAAAAAAAAAATAATAATAATAATAATAATAATAATAATAATAATAATAATAATAATAATAATAAATAAAAATAAAAAATTCTAGCGCTAAATATTCACATAATTAAATTTTGAAATATTTGAGATATTTAACAAATATTTTGTAAATTAATTTGAGTTATAAATATATATATTTTATTTAAAAATATATTTATAAAATATTAGGCAAAACAATATTTTTATTTAAATTATTGAATATTTCTTATTTTTATATTTTAAAATATTAAAAACATATTCAAATATTTATTAAAAATTACATATACATATATTTTACATTCATATACATTTTTTTCACATAAATATTGTTTGAAAATTATCTAGCTCAATTTGTGCTAAAGCTCGCCTATCCTTTATAAACATTGATGTGATCTCTTCCCGCATGCTTTGGCACCAGTGTGCGCTGGTAGGGCGCCAACAGGCGAGACGGAATGGTAACTCGCCTCACCAAGGACACGCCGGCGTGGGCAGGGCAGGGCAGGACAGGATAGGGCAGGGCAGAGGCCAAAGCGGACAATGGCAGGCGTAGCGCAATAACATGAGGGTGGCTCAACGGTGGCTCAGCTTAGTTTGGTGGTTGCTGCCGCTGTCGACGCCACAACCGCTGCCGCTGCCACCGCCACCGCCGCCGCTGCTGCTGCTGCTGCTGCTGTTGACATTGTCAGCCTTGGACTGAAACTGCGACGGTTCTTGGGGGTTGTCTGCAAATCACCCACCATTTGCGCCCATTCTTCTTTATCTTGTCTTGTTGCTGTTGTTGTTGTGGTTTCATTCTCTGTTTTTTTTTTTTTTTTTTTTTTTTTTTTTGTGAAACTGCGTCGTCTGCGGGAGCAAGAAAAACTGTAGTAAATAATTCTTTAAAGATTTAGAGACACTTGGCGAACAGATGCGTTGCCAGCAATTGCAAATTTTTATGAGATATACACCGAGGCGACGCTGGCTGCGACGCGTGCCTCGAGCTGCTTTTTAGCTATTTCTGTTGGGCGAGCGAAGCAGCGAACGAGCGAGCGGGTGAGCGAGCGTCGCCATAAGCGGGCCACATATCAAGATTAATTTTTTCCAAGATAATAAATTCAATGCAGATTAAATGGCAGACCATTAAATTATCGGCAGCAAAGTCGACTTGAGAGGATGTCACTAGGGGAGCGTCTCTTCCTCTTGCTCTCGCTCTACCTCTCCCACTCCCACTCCATCTCCCTCTGCCTCTCTCACTCACTCTCTCGCTCGCTCGCTCTGTGTGCGTGACTGCCAAACGTATTTTGATAGTGCAGTGTAATTATGCTTAAGCTGCAGCGAGACGTTTATAAGTAAATCGCATATGAAAATCAGTTAAGAAACTCATAAATTAAATGGCCAAAAGATAATGCAGATAAGCGGTTTAGATAGCCCAGATAGCAGTTGATATAGCCATGGCATATGGAAAATCTATAGCCATCACGTAGTTGGCCATGAATTTAAATACATTTATTTTCTAGAAATGGTTTTTGGGCAAAATCGTTGGAGATATTGTGAAGAGAATTGAATGCGAGTGTTAAGTACTCGAATGATAGCACTACAAAGTATATATATTCCTGAATAGAACGACGTGCTGAAATGATTGGTGAACGGAGATCTATCAATATCCCTCGATGTATAGGAGATAGTGGTAAAATAAAAAAATAAAAAAAATAAAAAATGTTTCGGCTAGATAAAAGCTATTTGAGTTCAGAAAATCACCCAGTTTATATTTCTTTTTAATGTAATTAATTGCTGATTATTATTATAAGACTCTTTAGGTCTTGTTCTTGGGTCTGTTAGCGAGCATTTAGATCTTCATTATCTCTGCTTCTACAATTCTTCGCCGCATTGCTGAAATGTGTTGCATTTCTTATTCTGTTCAATTCTAGAGTATTGCAAGATTACGGTCTAGAAGCTATTGTTCCTGATAGCCAGACTAGAGTCGAACTGACTCGAATTTTCGGACAGACTTGACTGCCATCTATCTCAAGCTGTGTCGCCCAATGTATGCCCATATATCCTGACAGATCTTCAGAGATCCTGAGGTATCTTCAGAGATCCTGAGGGATCTTCAGAGATCCTGAGGGATCTTCAGAAATACTGAGATATGTTCAGAGATCTTCAGATATCTTTAAAGATCCTCAAATATCTTCAGAGATTCTCAAAGATCTTCAGAGATCCTCAAAGATCTTCAGAGATCCTGAGGGATCTTCAGAAATCCTGAGAGATGTTCAGAGATCTTCAGATATCTTTAAAGATCCTCAAATATCTTCAGAGATTCTCAAAGATCTTCAGAGATGCTCAAAGATCTTCAGAGATGCTCAAAGATCTTCAGAGATCCTCAGTCGCCCATAGTTCAACTTCTGAGACCTTTGCTATCTATAGTTGTATTCCATATATGAAGTCTGTGAAGACTTTCAGCAGCTCTTTAGTTTAGCTTTCCCCAATCACTTGATGGCTTTATAGAATTCTGCAATTAAAATTTCCCATATCCATTCGAGCTTTTGTGATGTTCAGCAGAACTAAATCGAGGCAAGCCAACGATGCAGACACATTAATTACGCTACGTTGGCCTGGCCCAGAGGCAAGTTCACAAATTTAGCGGCGCAGCTGCAATCAAATGCCGTCAAGGCAATAGTCAAAAACAAAACAAAAAAAAAAAGAAAAGAGAATAAGAAGACATGGAATGCAAATGACAGGAGGAGCGCGCTAAAGTTAAAAACAAAAGCGACTCTGTCGCATCGACGGGGCCCCCACTTGGGCAGCAGACGAAATCCGAAATACGAAATCCGAATTGCCGCTGGTGCCTCGCCGCGTCGTCCTTTTGCTATCTGGCCGCGGCTGCCTCTGCCGCCACCGCCTCTACCGCCACAGCCACTGCCACTGCCGCCCATCAATCAGGCTGTGCAAAGCACATCTCAAAGTCAATTTTTTTTGGCAAACAAACAAAACGATTGACGAGATATCGAGGCAGCGCCACAAGCGTGTGTGTCCATGTGGCACACAGTAACCGCCGCTTGGTGCCCGCTGCCTGCTGCCCGCCACTTCGCTTAATCAACGGTTGAGGCACCAAATGTCAAATGGTCGGCTGATTGGAAAGTCGCGCGCGAAACGCGCACAAATCGCGCGCGCTTTTAATGAGATCAGATTTGACAATTTGCAGCATAGACAAACGTTGCGTTGTATGTGAGTGTGTGTGTGTGTGCGCGAGTGTGTGTGTGTGTGTGTGGTGTCAGCGGTGGTTGGGTGGTGGCACAGCCGCACAATCAGTTTCCGTTTCCGCTGGCCGCCATTTTGTTGCTCTCCGGCTAATAAAACGTTGAGCGACAATTATTTGCTTCGCCTTTTTTTTTCTCCTTTTCCTTTTCACTGGCCTTCTCCGTGTTTTCCGTCCGGCCGGACGAGAGACCAGACCAAGTCGAACTTTTAGTTTGGCAACGTAACGCGATGCGGCGCTTGCTTCATTAACTGTACAAGTAAAGCAGCCGCAACAACAATGCAGCGCAACGGGCAAATAAGCGCGTGAGTGCAAGCAAATAGCCGACTAGCAGATACCCTGGAAAACAGCAAAGAGAGAACAGCAAAGGGCAAAGTTTTGCTAATTTCTGTTATATTTTGTTTGTTTTTATTTATATTTCAGTCAATCAACGTTTTTTTGCAATTTTTAAAATGTGATTGACTAGTAGATACCGTATAAAATAAAAGTAAATAAACAAATTTTGCATTTTTATAATTTATCTTTATTTTAATCGATATTTTTCTGAATTTTATTATTTAATTTCCCTTGACTGGCAGATACCCTGTTTTGTATGCTCATAATTGAAATATATTTTAAAAAATTTATTTATATATTTGTGGATTATTTGCAATGTGCTTGACCGCCAGATACCCTGCAGTGCAATTTGATTTCTTCGCTTCACTCAAATTATTTGTAATTACTTTTCCAGCCAATTAAGCCTTTGTTTTGATTGTTTTCTATTCATTTCATATTTCATATTTAATAAAAAATCTTCCTTTGTTCCATTCGGGCCGCGTATACTCCACTTGGCCGTATGCGGCAATGCCACTTAGTTTGATGTTGTTTTGCTTATTGCTTTTTTGTTGCTGCCGTTGCTGCTGCTGCTGCTGTTGTTGTTGTTGTCCGCTTCACACCTATGTTTGTGCAACGGCTTTTGTTTGGGCTGCCTTTCGTGGTGCTTTCGTTTCGGTGCGGAATATAAACAACGGCCCTGACGCAGGCAGCAGGCAGCAGGCAGCAGGCAGCGGGCAGCGGGCAGCGGGCAGGGGGCAGCAGGCAAACAACCAACAGCAACACTCATCGGTGTGTTGCTGCTGGTGTTGGTGTTTGCAGACAACAAGCGAGGCCCCCGCGCGCCGATAGCTGTGCATTGGCTTTTGCAGTCTGAGTGTGTGCGTGTGTGTGTGTGTGTCCGCCCCTTTTTTGGCCCACTCGTGGCGCCAATTTATGACCTGTCAGAATTTTCCACTGGTCGAAAATCGCCAGCGCCTTAAAAAGAAAACAGAAAGAAAAAGCACACACACACACATACACACACAGAGAGAGAGACTTGAAGTGCTCTGCCGCAAACTTTAGCGCTCGAATAAGTAGGCAACACTTTTTCCCTTTATATATATATATATTTTTTTTGCAAACTGCTTAATTCAGCTAAAGCTAAAGACATTATTGATGTACATAATATTTGCAAGAGATATCGAAATATATATATGTGTATATAATATAGTCAAAGCATATTTTAAGTTTTATGCGGAAACGCCTTACGCCGCCCACTGTGCGAAAACTTTCGAGCCCCACTAAGTAGGCAACAGCTTTTGTTAGTTCGCGACAGATATATATATATATATATATATATATATATATATATATATATTTATATAGATAGACAGACTGGTAAATAGCGTAAACTCAAGAGGCAGTAAGTTGGTATTTTTTAAAATTTGTTTCTTTTTTTTTTATAATTTATACAACGTTTTTTAAGAGCTTTAATTTATATTTATATTAAAATTTTACCTATGTCTGCTCTATTAACCTTGTGTCTAATATACAAAATTATACAAAATTTTTATTTCTTGGTAAAAAAAAATTTAAAATGAGTTAAGAAAAGGACATTCTCTCTGTCTCTGTCTCTGTCTCTCTGTCTCCTTTGACAACTTGTTTTCTTTTTATTTGTCTGCTCATAGTCTCAACTTTATTCAAGTCGGCAATTTATGCATATATATGCATAATATATTATTCTATAGCATTCCAATGAATTGACCCTTGGACATGCCGAACTTACCGAACCGCTGCTCTCTCTCTCTCTCTCTCTCTCTCTCTCTCTCTCATTCTGTCCTGCTGCTACTCCTCCTCCATTTTGTCACTCTCTTGCCGCTGTGCCGATTTGTGTGTCCTTTCATTATATGACCATGTAGCATGTGCGTGACACGCCCCCAACACGCCCACATAGGCCGTGCTTCTTTGGACAGTGCGCTACATGGCCCGATAAGTTGGTTAAAAGTTCAATGACGCTTTTTGACGGCTTTTGACTTGTGGCATGTTGCCGTTGTTGTAGTTGTTGTTGCTTTTTCGGATATATAGTAAAGCCTTCTGATGCTGTGCCGCTGTCCAGGTGTCTGCCTGCAGGTGTGCAGGTGTGCAGGTGTGCATGTGTGCACAACTGTCTGCGCTGTCTGGCCAGCCGACGAGCCGCATAATTTCCGACGAACAGCAGCGCCAACAGCCTGACTTAATTCTCTCTTTTTTCAGGTGGGGGAGGGGGTTAGGTTGGGGTCAACCAGCTGACAACTGTGTCCAGGCGAGCGGGAGCCTGCGGATGGCTGGGTCTCGTTTGGGTGCTAGTGGAAGGACACGGGGTCATGGCAACGTCTCATTCATTCTGTCAGTCAGCCAGTCAACCAGTCAGTCAATCAGTCAATCAAGCAGCCATTCAATTTATCGTTGACTTAACTTTTTGATGGTTACAAAATGAAATTTATGAAGCCGCACCCGATGTCCCTCTCGTCACCCCTCGTCACCCCTCGTCACTATTCTCCATATCCCAAAAACTGTGAAACAAATGCCAAAGCTGAGCAAACAAAACACAGTTGCTCGACTAGCAGATACCCTGCACAGTCTTTCGAGTTGTTGTGCCTGCTCTGAGATATTGGAAAACCCCTTCGATTCCTAAGACTTCTGATAGGCAGATGACTTCATTTAGATTTCTCTCAGTGTATATGTAACTATAAACTTTTTTAATTTATGCATGTATGTATCTATGTATATTGCATACGTATGTGTATGTCATGCCAGGCATACAGCTTAGAGCTAATTTCTCTCAGTGTTGATATAACTTTCTTGTTTTCTCTCTCTCTCTCTCTCGCTTTCTCTCTCACTCACTCACTCTATCTCTTTCTTTCTCTCCGTCTCTCTCTTTTTCCCTCTCTCTTCCTCTCTCTCACACTCTCCATCTCTTTCTCTTTCTCTAGCTCTATCTTATTTCTTCACTTATCTTTTCAAAAGTTTTGTCTCGTGTTTCTTAGTCTGGCATGCCTGCTTGCTTCGCCTGCGGGGTATGTTATGAGTCTTATCATTTTATTTTTGGGACTGCCTGTTTCATTGCCATTCATACGCTCACACACACACACACACACACACACACACACACACACACACATTATGCACACATCCATCAGCTGCAGCTGGCGCTTCATGCGAGCTCTCAGACTCCAACAGCTTGGCCTCTGCCCACGTCTCTGCCTCTGCCGTCGACCTGTAGCTGCCGCTGCTGCCGCTGCTGCTGCCTCTGCCTCTGCCTCTGCTGCTGGCCTGGGTCCTCTGTCGAAGTGTTATCTTTGCGGTGGCATCTATAATGGGTTTTGTCACGTCGCAGACGCGTCTGCCATCATCTCTCTCGCTTCCTCCCTCCCTTTTTCCCTCTCTCTCTCTCTCTCTCTCTCACTCTCTGTCTCTCTCCCTCCCGCTCTCTGTCTCTTTGTCCACTTTCGTGCAACTGTTTGCTGAGGCATGAAAAACGCACGTCGACATCAATAAACTTAAAACAAAAAGCGTTCGAGGCGAGCGGGCAGAGGTAGAGGCAAAAGCAGAAGCGGAGGCAGGTCACCTTTTGCGTCACACACACACACGCACATGTGTGCTGCTGCTGCGTGTGTGTGTGTGCGTGTGTGAGCGCTGTTGCTTTTGTAAAACATTTGCGTGTTGTTTAAGCCGCTTTTCGTAGTACGCAGCTCGTCTATCCGCTTAATAACTTTGGCGCCAAATGTCAAGCGCTGCCCCTTGAACAGCAGCAACAATAACAAGGGTGCGCATGTGTGTGCGAGTGTGTGTGTGTGTGTGAGTGGAGCAAGTGTATCAAATTGGCGGCCCGTTATCCAGTTGACTTTTCACAAATTTTCCAACGTAATTGTTAAAGCTCGCAATGCGGTCAAGTGACCGTGTGTGTGTGTGTGTTTGTGTGTGTCTGTGTGTGTGAATGCCAAGACAAGCACAAAATGGCAACCATAGATAAGTGAGGAGAAGGGTGGCTTAACGGGCAGCTACCCGCTGCTGGCCAGACACCCAATAAAATTATATTGTACATGCATGCGGCAATAAATAAATTAGAACAAGGTGCCACAAGCGGCAGCTGCACGAGAGTGCCAACAGAGCGAGAGAGAGAGAGAGGGGAGAGAAGGAGAGAGAGAGAGAGAGAGAGAGAGAGAGCGAGGGAGAGAGAGCGAGTGGGAGAAAGACAACATTTTATTTTGCCTTTTAATAATAAACTGAAGCATAGCTATGAGGGCGCTGCGTGGGCGTGGCAGGCGAAGCAACTGCGTTGGCAGTCAGATGCAATTTATTGATAATATATATGCGGCTTCAGGGCCACAGCAGCAGCAGCAGCAACCTTCAAGCATTCGTAAATGCTATACACAGCGTGAGAGAGAGAGAGAGAGAGAGAGAGAGAGAGAGAGAGAGAGAGAGAGAGAGAGAGAGAGGGAGAGAGAGAGGGGGAGAGCGGGCAGTGCGCCAGCGACAGCAATAAATGGAGGGGAAAACCTTTTGGCAATTTGTTGCGACAAATTTTTGGCAATATTTTGCTGACCAGCGAGAGCAAAGAGACAGCAGCCAGACAGACACTCAAAATTTACGGCGACTGATAAGCAAAATGTAGTGGAAGAGAGAGGGGGGGAGGTAGAGGGAGGGACAGGTAGTGTGAGAGAGAGAGCAACACAATGATAAAGAAGATGGAGTAGGAGACAAGAGAATAGAAGAAATCTGATTTTATAAATATAACAGTTTGCCAGACACAGAAAACAAAAAAAAGCAGAAGAGAGAAGAGCAGAAGAAGAGAGAATTGGGACTAAAAAATAGATAATAGAGGAGATAGGATAGAGGATAGATGATAGAAAATAGATGATAGAGGATCGAGTATATAGGATATAGGATATAGGATATAGGATATAGGATATAGGATATAGGATATGGGATATATGATATAGGATATAGGATATAGGATATGGGATATAGGATATGGGATATATGATATAGGATATAGGATATAGGATATGGGATATAGGATATGGGATATATGATATAGTATATAGGATATAGGATATGGGATATAGGATATGGGATATATGATATAGGATATAGGATATAGGATATAGGATATAGGATATAGGATATAGGATATAGGATATAGGATATAGGATATAGGATATAGGATATAGGATATAGGATATAGGATATGGATATATAGATATATGATATAGGATATAGGATATAGGATATGGGATATAGGATATGGGATATATGATATAGGATATAGGATATAGGATATGGGATATAGGATATGGGATATAGGATATAGGATATAGGATATGGGATATAGGATAGAGGATAGAAGATATAGGATATAGGATGCTTCATAAAGGATAGAGGATAGAAACAATGAATAATAGAATATAGAGAAAGGAATAAGGGAATTGTAAATAGTGAATAAATAGAAAACAGAAAATAGAAAATAGAGATAGATAATAATAATATACAGATAGATAGAGGATAAAGGACTAGATAATAAAGGACTAAATATTGGATAAGAAAGAAGGAATTGAGAATAAAGAATAGAATATAGAGAAAGGAAAAAATAGAATTGAGAGTAGAGAATAAACTATAGGGACTATAAAATAGAGAAAAGAGAATGCATAATGGAGAGTAAAGAATAGAAAGCAGAGAGTATAGAGAATTGGGGATAGAGAAGAAAGAATAGCGAATAGAAAATAAAGTGTAGTAAAGAGTAGCATATAAGATGAGGGATACTATCTGAGGAAGCTGGGAATCAAGTTCGATCCCTCGTTTTTTCGCAAAATTTACTAATACCAACTGAAGAAACTCAATCCCTAAATAAATCTCTGAGTATTTGTAAACCACATCGATTTTTCTTTGTGAAACGAAAGCGATTAATATAATTAAGTTAAATTTGTAATAATTTAAATAATAAATGCATGATTAAATTTCAATTAACTGTGCATAATTTGATTGCACTTTTCGAATTAATAAATCATTCTCTCTATCTCTTTCACTCTCTATAGGAATACAATACAAAGACTGCCTCATGCCACGCCATCCACTACTACCAGCCACATTCGCATTCGCATTCGCATTCGCATCTGCATACGCATCAGCGTATCAACAACAATTGCAGCAATTGCTGCAGCAACAGCAACAGCAACGGCAACAGCAACAGCAACTGTTGCTGCAACAGCTCCATCTCCAGCCACAAGAAACAACAGCAACAACAGCAGCAGCAAAAGCAGAAGCCGAAACATCGATACGGTCACACTGGCCGCAGTCGCTACAACTACAAATACGATGCCGTCGAGGAGTGCTGCCGTCCGATCTTCCACGAGCAATACGGCTCCTTTGCGGACATGTTGTGAGTGGGCATCAGGAGGTGGGCAGCAAGGCGGAACACACGGTACCTACAGCAGACGAACTACAAAGTGTTATACTATATAGAGGAGCGAGAGCAGGAGGAGGGACAGGCGACGGAGAGGATGGAAGGGGAGCAGGAGCAGGAGACGGAGTCCGAAACAGGTGCGGATACGGATACGGATACGGATACGGATTGAGCAGTTGCAGATGTTTAATGTTAGCTGGTTACATAGGTAGTTTCTTCATTTACACACACATACACATACACACACAGGCAGTATACCTAAAAAAAGAAAAAAGAAATGAAATAAAACGTAAAGATGTAGTGAATTTTTTTTATAGATATTGAGTGTGTTTATCTATGGAAAAAAATAAAAATAAAAGAAAAGGAAAAGCAAAAAGCAAACGATTAGCGATAAACGATAACAAATTTGAGTGTTAAAATATATAAATATATATATATATAAATACATATACTATATATGTATACACATAACTATATTGATGTATACCTTTTCGAGAGCACACACAGAACATAATGTTAAAATGCAAATATATATATTTAAAATATATGTATTATCCATTGATATCCGGCTATAAATGGCACGCGCGTATAAATGTTAGGCATATACATACATATATATGTCGATATATATATACATACATATATATACAGATATATATGTGTCTATATCGAAATATAGAATTTACACACATACTATTTATTCATGTACATATAATAAATTGATATCCATGCTATATATATACATATATATATGTATATGTATATATATATAAATAATGAAACTATGTGAAAGGCATATAAAGTTTTTTTTTTTTTTATTGGAAATTCCGTCTAGAATTAGCATTGAGAATTGTTGTTGTTCTATATATATACATACATGCATACATATACATACATATGCATACATATATATGTATACACATTTATATATATATACTTTTTTTTTTGGTATAATAGACTAGATCTAGGATCTGGCCTGGCCTGGCCCAGAAATTGTCTTAACTAAGCGCATTTATTTAAAAAATAAAACGAAAATCGAAATTGAAATAAAAAATATATACACATATATGCATAAATTTGTAAACTTAAATATATATATATATACACATATATATATATATATATATATATATAACTAACAATATTTTTTTTTTTTTTAATTTATAATATTGCAAATGCTTGTATATAGAGTTAAACAGATATTTGATGGCAACATTTTAATAATAAAATAAATATATATTAATAAAAAAATTAAAAATTAAAAAAAAAAAACATTTTTTTTTTTTCAAATACTCTTATTATTATTATATGCATAGATAACTCTTAGTACGATCTAAGCTCTGAGTGTTAAACAAATGTAAATAAATTAAATCGTTTTGAATTGAATTGACGCACAGCCAACTGAAGAGAAGGGAGAAGCGACGACTCATTAAAAAAAAAAAAAAAATATATATATATATATATATAAAAGAAATGAAAAAAACAAAACACAAAGTAAGATAATACAATTTACACTCGTCGACTTACTAATTACAAAAAGAAAATTACATAAAAAAATGTGTCTTAATAACAAACAAAAGAAAATGAATGCACATACATACATACATACGACTCGCATATATGTATTTGTATATGTGTATTATCGATGGTTAGCATATTGTATGTATTCCAGACCTAAATAGAGAGCACGCTGTAAAGCATTCCCTAAATGTGGTGTCAACTCGAACTCGAATTCGAATTCGGATTCGAATTCGAACTCGAACTCAAACTAAGTAAAAAACAAATTCAATGTCAAGTTAAAAATGAAAAACCTTAAAAAAAACACACCCTGAATACATTTAAATTGGGCATTTGTGAAAATGTGTAGGATCAAGCAGTGCAAAAACTAGGAGAGCGAAAGGGAAAGCAGAGAGAGAGAGAGAGAGAGAAAGCATCTCTCGCAGAGCCACTTGACCACAGCAAGGACTAGCATGGAGTGGGACATTGTTCAGAAAGCATTGCATACTTTTTGGCACCCGCTCCAACTCACACACACACAAACACACTGCCATACACACACTCGAATATATCAAATTTTAAATTCTCAACTGCACTTTGCAGAATTTTAAATGTCTAAAATAAACGTAAAGAGAAAAATAAGAAAACAAAACAAAAAATGAAAGGAAAACAAAAAACAAAAATATAATGAAATGCATAAAAATATTGGATTTAAAATAAATAATTTAAAAAAAAATAAGAATTACAGCGTAACTATTCAAATACCAGAAACTTTTAACAAACAAATGAAGAAAACAAAAAATTTAGCACAAAAAAAAAACACACACACACACACATTTAAGAAAGAAGAAAAAAAGACAGCTAAAATATGAATTGATTTAAACCGAAGTTTTTTGAGCTCATTTGATGCTAAATGCTATAAAAAATATATAGTTGTAATTAATAGTTCTCTTAACTTTAGTTCTCATGCTACTTTCCTTTATATATATATATATATATATATAAAGAAATATATATAAATATATTTTGTTTTTTGTATTTTTTTTTTTTTTTTTTCTTAAAAGAAAGCTTAAAATGTGATATTTTATAAAACTATAAACCACAAGAGAGCGCAGAGTAAACAGCTGAGCAAGTAAAAGAGAAACCGTCTAAGCACACACAAACATACATATACACACACAGAAACACACACACACACACACCTGTATACACTTGAAAAAAAAAAAAACTGGCATTATTCAAGAAAGAAAAAGAAACGTTTTGCACTTTATTGTCATTAAATTATGATTATTATTATATAATTTAAGCGAACTGTAAGTAACGTTATATTCATTATTGATGAGACACAAATAAAAATAAATTTAAATAACAAAAAAAAACGAATGTTCTTATGACTTTCTATTCGTTACACATTGAAGCAAGGATCTGTTGCTGCTGTTACAGTTGCATCGCCTTAACAGCGCGTCGGCTGTTAACAACACGTTCCACAGCGCGCAACCACCGTGTGGAACGCAACATGTTGGCACGCCGCGCCGCGGCCAAACATGTTGTGCTGCATACCATTAAGCGGCGCGTGGCTTTACAGGTGGCTGCTTCAAAAAACTGCAGCATACTTTCAGGCGGCGCCATCAATTGCGACTGCTTTAAGGCGCAGCATGCTTTTGGGCGGCCGCATACAAATCAAAAGCTAAATAAAATTTAATTTCAAAAATATACAAATCAAAATTTTGGAAATTTTTTTGGAATTTTTGCCTAATCTGGTGATGTGGTACGCGGCGTGCATAAGCTGGATTTGTATCTGTTGGTCTTTAGCAATTAAATTGTTTTAGACTAAATCGCATCAATTTATCGCTCGAACGGCTCAGCAGCAGCTGCAGCTGGGCCAGCCCCGGAGCAACTGGCTGGAAAATCCGCTTGACTCAACTCAAGAATAGCTACGCTGTATCCATGCAATAAAAACTTCAGCTGTTCCATTGTTATGATGCGATTTGCGATGCGTTTGCCTAGCTCCAAATTTAGGCACTTTAAATATGAAAGCACATATATACATACATATGTATGTATATGTATATATATATGCCTGCTATATACATATATATTCTGTTTCAGCTGGAGCGATAATCAGCTTTGGCTTTAATGCTGCAGCCATAAAAATATAAAATTCATTTTTGCCAATGCAATGGACTTTAAAGCTCTTTTGACTTTTTATGTTTTGAGTGTGTTTGTGTGTGTGTGTGTGTGTGTGTGTGCGTGCGAGCTGTTATTTGGGTGTTGGATGCGCTGCGGGCACGTTGTTTGTATCTGTAAAGCAATTAATAATAATTGGCCCTAAAAACCCCTTTTCACTCTCTGTCAAATGCGTGTGCGTGTGTGTGTGTGTGTGTGCGTGTGCGTGGGTGTGTGCTTAACAACAACTACATCAGGACAGCTAGCAGCTACAACAAACAAGCAGTCCGTTAAGGGACGTTTCGACTGGCGAGGGAAGTTGGCGCTGCGACGGCTATTTGCAAATATTTACAACATCCGCTGCCCGGGCTATATAAACAAACAAGCACGCACGCACATAGACACACACACACACGCATACACACACACAGACACACATGTGACTTCACTGCGCGCTTTGGCAAATAAAAGTTCTGAAATGCGATTATCTTGATGAATTGGAATTTGAATTTTAATTCTCTGCTGCTGACCAACAAATACACGCACACACACACACACACACACACACACACACACACACATAGATATAGATATAGATACACCCACACACATGCACTTGCACGCAGCAATTGCCATCAGCAATGACACCTCCACTCGAAACCCAACCCAAGCTCAGCCCCGCCCACGCGGCAATTGGCCAAACATGTTGTTCATCAAAAAGTTCTCGCATTTAGCATTTACATTTGGGCAGCGATACAGAGTTGTCGGCAAATCGCTAGACGGACTCGCAACGGAATCTGAATTCGAGTCTGAATACTGAATTTCCATTTGTATTCGAAGCTGAAACCGAAACCGAAACCGAATCGCTGGAGCCGGAGTCCGCCTCATGGACATAGCCGGAGTCAAGTGGCTCGCTGGGGCCATTCGTACCTGTTGTAATTGCCGAGCTGTCTGAATATGTGACCATTCCCGCACACCCCTTCCCACCCACCCACTCTGTAGAGCACATTCAGTTGCTGCATCTGTGTCACAGGCAATTCTCAAAAGCATAAAAGTCAAATTTGTCGCATGGCCCACGGAGACGGCGGCCGCCAGTTTTTGCATCTCCCCAAGCAGCCGCGGGCCAACTGTGGGCGGGGGGAGGAAGGGGCAGGCGATAGGGATGGGAGTGAGCCAGGTGCGGGCGAGTCAGGTAATTGGCTTTGCCATATTCGTATCTCGAGCATACGCTTGTCATTTAGATACGCATCCACTTTGCCCCAATCCCCAAATCCAAACAACAACCTGAAACCGGGAACAATACAAAAAAGGGGTAATCCCCCAGCCAGCGAGAGAGAGAGAGAGAGAGAGAGGCAGGCGGGTGGCTGAGAGGGACACAAATAGCATTCACGCACAGGCGCCCCCATTGTGGTGGGCAGCGCCAAGGATACAGTTGCTCCAGCTGTTGCTGACCTAAAGAACCCCTCAGCCGACTCAATTGCCAGCTGCATGCAACTGGGATGGGGCAACGTTGATCAGGCTTGCACCCTAGCAAATAGGTACAACTTTAATGGGGCTAGTAGGGTGCAGATAGGGAAATGGAAAAAAAGAGAGCGAGAGGGAGGGAGAGGCTAAGATATGTGTAAGCATAGAGAACGAAAGAAAGATATTCTTAAGAGGGAAAAGGAAAGAAAAAATGAAAGAAAAGGAAAGAGAGTGAGATAAGGTTAGAGAGAGAGAGAGTGCCTGTGTGTGTGAGATGAGAGAGCGAGGGAGATATTGTGTGTAAGAAAATGTGAGAGACAGAGAGAAAAATATAGGGTGGGACTGAGAGGGAGATGTTGTATGTGAGAAACAGATAGAGAGAGAGAAAGAGATAAGGTGAGAGATAGAAAGAGAAAGTTGGTGTGAGAGGGAGAGAGAAATTGTGTGTGTGTGTGTGAGAGACAGAGAGAGGAGAGACAGGGAGAGAAAGTGATCTAAATATTTTGTGTATGTGTAAGAGAACGAGAACGAGAGCGAGAGAGAGAGAGAGAGAGAGAGAACAAGAGAGGGAGAGGGAGAGAGATAGGGTAAGAGAGATATTGTGTGTGTGAGAGAGAGATAGCGTGTGCGTGAGGGAGATAGAGAAGCAGAACGAGAGACTGACTGACTGACTGACTGACAGATTCATCAATAGGACGCATGGACATGCACCACTATAATGAATTCGATATGTAATTAAGCTCAGAAATATTCGATATCCAAATGAAACTTAGTAAAGTCTGATACTCTATTGATATAGTAATATATAAAAGTAAGAAAATTGGAACAGCAGAGCAATTGATTGAGGAGTGCTTTAGAGGCCCCGTTTGATGGATTCACTGAAAGAGCGAGAGAGGGAGAGGGAGAGAGAGAGTGAGCTGCAATCAAAATTTATAGCGCAGTGTGGAAATGCGGTCTGCAGTATTTCCAACAGCTTACAGCTAATGCTCTTGCCTAAGCCCAGCTAACCTCTTCACTGTTTGGCCGAGAGTGCCCTCGACTTGGTTTCTTTGCAGCTAAGCGCTGGTAATGAGGGAGCGAGACAGAGGGAGAGAGAGAGAGAGAGAGAGAGAAAGTGAAGAGCTCGTGATTAATACGAGCAGCAGAGCTGACGACCGACGCCCACTTGCCAAGTATTTATCGCTCAGCTCTTTACAACTCTGATGGTCCGTGCGCTGGCGGCGCCGCGGGGCGAAGGTGCGGCCGGGGGTTCCCTAATAGGATTCACTCTGTTTATGTGCATGCTAATTAGAGAGACAAAAACACATTTCTGTTGCCTTTGGTTAATTGATGAAGTGAAAAAGCTGCCAGCCATCCGCACCACAAAAGCGAAACAAAAAAAAAAAAAAAGACAAAAAAAAAAAAAAAAAAGGAAAAGAAAAAAATAAAAATTAAGAAAAAAATAAATGAAATGAAATGAAATGAAATACTAAAAATACGTAGTAAAAGTTATCGGGCAAATGACACTCCCAGTTTCTGTTTCAAGTTCAGTTTCAGTTTCAGCTCCCATTCCCATTCCATTCCCGCTCAGAGCGAGACCCACTTTTGGAGTATGCAAATGAGCTCGAGCGGGCAACAATGATAAATATCGTTTTAAATGACAAACAGGCAAAAAGATGTGCCCTGGCAATAATAAACCTGCAAAATTAATTGCTTTTAACCGCAAGGCGGGCACCGACCAGAGCCCTGGAGCACGGAGAATGGAACACGGAGCAGGGAACGGCAGCTGCAGCTTAGACATTTGGCTAGAGCATCGTCCACTCGAGCGCAACAAACTGAAGCGCAAAAAAATAGGAGAACAAAAAAACTGGGAATTGTTTTGCGAACAGCGTATACCCTAACTGGCTTTTATAACCAGTCTAATTGGACATGCCTCCAATTGGAATGCAAGCTAAAACTTACTCTGGGCAAAGGGCGTAAGGAGACTTCTCAATTTGATTTTTAGCTGAGAGCAAAACTTATTTGAGTGTCTTTATAGAAATACATAAATTCAACATAAAATATATATCTAATTAAACTAATAAATAAATACAAAATAAAATAATAAAATAAAATTTTAAAAATATTGAATAAAATAATATAAAAATAAAATAAAAATATAGTAATATAATACATTAAAAAAAAAAAACAATAAATAAATAAAGTCAATACTTATTTAAAGTAAATATAATATTCAAAATAAATAAATTGACACTTTAAATATATTGAATAAACAATAAAATAGAACAATTTAATGAAATAAATTAGATAAAAGGATAGATGGATAAAGTTAATAAATCAAATTTACAAAAAGGAATAAAATTAATTAATAAAATAAATATAATTTTTTTAAATAATTTAAAATAAACCAAATAAAAATAAACAAATTAAATCAAATATAATTAAAAATAAAATATAAATAAAAAAAAAAAAACAAAAATAAAAATGGAATAATAAGAAAAATATATTAAATATATAAATTAAATTAGTATATATACATATAAATAAAATATAAATATAGGTATACAAAAAAAAGTCAAAAATGTATTAAGCAAACAACAAAATAAAAAAAATAAAAATTATTTAAATAAATTAAATAGATGAATTAAATATAAATACAAATACAATATCAATAGATAAAAAAAAAACAAAATCAAAATGAAAAAAAAAACTAAAACAAATGTATTAAATAAATTAAATTAAATTAAATAGTAAATAAAAGTGACTGTGACATATCCCACATCAAATTCGAGCATACCCTTTGGCAGGTGAGGGGCAGCCGAGTTGTGGCTCGGGCCAAATGAAATTAGTTGGAAACATGTCGCCTCATTAGCGCAGAGCAAAAGTAAATCTACATGGAATTAATGAGCGAATGCCAACACATCAACTGGCGCCGCCCACCGCCCAACGCCCACCGCGCACCACCCACGCCCCTGCCCACCTGTCAGCCGGGCGAGGCTTGGCAGGTAATTGTACGCCTAATTTGTTGCAGCAACATCGTTTGTGGCTTTCATCTTGGCTGATGTTTGCTCTGGCTGAGTGCAGCGTCGCCTTCGGCTGCCCACGACTTCCGCTCGGACTCGCTGTTCTCGGTTGCAATCCCAGCCACAATCCCAATCCCAATCCCAGTCCCAATCCCCTAACCATGCCAATGCCAGTGCCAATTATGGAGCACAATTAGCACGTCTCGCAAAACGCATGCGACGCATTTATCGAGTTTCCCAGACAAAGCCTGGCCAGAAGGCTTGCAACCGGACACCCAAATGGACGCCAGCCGAAAAAGCCAGCTCCAGGTGAGCACCAGCGCAATCAAGTGCGCTCCAGACTCTGTTGACTCTGTGTCCAGCTGCCGCTTCTCGTTTCCGCTTTCCCTTCCAGCTGCACTTTTAGTCATCTCTGACCTCTGTCATCTCTCTCTCTCTCTCTCTCTCCCCTCTCTCTCACTCTGTCTCCCTCCTCAGCTCAGCTAGTCGCCTTTTCGATTTCATTCCCGCTCCTCATGGCCATTGTGACTTGTTCCCATTCCCATTCACGTTCTTATGCCTATTCAAGTTCCAGTTCCGATTACCGTTGCAGTTCTTGATACTCTTGTCCTTACAGCTGATCTGGTAGTTCTCCTTCAGCTGCTCTCCCGCTTCTAATTCCGTTTCACTTTGTGTTTCTCTTCTCTAGGCAGTTCCTATTGACGTTTCTCTTCCATTTTGCCGTCTCCCAACGCCTCTTTTCCGACCCGATTCCTGCTTGACCCTATTTCCTTTCCATTTTATTTGCTAGTTCTTCTGCCAGCTCATGTATCAATCCCACTTCCAGCTCTAGGATTCTTTTATGAATATTCTATCGCCTCCACTTCTTGCTTCTCTTTCTTTTGCCTCTTTGCTCAAATAGTCTTCAGTTCCGGGTTCCCATTCTTCCTTGTTCCGTTTTTCCTGCCAGCTTCCATTCATGTTCTTATATCATATATTTATCTCTCAGTTTCAATTCCTGATATATTTCCGCTTATAGAAAATGTCTCAGTTTCCCTTCTGGCTATCTCTCCTTGCAGTTCCTCTTTTAGAAGCCTTTCCAGTTATCATTCCCGTTCCATTAGTTAAAGCACTCCGCTTTCCTTTTCAGTTCTCTTCCCCATTCCCTCCATGCTACAGTTTTTTTTTCCGGTTTCAATTGCCTTTCCAGCTCCATCTTACACTTTTTCCTCTTTCGTTTCATGCTTCGAGTTTCAATCCAGTTTCTATTGCTTTCTCAGGTTCCCCTTACACTTCTTCCTCTTTCGTTCCATCCTTCGGGTTTCTTTCCAGTTTCCTTTCCAGTTTCTATTGCTTTCTCAGGTTCCCCTTACACGTCTTCCTCTTTCATTCCATCCTTCGGGTTTCTTTCCAGTTTTCTTTCCAGTATTCTTTCCAGTTTCCTTTCCAGTTTCAATTGTCTTTCCAGTTTCTTGTTACACTTCTCTGTCTCTGTTGCAGCAGATGTACCAATCTCTCTTCCAGCTGCTCTTCCTTTACCCTTTCAGTTACAGCTTCCTTTCCAGTTGAGCTTCCAGTTTCCAGCTCCATTTCTAACTTCAGTATCACTTTTATTCCATGCCGTCATCTGGATCTTGAACTAAAGAGAAAAGTTGTCACTGCATTGATTTTCTTTTGCTCTTCTTCTTCTGCTGTTTTTTTTTTTCTTTTTCTTTTTTTGATGCTGCCTTCCAGCAAATGTCATTGACCACACGCCGCACACCGCCGCCTGCTGCACACCGCATGCCGCCGCCTCCTGCCGCTTGCCACATACCGCACTCCACTTGCCACACGTACAACAAAGGGGCGTTGCAATGGGCCAAAACGGTCTGGCGGTTAAGAGGCGTTGGCCGAGGGCTGGGCGGGGTGGATGGCAGGGACGGCGTGGACGGGCTGGAGTGGGAGCCGCAGTCAACAACCACCAAAAGTAATCATCGCAAACGTTGTCGGCGAACTTGTTTGGGTGGATTGCATTGCAGGACGAGACGGACGCTGAGTCGAGGGAGGAGCAGGGCGAGCGGGAGGATGCCAAATGGCGTCCAGCTGTGAGGCGAAACTATGACGGCCTTTGGCCTCCAGCTGCCGCTGTCCAGAAGCCAACGAGCCACGTCGCTGCTGCAAAGCCAAGCTAAAAGCAAAAGCAAAAGCAAAAGCAGAAGCAAAAGCGAATGAGAATCCGAATCCAAATCCAAAAGCGAATGCGATTAACGTTTCAATATGCGACAGTTGCAGCATGGAAATGGCCCAGGCACAAGTTAAAGCTGCGGCAGTGGTCGTCGCCAAAGGTGGGGCACTCGGACTGGCACTCTGACAATGGGCATGCCCACCACCAGCACCACCGGCACCGCCGACAGCTGACTGTGGCCAGCCGCGCACCCCGCACCCCGCACCCCGCACCAGGCACCCAGCCGTGGCTCGTCTGGGGACCGCTTGTGGATTTGGATTCGTTCACTCATAGAAAATAATGTGCTAAGCTGCAGCAGCAGCAGCAGCGACTCCTGTTGCCCACCTCTTGCCAGGAACTTGACTCAGTTGTTGCAGTTGTTGTTGTTGTTGCTGTTGTTGTTGTTGCTGTGCAAGGGACAAAAGGTCATTATAACTTGACTTGACATATAAAAAGCTGCAAAAATATCCACCCATAAAGCCAGCTACACGCGCTGCAGCCGAGCAGAGGGCGGCAGCTGCAACGTGTGGGGGCATGGCCAGCCATCTGCTGCGGCAGCGCGCTGCAGACGTAATGGCAATTAACGCTGCCACTTACGTAACGCAGTTGCCATTACGTCACGCAAGCAGCTGGCGGCACTCGACCCCGATCAGAAGTCGTCATTAGTGTTGCAGAATGGCCACATCTAGTGTTGGACAACGGTGCCAGCAGAGATGCTCCCACGGCTATTTCAATTCTGGAAGGAGTAAAACCGACTATAGATATTTATTATTAATTTATCTGAGCATCTATCTTTATCTGCGTATCTAACTTTACAGTGTATCTAGGAAGTTTGTAGATAACTTGGTAAATGTTTGTATTTATACCTATGGGTATATACATATACATATTGTATATATGTATATATTTACTTACATGTAGTAAGAACTCTTTTTTTTTAAATTATTTTTACTTTCTTTTTGGATTTCATATCATCATATTTAAAATATATTTCTATATGTATATTACATATTATATATGTATTTCTAGTTTATTTGAACCGCTTACTCCCCATCCATTTTCTATTTGTATCTCATTTTACGCTAATGATACGGAATAGTCAGGGCCGTATTAAACCTCAACGAGGCCCTGGTTTGAATTTTCTGTTGTGATTATATTTTCCTGCCACTTACTCGAATTTTATATATATATATAAGACTTTTAAGAGACTCCCACCAACATCAGGAGCCCAGGCAACTCCAGTTCTGCTGATCCGGCCCTGGAAGTAGCTCAAATGTAGACAAAGTACTTGAATACTCTACAGTGTAGAGTCTACACATACTTTCTGCTAAAGTGCTTAAACTATCTTTCGAATACCTTCTACTCCATCTGAGATACAATTGGCTGCATAGCAAATTCGTTTCTTGTATCTATCAGATATCAGATCAGCTACCAACTGATGCACACCCAGCTAGTGCTGCACTGTAGATAGATATTGTAAGCATAGCTGGAGACTTGTTCACACGGACAGTGATGGCAAAAAATAATTATGAATCGATTACATTCACATTACTCACATGATTCATTTAAGCTACGCGATTATTCATTTCAATTGATCGACAACAAATAGTCGATTGGCCATTATTCAAATGATTTTTTTTTCTTTTTTTAGGTTTCTTAAAACTTTGTATTGTATTCCTAAAAAATGATATGTTTTTATTTATGTAATAAATCTATAATGAAGCCTTGCCGCTAAAATACTCCAGAGACCGAAGCGATGAAGTTTTGGAATAATCGATTATGGTTGCAATTAATCGCAGACCATTTCGCGATGTATGTAATTAAATCGCCAAATAATCGATTACTGCAATCGTGCCATCACTAGCCACAACTAAGCCTCAATTGGATTTCTTGATCTGATCAACACTAATATAATATAATATATAGTATAATAATATATAATATTTCTGACATCGATTGATTGATCTGACTTATGGAATAATGTTCAATCAAAAACACGAAGCTCCACTCTGGCTTGGCTATGGCAAAGGACACCCAGACAGCCCGGCAGACAGGTGGACGGTAGGCGGGCCGGTAGGCTAATAATGACGTAATTACGTAACGTTGTGGCTTTTTAACTAACAGAGTTTTTCAATTAGTTCCGTCGCTAATAATTCACAATGCTGCGCTGCACTTGTTGCCAACGGCCATTCGTGTAGTTCAATGCGTCCAACAATGGCTGCGGCGCACCACCTGCCACCTGCCACCCACCTGTCACCCACCTGCCACCCAGGTGCCACCCACCACCTGGCCTGGCCTCACTAATTAATAACTAATGATGTGCAGTGCGCTTATTAGGGAGCTTGCATACATTATCCTAGCCTAATATCATTATATTACAACGGACGGGCGCATTGGGCGGCCCAACGGCTCCACCAACTGCCTGACAAACTGGGCTCGACCAGCTGCCCCCTGCCTGCTGTCTGCTGTCTGCTGCCTGCTGCCTGCTGCCTGCTGCCAACATGTTGCGACTCGCACGCACACAAAGAAATCCAATTATGACAATCAAGGTGGACAAATGCAGTCGCTGCCGCAGCCAAAAAGGGAAATTGCAGCACCGCCAGTGGCTCATGGAAGTCAGCTGTGCGCACTGGCTGTGTGCCTGCCCCACTGACAAATGACAGACGGATAGACAGGTGGGCAGGCAGACAGGTAGACAGCCGCCCCACCTGTTCGCTGCAGTTTTTGCCTCGAGTTGCTGTTCGAATGCTCTGGAGACACTTTGATGCTGACAGCCACATTGATGTGGAGAGCGAGCGTGACACGCACACAAATGCCAACTCACACACCCTCGTAGACACACACACACACACACACACCCCCACACGCACACATTGTTATTTGGAGCGCGCTTTAATTTTAGCCTGGGGAGCTTTGACCAAAAATTATCTAATAATAAGTAAGCAGCCAGCTTGCTACACCCCTGCCGCCCCAGCCCGCCCCCTTTCGCTCGCCCCGCTGGCCCGCACATACTTTAGATAAGCTCCATCTAATTTGCAACTAATTGCAAGTCATTAAAATGCCCGTTACCCACCTCCCACTCTTCCCACACACCCGCTCTCCCTCTCTCCCTCTCTCTCGCTCGCCTCTGCTGCAAGTCCATTTTAATCTAGCAATTAAGGAATAATGTGTTTTAATTAACCGCTAAAATCTAAAAAGCGCGCATAAATAACCAATTGACAGTGAGCCAAACGCTACACTCTCTCTCTCTCTCTTTCCCACTCTCCACCTCCCTCCCTCTCTCTCGCTTGCTCACGCTTTGCATTGCAGCGACAGCGTCGCGCCCATAAATTGAATTATGTTAAGCCTCGCATAATGGTCAAAATAACACGCAATTTGCGGCAACTCGCAAACGCCAACGACGCCAGCCACGCCCCGTGTTGGCCAACGCCCACACAGCCAGCCAGCGGCAGTCGCAGTCGGAGTCAGCGCCAAGGCCGAATCGATGAAAGTGCGCGCACACCCTTGACTTAATCCATTCATGGCGGAGCAGGCGCCACTCCACTGCCCCACCCCCTCAACATGCCCCGCCCTCTGCCCACCATTGCCGTTGTCAACTGTTTGGCTGGGCTTGTGTTAATTTTGGTAAAATCACTTAATCCTTCGAATATCGCCTCTGCCATGACACCTTAACCCACATTCCCTATTCGAAGAGTCAACCCCCCCCCAGTCAAGCCCCCCGAGCCACACCCCTTGCTGTGCCACTGGGCAGGCGAAAAAAGCAAAGCCAACATTTCGACATTAAATGACGCGCAAATTTACATTTACTGCGGCACTCGCATACGCCGCCAGCAGGCGGCCTCTGGTCCAAGTCCGAGAAGCTCCTCCAGCTCCTCCAGCTCCTTCAGCTCCTCCAGCTCCTCCTGCTCGTCTTTGTCGCCCTTGTCGTCATCGCATTAGTGACGCTCCGCAGATTATTTACCTAGGAATGCGTGTAAAATGACACCAACAGAAAGACGACATTTTGCTCCTGCTGCTACTGCTGCTCCTGCTATTGCTGCTGCTGCTGCTGCTGCTCCTGCTGCTTGTGTGACCAACGTCAATGGCTGCGCCTTGCCCGCTGCTCAATTCGCCAGTTAGGTCGCCCAGATACGCCCGGCGTCGTCTTCGGCTAGCGTATTACTCTATTAAATTTAAATTAAAAATTGATTAAAATGAGCACTGGGCGAGGTTTGGCAGCACGCGGCTGGAGGATACACACAATTAACGTTGGCTCCTTGCCTGAAATTGAGAGCCAGCCCGAGCTTGCCACAGTTGCCGCACTTGCCGCACTTTTACATAAGTTGCGGACCACAGCAAATGCGTTGCGGGTAAGTGACTCCTGCTGCTGTTGCTGCTGCTGCTGCTGCTGCTGCTGCTTCTCCTGCTACTCCTGCTGCTGAACGTGAGCTGCTTGCTGCGTTTTGGTAAATTAAATTTGCGCATTACGCAAATGAGCAGGCAACGCTAGGCAAGACACGGCAGGGAACGGGCAGGAGACTCGAGACCCAAGACTCCAGACTTCAGACTCCAGACTCGAGACGACAACGAACCCTTGCCTGGGGTTCAAATGGGCTGCCCGCCGCCTAATGATCCCTAGCCCAGAAGTCAAATTGAAAGCAAAAGCTCGAGCATTAAAAGGGGAACAACAGCATCTACACTCCCCCCCCCCCCCCCTCCCCCCCTCCATCCCTCTTTCCCATCACCCTCTGCTGTTGAATGTGTTGCGATTTGATTGGATTGCTGTGGTCAGGCAGCTCGTGAATGTGCGAACGAGTGCGAGGCGAATGCCAATGCAAGTGTGAATCGATCGACGAATGACTGAAGCAATTACAACTGTCAGATGGCTCGCCTGCAATACATTGCGGACGTGCTGAGGCCTGGGAGGAGCTGTGGTGGACCTGTTGGTCTGTGGAGCGCCAGCTACTGTTACGTCAGCTCTTACGACATTTGACTTTTGTGTGCGTATGAGTAATCTTGGAAAATACGATTCGATTTCACTTTTTAATCAAGCGATTGCAATTCATATCGATTTTCAACTTTACGTAACGTATGTGAATACGTTACGTAATGAGAAAATCGATGGCATAGTCTAGCTAGTAAGCTATTTCGAGTCAGTCAGTCAATAAATTCAGGAGGATAGCATAACAAAATCCAAAATCTTACAGCTTAGCCTTAATTAACGTAACACTACGTTACGTTAGCGTTACTTTCACTACATTGCTTAAATATCGTTCGGCTTCACATTCATCACATTACATGAAAAAAAAGAAATACATTTCAATAACACGTAACCAAGTCTTACGTAGCATTATTACGTAACGTAAGTAATATTTATTCAACCTAAACTTGTATATATTATTCCACAGTACAGCCCTTTCTTTCGCAAGCAATGACGTATAAATAATAGCATATTGTCCAGCTTTACGTATTACTTTGACGTGACGTAAGAGGGAATTTATTCAACACAAGCTCATAACTAACAAAGCATAGCATATTACTAAACAGAATATGGTAATCGATCTAGCAAGCATTCCTATTCTGACGCATATTTGTAGTCCCTTGCTACGTATTCGCTTTACGTGACGTTGGCAAACGCTCTACACGTTTTGATTCAACCCAAGCTCGCAGCTACCTTCTCGCATTGTAATGCCATGTGATTTCGCCAGCAATCCTATTGTGACGTATATGTATGGTTTACGTCAAATGCCTACGCAAGCATGCCGAGCAACCCCTTACGTGGGCAACCCCTTGCTGCGCAACCGACAATGACAATGACAAACCCTTCGCTTCAGCTAGCGCCAAGACATTTCCATCGCTGCCTAATGATGTCTGGCTGCCCAGGAATTGAATTGGCGCGGGGCGGGTGGGAGGTGAGGGAGGGGGGGTTTGCGCGGGTAGGGGACGGAACACGGATAATGTTCTTGTCAGCTATGCGCCGTGATTTGATTGAATTTTTGTGGTCTGGCGCTGACGCTGACGCTGACGCCGACGCTGGAGAATCCATGCCGTGCTGCCGCTGGCCTCGGTCGATGGGGAAGTCAAAGTCCGTTCAAGATTTGCGTGCAATTTCTTTTTACGTTTTAATTAAAAAGTGTCGCTTAGTGTGAATGTCCATTTGACTGATGGGTCGTACCAAATGGAGAGACGCAAAGATTTACCAAACTGAGAGAGGAAGCGGGAGAGAGGAAAAAGCTAGCTGGAGACGTAGCAATTAAGCCGCCGTGTTGCCCCCCTCTGTCCGCCAGCCTCAGTCGCTTGGCTTAATGAAAACGATTATCGACTAGGATGAGTCGGTTGCCAAATGGAAATTGTGTCGTGGAGTGGGCCCGTAGAGCGGGGCGTGGCCAGTGGGCTAGCAGCTTATTGCTTTACAAATTCTTTAATAAATTAAATGTCCTGCCAGCGTTAGCCGTGTATATAAATGAATGGCATCAATGGAGCGACCCACCGAGCGCTGATTGGGGGGAATTGGGGGCAAAAGGGCTAGCTAGACAGATAGGATAGAGTATCCTGGATAAGGTATCTGACATTAGAGAGGAGGCGGGGCGCGCGCTTGACTGCTCAACTTTGTCATCAGCTCCTGCTCTGGCCGGTGCTGCTCCCTGACTGGGATCGCCTGATGGATGGCTGAATGCTTCAATGCGCCAAATGGACAAGCCTGACAGGCCGACACGGCGCTGCCTTGCGACTCTGTGTGTGTGTGAGTGTGTGAGTGGGGCCGTCAAGTGGCCAAGAGGCCAGTTGCCGGTTGCCAGTTGCCAGTTGCCAGTTGCCAAAGAGATACTCGACGATACACAAAATTAAATTAAATGTAATTTGTCGTTGACTAAGTATTTGCGGGCAACGACAGCCGCGCATTTGTCAAATGTGTCCCCGGCCGAGGATTCGCTCGCCTTTGAAGTGAGCAACAACAAGGGAAGCCCAAGCGGAGCCTCAATACTGAAGCTGAAGCTGAAACTGAAACTGAAACCCAAAACTGAAACCGAAAACTGAAAGCTGAAACTGAAAACTGAAAGCTGAAACTGAAATAGAAATTAAGAGGCCTTTTGGCAGCTCGTCGGTTATTCGGTCAGTTAGCCAGTTGGTCAATTGACCAGCTGAAATGACAGTCGCTTTGGGCGCTGGGTGCGGGGGCCTGCGGCGTTGCGCATACGCCGCATGCGCCGACACATTTATGAGAAGCGGCGCTGAAAGGCGAAAGGCGTCGAGGCAACAAAGGGAACAGGCGCCGGCGAAATTAAAATGAGCTACTCAATTACGCAAATTAAAACGAAAATAAGGCAGCCGCGTTAGGCAAACAAACAAACAAACAAACGAATGAACGAACGAACGGCAAAGGGCATTAAAAGTCTAGAAAAAAAAAGAAAAAAAAAACAGCAGCAGGAGCAGATAAAAAGCAATGCGAACAATGCGACTTTATTGTTGTGCTGGCATTTTTTGTACTTTTCTCTTTCTCTTTTTGTTTGTTTTTGAAATAATATAATAAAGTTCGTTGAGGTTGCCGTCATAAAACGCGCCAATGAGGCGGCTCAACTCGTTCAACCCTTGAGTGCGACGTCGCCCCGCCACCCCCTGGCTCGACTCTATTTGCAGCCCGCACAGCGCTCAGTCCGGAGCCCCTTGGCCTCTGGCATGTTGAGGGCCAATAAAATCAAATTAAAAGGCGCCAAAGTGTCACGATTATGAGACCTTAAGTGAAATCAATTAAAAAAGCAAAAACAACCAAAACAGAAAGGGAAAAACAAGCCACGAGCAAAGAGGCAGAAAGCAAACTGGCAAAAAATGAGCCAAGCGACAGACAGTCCAACCGAGAAGCCGAGAGGCCGAGAAACCGAGAGACCGAGAGACCGAGACCGGCCTACCGACCGAGGCGAACAGTCTCCAACACCTGGCCGGGCCATGTGTCAAACTGTCGACCCTGTCGCCGACGCCTCTGGGCGCCATTTGGGTGCGCCATGCAAATTACACGTTTAACAAATGGTCCGCTCTGTCGGAGCTCGGACGATGGCTCTCGCCGGCCACCCAATAAAACAGAATCCAAAGTCAAAAGGCCGCATTTTGCATACACTTGCCAGACAGACACACTCGACTATCTCTCTCTCTCTCTCTCTCTCGATCTCTCTCTCTCCCCCGCTTCAAAGAGCGAGCACACCAATTGCATTCACTTGTTACATGTCAATTATCTCTTTCCCCCTCACTCCTGTTTGTTATATTTACGCTGCTCATAGTAACTCGCATTTACACTTATTCAAATACTACTCATCAGCACGCTGCTTTTACTCACCTCTTCTGTTCGAATTAATCCTATCAAATGCCCTGACACATGACTTGGCATAATACTCATTGAAAGCGCAACATTTGCATAAATTATTGTCGTATTTATTGTAAGCAAATGTCCATACGCAAGCAGAGTCAACGCCATTTTTGCTTTACTTTAATTCTCTCTTAATACATTGCACACATTCCTCGTCTCGCTCGCACCTCTGCACACACTTAAGTCAGCGTACAGAAAGTGAGCGCAGAGCCCCCGCATTGATCGTGCGCTAGAGTGAAGAGGATGCAAGTAGTACGTGGCCCATTGTCTTATACACTTCGATGTGTATAAGTGCAGCCAACAAATGGCAATTAGTATAAGTAGCAGGCAAAGCAAATGAACCGCTCTTATCTCTTATATGATTACTAATTGAGCCGTCAGCTTAACGTAATTATGCATATGTTGCTGTCTCGCTCGCTCCAAACAAATGGCTTGCAAATTGCAGGCGACTCCATTTGGCAAGTCTTCGCAAAGCGGCGGCACTTTAGATACACAGCTGTTGCTGAGTGGAGCGGGGCGGGGCGGGGCATGGGAGTCTGGGTAATTAAATTATGATGCCTGCTGCCGCGAGATGGCGCCACAACTGACCCAGTTGAGTTAAGTAATTTTTTATGGCAAATAATTAAGCTAAAGCGCACATTTTTCGACTAAATGCAAAAACGAGCAACAGAAATAAATGAAAAATCATTTCAAAGTTGGCCTGTCAGACGTCGCTCGCGTATGTGTGTGGGTGCTGGTGTGTGTGTGGGTGTGTGGGCGCTTAGGTGTGTGTGAGGCGGACTAAAGGCAACAGGAAGTCAACGGCGTGCTTCCTTTTAGCTGTGTGCTTTTCTTCATTTTGTTTTGGTTTTCTTTTTGTGCGCCTTGGCTGATGCTTCTTTTTTTTTTTTTATTCATTCTTTTTGTTACTTTTTTTTTCGTTTATACAAAGAAATATTAAATTAAGAAAAGATTTTTCATGCTGCTTGTTTTTTAATAACTCGCAACAACAATGGGAAACGCTTGCAGCACAGCCCAGGGGTGTGAGCTGTGCGAGTGTGTGTGTGTGTGTGTGTGCGCTGCCGTCGGGGAGTGGAGCGGTAAAATTAATAAAACTTTAAATTGTTGCTAAAGGCAGCAGCAACTGCAACGAATGGGAGGCGGAGCCGTTGGCCCTTGGCCGATGGGTGGTGGGCGGGGGGGGGTGTTACCGAGCGGACAGAAGCACGCTGTTCGACATTGGCCATGGGCACAACAGACAGGAAGTCAGTGACTGGCCCTGTCCATGACAAGGACTCCAAGCGCAAGGTGGAGCGAGGGAGCCAGAGCGTGGGAGTGCGGGGGAGGCGGAGCGGCAGAGCGGCAGAGCGGGCGAGCGACTCGAACTCAGACTCTGGAATGTTTAATGGTCGCATTTCGTTTCATTAAAAATGTATGCGGCCCTAAAAGCTTTTGTTGTTGCTGCTCCAATTGTTGTTGTTGTCAACGCAGGACGACTTTTGGCTGAAAATTTAAGTTAAGATATTGCATGTGTGTGTGTGTGTATGTGTGTGTGTGTGTGCGATGAGCTGTTGAAAGTCCAAATACCTCACATATATGTAAACACACTCACATCCATCAATATAAATACATATATACATATATGTATGTATATAGCTTATCCATATCCGTATCGATCGGCTTAGCTTTATGCGCGCTCTGAAATTATCCTTTCGGGGCAGCGCCATTATATCATTTGTGGGCGCGTCGCTGGATTTATGGTGCGGATGCTCGTGTCGGCTATTAATCTATTTTTATTTATTTCTACTTATGCGTTGGACTCGCCTCAAACCCTAGCCCCAAGCCCCAGGCCCCACACACAGTCGAGGCAAACTCGTGCTCGAAATTATAAGCAATTGAAATAAATCAAAGTCCAAAATAGTAAAAACGTCGCCGGACAACAACAAAAAAAAAAAACAGCTGAAGCAGCAGAAGAAGCAGCGGCAGCAGCAGCAGCACAAAAACAATAGTATGAAAACTAGAGTGAAGTTGAATATCTCCAGCTGCCGCATGCCGATGCCCAAATACTCTGACGATGCTGAAACTTTAAATACCTAAAATCCTGGAAACATAGCTGAATTACGGGTCAAGACTTTGCTGAGATGAAATGACTCTGAGAAGATTATGACAGAGAGAGAGAGAGAGAGAGAGAGAGAGAGAGAGAGAGAAGAGAGAGAGAGAGAGAGAGAGCGAGAGCGAGAGAGAGAGAGAAAAGAGAGAGAGAGAGAGATAGAGAGAGAAAGAGAGAGAGAGAGGGAGAGAGAAAGTGAGAGAGGGATATTATAATATCATATGTTATCATATAACATATGATCATCATCATATGATATCATATAACCTACTCTGCGCTTCAGCAGGATTTTGCATGCTTCATGATCTCCGCTAAAGTTCAATTAATTTATATTTCTCGAGCTGAAGTCGTTTTATTATCTTTTTTTTTTTTAATAAACAATAACAATTTGATAGAAATATGTTTATATATAATTTTTTTAATCTTTCGAAATAATCTACCAAAAAATGTTGCTAAGAATTTGTCTTCAGAATTGCGAACTCAACTTTGAATTTGATTGAGAATGTCTTACTCAATTCGGCAGCCAGAGTTACCAAATGTTGTCTGTATAAATGGATCTTCTTTGATCCATTTACTAAACTTACTAAAGGTTTTTGTCTAGATTTATCCTTGGCTAAATATATAGTGGATTGAAGCCTACTTTGATTCCCAACTATCTACACCAAAAAGCAATATAACAGCTGAGCAGCCTAGGAAAACTATTGTAGCTGGCATTTAGCAAGTCTTTAAAGCTCAGTAGAAAGTGATCATACGACTTCAGTTGAAGTCAAATTTCTAAAAAGTGTCGAATCCTGCTGAAGCGCAGTGTGTGTGTGTGTGTGTGTGTATATATATTTACTGAAATTCAGTCTAAAATGCATGAAGCTGTGCGCTGAGAATCGCATAGAGCGGCTCGCAGTGGCACTGCCTTGCTGGCTCAACAATTCGATTAAGCTGCCACGCCCACTGCCCACTGTCCACAGCCACTCACAATGGCCGCGCGCAGTGTCAAGTTGACTCGTTGTCCAGTTGCCTTTGCATGTGTGTGTCTCTGCCTGTTTGAAGTGGAGCATAGTGCGTATGTATGTGTATGCGTGTGTGTTTGTGTATTTGTGTGTGTGCCTGGGGGAGGCAGCCAAGCGACAGTCATGCACAATTTATATTGCTCTCTCAGTCCACATTTATTGCAGCAATAATTCATTTAATTTTCCTTGATTTACTTTGTCAATGCAGAAGATGCCGAAGATGCTGCACACACACACACACACACACACACACCGACACACACCAGCACACACATGCACACGCATGCTGCTACCCTTGGGCATTGCTTTCGACTCTGCTAAGCTTAAGCCAAATGCTTGTTAGCTGCGCGAAACCAAAAACTAAACTGGTCAAGGAGCAAAAGGTCCTTAAACAAGCATGTGTGTGTGCGTCTCTCTCTCCCTCTCTCTCTCTATTTCTCTCTCTCTCTCTCTGTCTGCTGCTGTAATTTATGCCACGTTTGCCACTTTTGTCATTTCGCTTGCTCTGAGTTTCCTTTTCCTTTTCTCTTTCTCTATTTTTTTTTTTTTTAACACACACTTAAGAAACCAACGATGTGTGTGTGTGTGTGTGTGTGTGAGTCCAACGCATTTATTTGTATCGCTTGGCAGTTTGTTTGTCTGCTTTGTTTTATTGACACTTTTGATCTTTTTCAATGCATGCTCGATTCATTTATTATGTGCGCCAGGACCTTCTCCAGCCCCCGCCGCCCCCGCCGCCCCCCTGCTGCCCCCGCTGCCCCATCGGGCACATCCTTACCAAATTTGTTGCCGTTATGTACACACTGATTGATACAAGTTAAGTTCTTTCTTTATTAAAACGGGAAAAAATAAGATGTTTTGATATTTCGCTGCTTAAATGCAGTCCGCTTTATTGAAGAACAAATTTGCAACTAAATTACTTAAATCAATTCTATCCCTAGCTAAGCTGTGGTTCAGTCGACGACGTTGGCAGCGGCGTCGCTCGTGGTGTTGTTGAACCGTTGTGCAATTCTTCTTGGAATTGCTGGAGCTCTGGTTGGCGTGTGCAGGAAGTCCGCTAGACATGGTGTCAGCAGTTTTGGCTTATTGGTCTGATCAGCTTGTTACGTTTTATTTGTGTTGCAACAATTCCCATTGGGTTTTGTTGCAATGCAGAATATTTTTGTTTTTAACTTGAAAAATATTTTTGTTGTTAACTCTTCCCCCTTTGATTTGAGCTTGTCCTCAAGCGATCATTAAAAGAAGGGAATGTCGTTGAACTGTATGTTTTCTATGGTTCGTCTTGGTGCCTCTGTTACTTTCTTTACTTGGCTATTGTCCAATAGTAACGTAATTTTTTTCGCTCTCTTTATGTAGAGGAAGGCAATGACAATGATTATCACGACTATGCAGACCAATATTATGGATGATATTGCATGTGTCGTAAGTTTTAGGTGTTCTAATCTTTGGGTATTGTTGATGTGTAATGCCTGCAAAGCCTTTAGTGATAGAATTTGGAGTCGTCTCGATTCTTCTGGTGTCATCTGGATTATCGAAGAGCCGACTCTCAGTGTGCTGCTCTCTAGGTTGTTGAAAGTCCGGTTGCCAATTGAAATGGACTCGTTGGTAAAGCGAATGACATAGGTGCCGTTTAACCATGTACTTGTTGTGGTCGATGTCACCACTCCATCAAAGTTGTTGAGGATCAGAAGACCGTTGGCCACTTCTTCGATGGGTTCCACATGCTCGGCGTTACTGAACTCACACAGCGACTTTTCTCCATTGAGGAGCCTAGGCAAACATGTACTATTGCTAATGTTGACAATGTTATTTTTTGAACAAATCTTAATGTTATTATATTTTTTACAATTTTTTATAATTCCAAACATTACATTTTTTCGAGACAATATTTCTTTATACTCTATATTTATGATAGCGTTATTTCTTACGACTGGTTTCACAATTAGATTTTCATAATCATTTTCTTCTACGTTAGGTATTTTAATTACATAAAACAAAGTGGTAGTATTGTGAAATATGGCCACGTCTGAATATTCTAGCATTTCTTCTACAGATAATGAAGGCATTCTACCAGCTTTGAAGATTCTCTCTATTTCATCTATTTCTGCTTTTTTTAGTAAAAATGAGTTTATTACGTTAACTTTTGCCCATTGTATGGCATATTTTATATTAATAACCTCCTCTTTGATCAATCTAACTTGGTTCTGTAAACTTTCCGCTATATCGTGTGTGAATCTATCGTCTTTCCGTATATTGTTTGTAAGGGTATTGGTAACTGTGGTCAGCTTATTTAATCTTTGTTCTAACTGTGAGTTTATTATTACTTGTTTGTTATTGTTATCTATAACTTTATTAATATGTTCTTCTATCTGCACGAAGTCATCATGATCTGGGTTGCCTGCTATGTATTTCCAAGCTGTGCCTAGAATATTAATGGCCCTTGTGGTCCTCTTGTTAATGTCATAATCTATAGTGCGTAAAGTCAAGTGAGTTTGGTTAATTTCGTGGTGCAAGGTGTGGTATAAACTGCTAAATTTTAAATTTTTTTCTGTATGAAATTCTATCTGCTCTAAAGCTTCTTTAATTTTGCCTAAGTTAATGATGTGAATAATTCTTGTCGTCGTTGTTTGTATTTTGCCTAGTCCGTCGTAGATCGTTATGGTTTGTGCTGCCGTATGGTTCGTTATGTCCATATTCGGTTCGATAGGTTGTACCATCATCGCCATTATTACGAGTAGTCTATAAATGTCAAACGTTTTTAATATTACTTTTATGTATGACTCTATTTGTTGAGGTTAGTACTGTTGTGTTTCTGTCCTCTTTTACTGTTTCTTTTTTGTATCTGGGAGACAATTTAGTTCCTAGTCTGTTGTTGATCTTGACGTATATTTCTTGTCCTGGTGTGTAGGTACGTATTTCGTTGCGTCTTTTATTGTGGTTCTGTAAGTCTATTGTTTGTTTCTGTCTAAGTCTGTCAATGTTGTCTTGTCTAGATTTTTCATATTGTTCTGGGTTCGTCGTTAGGTTTCTGCCAAAAAACAAATCTAGTGGTCGTCTGTTAGTCGTTGAATGAATGGTGTAGTTATAGTCGTATATTGATTTGTCAATTAATTCTTGAAAGGTTTTATATTCTTGTTTTCTCTTGTTACATCTCATAATGTCTGAAAGCGTAGAGTGAAATCGTTCGACTTGGCCGTTGACTGTGCTTTTATAAGGTGGAGTGTTATAAATTTCAATCCCTAATTGATCTCGCATCATGAATGTTATGGATGCAGAATTCAGAGATTTTTCGTTATCTATGACCACGAATTTCGGAACTCCATAATAAAATAAAATGTCGTGAAGTGGTTTTTTTTATGTCCTCTATTGCTCTAGATTTGATGATGCGTCCTTGAGCTAATTTCGAAAATTTATCTATTGCTGTCAGTACTAAGTTTTTGCCTGTCGTGTATATGTCTACATGAATTATATGTCCAGGATATTGAGGTATGGGCGTTTCATTTAGTTTAGGGTTGTTTGGTTGTCTGTCGTATTTTTCTTCTTTACAGACTTGACACTGTTTGACTAATGCCGCTATTTTCTGTTTCATTTTAGGGAAGTAATGGGTTTCTGATAATTGTTTTTTATTTTCTATTGCGTTTCGGTGAGCTCTATTGTGTATTTTTAGTATATGTTCGTCCTGTTCTGTTTCGTTAGTCAAGTCCTTCACTTGTGTCTGGGTGAATCTGATTTTATAATTCCTAAAGTGTTTGGGGTATATTTGTTGAATTTGATTCATGATTTCTTCTGACGTTATTATTCCGTTAATTACAGAAGGATTTAAATACTTTTTTAGTATCTGAACTAAGTTATTTTCTGTGTACTCTTGTCTAGTTATTAGATGTCTATGGAAAGTTGGGAAAGGGATTTGGAATTTATAGTCGTCTGTGTTTGCTTTGTTTAAGAATATTTGGTTCTTGAATACGTTTATCGGGACCTCTATACTAGGTATTAGGTTGTGACTTGAACTTTCTGCGCTATGCTGAGTGGATGTTACTGAATTGATTTGGTTTACTATGGGTATTCTTGACAATGCGTCTGCTACTGTGTTATCCCTGCCTGGTTTATAAAGGAGTTCATAATCAAACTCTTCTAGGTACGTTTTCCATCTTTTGATTCGAGCGTTGCCATTCCAACTGCTAAGCGAATGTGTAAGTGGTTGATGATCTGTGTATATTTTTACTTTTGCCTTACCGTAAAGGTAATTTTTGAGGGCTTTTAGTGCCCAAATAATCGCCAACATTTCTTTTTCATTAGTGGCATAATTTTCTTCAGATTTTGACAATGTTCTTGAAAGGAAGCATATGGGTCGTTTATTCTGAGATAAGACTGCTCCAATTGCATAATTGGATGCGTCTGTTGTTAATTGAAATTCCTTATTAAAGTCTGGGTATTGTAAAATGACTTCATTGGATATTAGAGCGTTTTTGATTTTATCAAAGGAATCAATGGCTTCTTGATTGAGATTAATTAGTTTTTTTGAAGACTGGCTTTTGGACACTCGTCCATCCTCCCCTCTTAAAAGAGAGCTAAGTGGTTTTGCCAACTTAGCGAAATCTCTTATGAACCTTTTATAGTAGCTAGAGAGTCCGAGGAAAGATCTCAAGTCTTTGAGTGTTTTTGGATAGGGATACTTGGCTATGGTTGCTATTTTGTCTGGGTTAGTCTCGACGCCTTTATCTGAGATGACAAAGCCGAGAAATTCTACCTTGTCTTTAAAGAACTCGCATTTGTCTAACTGACATTTCATGTTAGCTTCTTGAAGAGTTCGAAAAATTGTGTCAAGATTTTCTGCATGTGTTTCATTATCTTTGCTAAATATGATAATGTCGTCTATGTAAATGAAGCATATCTTGCCGATATGATCACGAAGAATGTCATCTAACGCCCTTTGAAAAATAGAAGGTGCGTTTTTCAGACCGAAAGGGAGTCGTGTAAACTCGTATTTTCCGTTGTTTACGGAGAAGGCGGTCTTTTCAATATCTGCTTCTTTTAATGGAATTTGGTGGAAACCACTTTTTAAGTCAAGCACTGAAAAAATTTTATTATTTCCAAGTTGTGCTAGTACTTCGTTTATTTCTGGAATAGGGTACTTGTCTGCTATTGTTTCTTTATTAAGCTTTCTGTAATCAATAACCATTCTATACTTTTTCTCTTGGGAAGCATCCATTTTCTTGGGAACAATCCACACAGGTGAATTGTAGGGTGATCGGGATGGGCGAATAATTCCGTCCTCTAAAAGTTCTCGTATTTGTTTATGGACTTCGTCTTTTAAAGACATTGGGAATTGGTAAAATTTAGAATATATGGGTGAATCTGTTTTGGTTCGAATTTCTGCTTTTACATTGGTTGTGTAGGTTAATTTTTCGTTTGGGGTGGCAAATAAATTGGGGTATTTCGTAACTAACTGTTTTAATCTTTGTTTCTGTTCGATAGTCATGTGATCTGTCCGTGGTATGACAGTGTTAACTGCCTCGATTTTTTTCTGTCTAAGGGGTATAAATATGGTATCTTTAATTATTAATTGATTCTTGCTGCTATGGATTACAGCGTCTAATTCTTTAAGGCTGTCGTTGCCCAGAATTGCGTCAAATGCTTTTAACGTAGGTAATAGGAAAAATTTTACTTGGATATCTTGTCTGTCAAAGAGATTAGCGATTTTATGGTGAGTTATTTTTATATTTCCGCCGACTGTTACGGCTTCAAAAGGCTTTTGATTGGGAATCGGGTTAGAAACTAGTTTGGGCTGTATGTAGTTTCTGTTTGAACCTGTGTCTATTAGTATTTTAAGTATCTCTCCGCTTTTTGTCTTACATTCTATGTAAGGAAGCGAAGAGCTAGTTATTCTAAAAAATTGATGTTATTATGTTCAATGGGGCTCTCTTGTTCGTTGTCATCTTGTTCTACTTGTTGTGCGTACTCTTGTAGTGATTGCTCGTGTTCGGTCTGTTGTTCGTAGCTTTCGATGGTCTGTCCGTATTCTTCCATAGTTATGGAAGCGTTGTGGTAGTCATTGTCGGGATATTCCTCTCTCGTTTGAATATTAAAGTTTCGTTGTCTTTTATCTGTTGTATTTGCTATTGGTGGGGGTCTTTTCCCTGGTTCAAAATTTGGCCTGTTCATGTAATTTACCATCCGTGTTTGGATGCTTTTGTCAACGTCCATTGGTTCGGGGCGTGGCTGTGGTTTAGGTGCTAATGGTCGGGGCGGTACGTTTGTCTGTTGAGGTTGCGTTTGGTAATATTGTTGTCTATGGTATTGGTGTCCCTGATTCATGGTATTTGGCCATGCATGTTGCATTGGCACTTGAGCTCTGAAACCAATTGGTACAGATCTCATCATCTGAGGGGGATTTTGTGCGTATTGAACCATACGCGGTGGCAACATGGGTGGTGTTGCGTTTCGAGCTACGCTTTTGTGACCTGTTTGATGGCTTTTATTGAATGCTATGTTTGTTCTATAGTTCTGATTTTCTAATTTCAAACATAAATGGAGAGCTGAGGGAAGGTCTGTTGGTTCCTTTATGCTAAGAATACGTGGCAAGTCTCCTCTCAAACCTCTGATGAAAGTGTCTAATGCTTTTTCTCTGTACATTTTCGTCATGAGTAGTTCTGACTCTCTACTGAGTTCCATACATCCTACCTTGTTCAGTATTAAAGTCAGCTGGTTATAGACAACCTGATAAAACTGTTCTACTGTCTGGTTGTTGCCCTGTATTAACATAGTCATCTCGTATTCTAATGTATTTATATCTCTTTTATCTGCATAGTGCAGTGTGAGACACTTGGAGATGGCACTCCAATTAAGGGGAACATTGTAAGATTCGAGGGCCGCGTCGGCTTGACCGATAATCTTATTTCTCACGGTATGCAAAATACCATAGTACATTGGTGATCCAACTTGGCTTGCATATATGGAGAGTATGCGATCCACACTCTTTTTCCATGAGCTAAATTCGATTTTGTTGCCGGAAAATTCCCTAAGACTTTTGACAATGTCTGGTACTCTGTTAAGGTCGTTCAAATTTTGATTGTCGTTTATGGTCTGATCGTCCACGTCATTGAATTCTCTAGAAGGGTTAACTATTTGTCTCACTAGCGTCGGAAGTTGTTCTGTCAAAATTTGAGCGACAGTGGCTGCAATCAACTGTTCTGCGTTATTCGCCATGCCTCTGTTCTGCAAGTGTTCGTTCTGACGGTCTATATGTCGTTGTTGCTGCCTATTGATAATGTGTGCACCTACTTGGGGTTGTTCGACTAACACTGGGGGCCTAATCAAATTATTCTCGTTAGCCATACGTTATCAACTGTGACTTTGGTCTATTGTTTTATGTTTACAGGTGGATTTTTGATTGAATTTAGTTAGTTAGTTAGTGTTAGTTTATGATTATCATTAGTACAACTTAATTTAATATAAAGAAATTTCTGATATAAAATTTTTAATTTAATTTTAAAAATTTTAATTTAAATTTAGCTTTTATTTTTATTTTGTATTAAGACCAGTGGCTGGTTTTTCCCTTCTACTTTGGAGGGTCCCTTGGGAATCGCAAAGTTGGGTTATTTTATACTACTATTGTAGTCACTTTGAATTTGATCGCTTTACGCTTTTTTATTTTTTGTGTTTTTTTTTTTTTTATTTTATTTTTCTCTTTATTTTTCTAAAAATTTTTCTTAAATTTTCTTAAACTTGTTTGATTTTTATTTCTCTCAAAAATTTTTCTTATATTTTATTACACTTATTTAATTTTTATTTTTCTCAAAAACTTTTCTTATATTTTATTACACTTATTTGTTTTAGTTTTAGTTTTGTTAGTTTCTTGTTTCGTGTTCTTATGTTTCTAACTTACAATAATGATGATGTGGCGGTCTTCACTGCTGATCCGGATTTCATCCTTTTTGGTTGTACCTACTGGGGATCCTGCGACCAGACTCCGTTGAAGTATCCTGTGGGCGGGCCGTACAGGATTACCGTCCACCGATGGGCAATCGAACTATTACGTTCCAGACTACCTTTAACGAATTTCACCGAACGTCGAAGTTACGCGACGTGAGTTGCTTTGGTGATTTTCGGTCGCGCTCGTACAGGCGTTTTGCTGTGTTGTAACGCGATCGAATATTCGTTTTATTTAAACCGACTCTGCTTTTAACTTGCAGTATCACGCACGTACTAAACGTTTTGCTGTATTGCGCGCGAAGCCGGTCCCTGCTCGGGCGCCAGTTAAGTTCTTTCTTTATTAAAACGGGAAAAAATAAGATGTTTTGATATTTCGCTGCTTAAATGCAGTCCGCTTTATTGAAGAACAAATTTGCAACTAAATTACTTAAATCAATTCTATCCCTAGCTAAGCTGTGGTTCAGTCGACGACGTTGGCAGCGGCGTCGCTCGTGGTGTTGTTGAACCGTTGTGCAATTCTTCTTGGAATTGCTGGAGCTCTGGTTGGCGTGTGCAGGAAGTCCGCTAGACATGGTGTCAGCAGTTTTGGCTTATTGGTCTGATCAGCTTGTTACGTTTTATTTGTGTTGCAACAATTCCCATTGGGTTTTGTTGCAATGCAGAATATTTTTGTTTTTAACTTGAAAAATATTTTTGTTGTTAACTTACATGGCCACAGCATCACATCGCATCGCATCGCTCAACGCCCACAGTCCACCGCCCACCGCGCCCACTGAGCCTGGGCCCACCTTTCTTGGGCGGCCTCTGCGGATGTAATTTGTTGACAAATGAGCAGCAATAATGTCACATTATCAGTTCATCACAATAAAATTATACGCCTCGAGGCTGGCAGCCCAAATGCCGGCTGCAATTGCTGATTGCCTCGCCTACGGCAAGCAGTGGGCGCAGTGGGCGCAGTGGGCGTGGCTGCTGGCCACACTTAATTGGCTGACCAGTTTGATGGGGCCAGCCTTGACTTACCTCTGAGATAGATTCCCGCTAGTGGCGTAGTCCCTCTCCCCACCACTCCCCTCTCCGTTTGGGTGAGGAGGGGAAATCTGTTAATCATGACCTTCAGGGTCGTTTCGGCTTGTCATGGAGTGCGCATTAATTTGGGCCATGTAATGCATTAGCAATTGGCATTACACATCAGCCATCGGCCATCGGCCATCGGCCATCAGGCATCAGGCATCAGCTGGCATTATCTGAGCATGACCAGCAGTTAATGCCCTGGCGCCACATTCAAATGATATGCGAAAAAAAAAAACAACACACACACACGGAAAAAACTCATTTTTGGCAGCTTGTCAGAATTTGCGGAGCGAGAGAGGGAGAGGGAGCGCAGCATGTTCAGTGTTGGTAAACGTCGGTGCAGCTTTTGTGTCAACTGTACCGCAAGCCGTTTGACAAATGCCCCCGCCGACAGCTGCTGCAGCTGCCGCTCGCCCCGCGCCCCACGCCGCCTGACAGACAGTCCGACTGACTGACAGACGGACGGACTGACGGACGAATGGATGGCGTGAATTAATGAATGAAGCACGGCATGAACACAAATGCCGTTCGGCATTGTCAATGTGATAAATGCCAATTTAAGTCGCCCATCAAACGCTGCCGTCCGATAATTGCCACGCCCAGCACTGACAGCATCAGCTTCGATTTCTACTTCTACTTCTACTGCTGATGCCTCTGCCTCTGTCTCTGCTCCTGCTCCTGCTCCTGCTCAAGGCTCTGCGCCAACTTCAACTTCAGTTAGAGTTCGCTGTGGGCAACGTCCATAAAATATTGATGCTTCATTGACTGAGTGACGAACTGAGTGAGTGATTGACTGACTGAGTGAGTGACTGACTGATTGAGTGAGTGACTGGCCTACCTGACACTGATTAGCCCAAAGTATCCTTGGCATATGATTTCATCTAGTTTACTTTTTGTAAGCTTTATTTTACATATATCACCCCATATTATTTTTAAACCAAATTTTATTAAATTAATATTTTTACTTTTATGAAAATATCGTTGTCTATATGGCTACAAATTTGCTTATATTTTTTGCATAACTTAACTTAATGTAGGATCAGTTTTTCTTTGCCTGAAAATCATCAACTTGTTCTGGTTTTTTGACGAGCTTCAAATCAAATATATATATATATATATATATATATATATATATATATATATATATATATATATATATATATATATATATTATTTTTTTAAATATAATGAAGTATAGAATGCCTACAGCAATTTTATACTTTAACAAGTCGTGTGGCTTTATTAATTAATTAATATACATTTTCAAAAATAATAATAATAATAATTTAAGGTCAAGCTTTATTAACAGAGGATTTATAAAGGATTTTATATAAAGTATATTTTTATATAAAGTAGATACATGCAGATAAATATGTGTATATAAAAACATATATGTGTATTGATGTATATATATTATGTCATTTGCATATTATATGATTAAACTAACACTAAAAAAAAAAAAAAGAATACAAATAAAAATAGTAATGATAATACAAAAAAAAAAAAAAATAATAATAATAATAATAACAATAATAATAATAAAATAAAAATAATAAAAATAATAGTAATATTAATAAATAAAACTGATAAACACATTACTCTAAATATATAAGTACATATATAAAATATACTAACTAAAAATAATTAATATATTGTATACATATATTACTCTACGAACACACAACATATATATTTATTATATTATATTATATTTTAATGTAATACTATATCAAATATGGCAAATTTAAGTGTCATGCCAAGTCTATACAAATTTATTGTATGCCCATATATAGTGCTCTAAGGCATTAGCTATATAGTTACATATATAAAACATATAAAACTTAGGGTTTTATTTTACTTTTTCCATATCGTCTGCTCTCTTTCCTGCAAGTAAATTTTCCTTTCATATACGCTATATGCTTAAGAGGAAAAATTATTAACCGAGTAAATTTAACATTTTTAAAATATGTATAACTCTCCAAGGCTTAAGTACTCGAATGCTAGTTACACCTAGTGCCACGCCTTCTGCTCTGCTCATTTTCGTCAAGGCTTTATAAATCTTCGCTCATTCGATGCAATCCTAGTGCACTCGAGTTTCTCTTATTCTTTGAAAGTTCCTTAGTTTAACCAAATAAAGTGTTTCATGTGAAGAAATATACAGTATGCCAATAAAGTCTTCGTACAGCAGGGTTTTTTTTTTATTATTATTTACTATTTTTGTAAGCAACTAACAAAAACTTACTTATTTATCTAATTCTAAGTCTCATAATGATTAGCTTTATTAAAAAAAATAAATAAAATAAAAAAAAATAAATAAATTGTGTCTTTATTTTTTAAGCATTTAGTTTTATTGTACGAAGACTTTATAGAAACCAAGAACTGGGTTTTCTATGATCTTTTAGCTATAATTCCTAAGCTAAGATACATATAGACCAAATCCATTTTGTAAATTGAAGTCATGAGAATAAAAGACTGTATTGAAATGTGGGTAATATTCTCGCTATATATGTATATATATATATATGTATATATGTGTTACTTGTTCCCAAAGAAAAAAGTTTATGTTGTATGCAAACCTTCTGTACATACACTAAATAATCTATACTAAAAATGCAGTGCTTAATTCTTAAGTTTATCTTAATTGAATATCAATTCGAATCATGCATATAGAACTAATACTCCGTGCAGGCAAACATTGTAGCGGAAAGGGTATCTGAGTGTGCGACTTGACGGCTTTAACTTTTGCTCAACGTTCGTTACTTTGTTATAAATTGGTTTTCAATTGAAAAACAATGTGACCAGCGCAGCGCAGCGCAGCTCAGCTCAGTCTGTGCCGCGTCGCTGCCCCATCTCTGCTCCGTCTCTGCCTCTGCTTAGCTGACTGAGCTGAGCCATGTGCATATGCCTCAGTGGATCTGGGGCAGCGCACAGAGCAGCGCCTGATGGCGTTGGCTCGCTGCTTGGCAAGAAGAAATTTGCTATTGACCATCATTCATCATTAAATTGTTTCGCTAACTGTTTTCAACAATATTTTTTTTTTTTCTTCTTCTCAACATTTTTTATTTCTCATTGTGTGTGCTGCTTCTTCCCCCGTTTATTTTATTTTTTTTTCCGCTGTGTGCTGACAAGCCGCTTCCTGTCGCCGGCTCGTGCTCCCAGCTTCAGCTGCTGCTGCTGCTGCTGCTCCGACTCCTGCTGCTGCTTCGCCTGCTCCTTCTCCTCCTCCAGCTCCTGCCCGTATCCCGAACATTAAGCACAACAAAGGGCAGCGCGTTGCTTTTTGCTACGCTGCCAAAATTTGATGAATTTCTTTTTTATTCATTTTGGCCTCTGTCGCCCCTTACCCCAGCCCACACCAGACCACACCAACCCACCCCAGCCCACCGCACCCCGAAAACTTTTCTTTTGCTTATGTTGTTGCTGTTGTTACTGTTTCCCGCTTGCTTGTTGTTGTCTTACAGCATTTTTTCTAATCAGTCAGCGTCCAAGTCTTCGCCCTTGTGGCTTCGCCTGGCGCCATTCAAATGCGGGCCGCTGATTAGATTCACAAAAGGGGGCGTGGTCGCTGCCAAAGACGATTAAGCGCACAGCCCACAGCCCAGAGCACCCCCAGCCGCCCATCACAGTCCCCAACAATGTCTGTCCATATTAATGCGAAGCCATATATCTACGGGCAATTCGCAACTCTCAGTTTAGTTTCGCTGCCTGAGAATCAGCAATAAAAATGCGAATTATGAAAATCGGCAAGAGATTTATAAGAATTCCACAGATCTCTAAGACGCCGCATCTGTTGATTACTGAAGCAAATGCTTTTGCCTAAATTAAAAGAGGCGAAAAGAAGAACAAATGAGAAATCGCAGTCGGGCATTACCGACTGCATAATACTCGTGCATGCATCCAAAACAGTTACCAAAACATAACCCAATGTATATACCCAGTATATGTATATACATATATATGTGTACATATTTTAGCTCTAAGATCCGGTTTGTCACTACCCCTTAGGGCGATATAGATATATGTATCTACTATATATTTTGGGCATAAGTGATCAAGATGATGATGTATATGTATTCTAGTTTTCAAGTCTCTAGCACTTTTATGCTGCCGGGTATATAGATTTCTCGATTTGCCCTGCTGCTAAGCTTGCTCGGAACTTGTTCAGACAGGACGGTGCCCAAGAGTATAAAGTAGAGGCGAATTTCTGCAGTTTCCAAAATCAGGGGATTGGCTGAAGGCGGACAGATGAATGAATGGATAGACGAACGGGCAGTCGAACGGGTGGAGGGACAGACAGACGGACAAAGGATTGACGTGCAGACAGCGAGATGAACATTGCATAAAACCAATATACTCATTTCATATCGTGTATGAATACAAAAATAAATATGTGAACTTCCTCTGGCAGTGAAAGATGCAGAAGCAGAGGTAGGGGCGGAGGTAGAGGCTGAGGTAGAGGCTGAGGTAGAGGCAGATGTAGAGGCAGAGGTAGAGGCAGATGTAAAGGCAGAGAAAGAGGCTGAGGTAGAGGCTGAGGTAGAGTCCGAAGTAGAGGCAGAGGTAGAGGCTGAGGTAGAGGCAGATGCAGATGTAGGGGCAGAGGAAGTTGTCTTTTGAAGTTGCGCTGACCAATCCATTTCGATGCTTTAGCAATCTTTCAGCTAAACTTTTAAACACATTTTGGCAGTTGGCACCGCCACCACTACCACCACAGCAGCAGTAGGGGCACCACCCAGCTAGTCGCACCGCAGAGCCACCCAGCATCTTGACTGACAAGTGGCGGCTTTTTCGTTTGATGTGCCGCAAATGGCGGCAAATGTTTCAAATTCAACTTAAAGCCAAAAGTTTAAATGCAAAATGCTGACAAATGCGTTTCGTTTTTATGTGTGTGTGTGTGTGTGGGAGAGTGAGGGGGAGTGTAAGAGTGAGAGTGAGTGAGAGCAGGAGAGGTCATGCTTGAATGTGGAAAATTAAATTAAATTTCTTTTATTGGCACTTTTCAATCAATGCAATGCGAGCATATCCGAGCATTACAGGGTATATGGGCCATGATGATGCGAGCTCAAGCAGCGAGATGATGCGCATATGATAATGTAAATTTCATTCAAGAGACGCAGCCAGCTTTACAGGGTATCTGCTGTGCAGCACTTGCTTGAAATTGAATTGAAATTCTTTTTGTGAATGCTTCGCATATGCAATGCATATGCAAAATTCAAGCCAGATGCCATTGATAATGTGTGGGGGATGGGGGATGGTGGATGGGGAAGGGGGGTGGGGGAATGGATGGACTGGATGGACTGCCAAACCAATCAGCAGCAATAAATGATAAGCCTCGGCAACAATGCCAAAGGCAAAGCGAAGGCGGAACAGAAACTGTCACACACAAAGCGAAATGAAATGAAAGCAGTCTGAGTGGGTGTGGGTGTGTATGTGCGTGGGTGTGTGGGTGTGTGGGTGTGTGGGGGAGAGTGAGCGTGTGTGTGTGTGTGTGTGTGTGTGTCCGGCATAGGCGCTGGCTACTTTGCAACAGATTTGTCGCTAACGAAGCGCACGATTTCCAATAATGTATAAAATGTGTGTGTGAGAAGCGGATGCGTTTTTTTTTTTTATACATACATATATATATAAACGAATGTGTGTGTGGGTGGGTGTGTGTGTGTGTGTCATAAAACGTGCACAGATACAGCTGCTTTAGAGGGCGTCTGGCATGAGCCAGGAAGCAGAGCAGATGCTGTTAGCCGGACTTTGTATAATGAGTTCCCTTGTGGCCAACTTGATGTCGCCTGGCCTGGCTTCAATCCACACACACACACACAGACACACACACACACACATGTATATATATTTTATTGTGGCTTGTTGTGTGGCGTCAAGGTGAAAGCCAGTTAACGGGCGACAGTAATGAAGTGACAGCTACAACAAGGCAACACGACAACTCGACCGCAAAACTTAAACAAGGCCAAAAGCCGCACTCGACTGTCAAAATCAAAATAAATGCGTGGCATGGTGGTGCGGTGGCATGGTGGTGCGCTGCTGCTGTGGTTAGCGTCATTTAAAGTCGCCATTTAAAATCAGATTAAAGGAGCAACAGCCACAGCAGCCTTGGGCTTGGGCGGCCCGCATAGACAGGCCCCCGCCCACTGCCACGCCTTTCAGCTCGTCTGGGCATATAAATTATTAATTGCAAAATAATTGCGAAATTGTGTTTGGCCAAGTTAATTTATGCAATAAAACTTCAGCGAGTCGACTCGACTCGACTCGACTCGACTCAAGTTGAGTCCAGATGCCGCCACCCCCACCCCCCTCCGAGCCCCCCTCCACCTACACTCGTTGCCCGGGTCCGAGTTAACTTTAAAGCAACTCATTTCATTTACACTGTCCGCCGCTGTTGGCCTTTTGGCTAATGAGAAAGCCAACCCGGCCGCCGCCGCCGCCACGCCCCCCACGCCCACAGCTCTAGCCATGCAGCTGGCAATTACTTAAGCAGCGAGCGCTTAGGGATTCCACATTTGTTTCCATTTGATGTTGCTGCACCGCCCCGACCCGACCCGACCCCGTCCGCTCCGGCTGTGTGTGACAGTGAAGACTGTAGCTCTCAGCGAGAGAAAACATAATTAAGCCTTCTGTCCGCGCTGACTGCTGCGACTCGAGTGCTAGCTCTCACACTAGCTATCCCCCCACCCCCTCTCGCTCTGACTGCAAACTTGCCCCAGGTCCAACGTTTAGCTAATTGCGTGCGTAAACAGAAACTTAAGGCATTTTTTTATTTTTTTTTTTTTTTTAAATATTTTTTTTATATATATTCTCTGCGGTCTCCTTTCTCAATTAACCAAGTTTTGTGTGTTGTTTTCGTTTTCTTTAGTTTTCTTCTATTTTGCTTCCTTTTTTTCAAACCGATAATGAAGCAATTTTTACGCTACTCAGCAGCAATTTCGAGTGATTCTTTTTCTGTTTCTTTTTAGGAATCACTTTCGTACAAGTTGCACTGGCTGAACAGTCAAAACTAAATGCGATTCTTAAACGTTTTACTGGCTTGACTTGTGTATCAATATCTATATATATAATACAAACTATTCTCAATTTGCAAGTAAATGCTGAGATCTGCATTTTTTCTAAATACTTTGACTAGTCTACTAATTTTAATAATTTTACTAGCTTTTTTTTTGGTCAACTCATTTGGCCAAGAGTCTATTAAGCTCAAGCAGTTCATTTTATGTTTTATTTAGCAGCTTTCTTTTGTTATATTAAATTTATAAAGGGTTTGACTGGCACCATCAACTATTGCCGATTTGTAAATCAAACTGCGAGATATGCTAAGAGCTGGAAAGTTTCCTGACTTTTGCAATGGAGCAACCCATCAACGGACAGGCGGTCTGGACGGACTGAGCTACATTGATGATCATCTAAATTGTTATTATCTACTTCTTTTGCTCTCCCTCTCTCTGTCTCTCTATCTGTCTTTTTCACAGCTTATCTCTCTCTATCTTTGTATGTATCTTTCTATATTTCTTTCTCTCTCTTTTGCTTACTCTCATAATGTTATTGGCCTACGCTTTACAGATTTCTTTTTACATAGAGTTTCTCATCTTCTCTATCTGTCTCTATCTATATATCTCTCTATTTGTACTTACACTCTCCCTATCTCTCACTGTCTCTCTCTATTTATACTTGCACTCTCTTTCTCTTTCTCTCTGTTTTATTGCTTTACACTCTATAGATTTCTTCCGACTGTTACTGGAGCTTCTCTCTCTCACTATCTCTCTCTCTCTCTCTCTCTCTCTCTCTCCCTCTCTCAGTCTCTCTTCTTCTCTCTTATTGCTCTACACTCTATAGATTGCTTCCGATTGTTACATCGAGCTTCTCCCTCTTTCTTTCTCTCTCTCTCTCCCTCTCTCTCTCTCTCTCTCTCTCTCTCTCTCTTTCTTTCTTTCATTCTCTCGCTCTCTCTCTATTTCTTTGTCTTTCTATTCCTCTATATCTCTCAATCTTCCTACCTATTTCTCTCCCTCTTCCTCTTTCGCTTACTCTCACTCTTTTATTGCTCTAGTCTCTATATGTTTTTTCCTATATACATAGAGTTAACCCCAGTCAAATTTCCCCCCCGAAATTCCCATTTGTAATGGTTACATACAGTGCCTACTAGACATATATACCTCGTCAGCCACTCTGCCACTCAGCCGTGCTCGCACTTATTTCGATTATACGCTCACAGCTTTGGCAATAAATTCAATTATGGCCAAGGCAGCGAAGCAACATTTCCGTTGCATACTTTCGAGCGCTGCGCCGCTTCGCCTTGCCACGCGACGCGACGCGACGCCGCTGCCGCTGCCGCTGCTGCAGCTGCTCGTTGCTCGTTGCTGCTGCATGGAATCAAAGTGCATTTTTTGATGTTTCAAACATTTTTCGCTTAAAATTCTTTGGCTGCTGCATAAGAGAGAGAGGGAGAGAGAGAGAAAGGCAGGCGGGCTGCGAAAGAGGGAGAAAGGGATAGATGTCTGCGCTTGCTTAAGTCGTAACAACTTTATTATTGGCCTATTGCATATTATTATTATTATTATTATTGTTATTATTGGTTGGCCATTGTTGCTCGTTGTTGTTGTTGTTGTTGTTTGTTGTCTGCTGCTGCTGTCTGGACTCTGCCGTCAAATAAGTTCTCAAAGTTTTGGAGCACTAGCAATGCGCAGTTTGCGCTTTAACTTGGCAGCTGCACATGGCTACTGCATGCATATTCACACACACACACACACAGACACACACACACACACACTCGCAGAAGTTTGTTACTTTCGGTCTTAGGCAAGCCAAGGCATGCATATAAATCTATTATCCTTTAATTAAGCCAACAATATAATGAAGCATGCAAAGGCACAAGTGCTCGAGTGCGGCACGCAGTTGCGCTTGCCACATGCAACATGCAACAAAACCAATCAACGGCAATTTGCAGCCAAAGTTGCCAAGGCGCCGGCAGATGTGCTATGAATTTATTGCAAGTCTTGCAGCTGTTGCAGCTGCTGTTGTTGTTGTTGTTGCTGTTGTTGTTGTTGCTATTTTTGCAAATTGAATTTTCGTTTGCATTGCGATTTCGGCAATTCATTAACATTTTGCATCGGCTGCCATTGACGCCGCCCCCAAACGAAAATGCAAATTCACTAAACTCTCTCTCTCACTCACTCACTCACTCTCACTCTCCCTCTCGCTCTGTCTCTCGGTGTCTTCTTTTGAAATTAAGGCTAATGCCGGAAGACGGCATGTGGAACAAATACATTATTAACAAGGCCAACTCAAAGTGTGTGAGAGAGAGAGAGAGAGAGAGAGAGAGAGAGAGGGGAGAATGCTGAAACTAGAGACAGCTGCTGCAGTTGCTCCTAATTAGTTAATAAAGGCGAGGCAATTGCTGCTTGTGGCGGGGCGAGGCGAGGCGAGGGAGGCGTGACAAATTGCAATTGAAGCAGATAAATGCGCATAAATAAACCATTTACAATGCTAATCGAATAATTTATTTAAATATACATATGCACAGTGTATCCATATATACATACATATATATACATGTATACAATTGCATATATTATATATCACATAGCTATGGCAAGAAAAAGCTCCAAGACTGTCGTTCTGCCTGATTAAGAAAACTTCTAACTGCATTGAGTCTTGCGCTCTCTGAATTAGCTCTGGATACGCTTCGCATTCGATATGCAACCTATAGAAAACATAGCTGGAACTTTACTACAATGAAACGGAATTCAATATGTGAATCGAAAATAAAAGTGAAATAAATAAATATGCCAGTCGAGACTACTCCACGAGCAGATACTCTTTTTATGGGGTACTTCATAGTCAATCACATTCAATCACCTACATCATGCTAAATATGAACATTATAGGGTATCTCAGTGTCAATCAGCTAAGCTGAATAGTCATTTAGAATAAATATGCACATTATAGGGTATCTCAGAATCAATCAGTTAAGCTAAATACTCATGACTGGCGCTCATTTGGGCCACAAGGCCTAAGAATCATTTGGGTCTTTATTTATTTTTGTTTCACACCTTCTCAAATTGGCATAGGCAATTTACAGGGTATTTGTCTACCACACACATTCGTAATACCCTTTGACAGCTCAAAAGACTCAAAAATTATCCGGCTCAAACTCCACTTATGGTTCATATATTGCCTATATAAAGAATTTTATTTACAGGGTATCGCATAGTCAATCACACTCACTCGTAATATCCTTTGCTTGGCTAGAATTATGAGGCTCATTGTCTACCTTTGACTGCTATTTTGCCTACATAAAGAATTCAATTTATAGGGTATCTTATAGTCAATCACAGTCAATCACAAGACACTTTGATAGGCCATAATACTTTAGAATGATGAGACTCATATACCATCTTTGGCTGATACATTGCCTACTTCACGAATGCATTTTATAGGGTATCTCATAGTCAATCACGCCCACTCGTAATACCCATTGCTAGGCCATTAGACCCCAGAATCAGTTGGGGCTTAATCCATTTTGGACAGCGTGTTTATTCACTGTTTGCGAAAGCCTCTCAGGCCAGCTCAGCTCAGCTCAGTTGGCTGTCTGCGGCAGGCGCTGCCACGCCCACTCGTTGCAACGGCTGCTCGTTATGGGAGTCGCTGGGCGATTTGTCAATGATTTATGCATGCGGGCGGGTCAACAGGTAAACAGCTAAGGCGCTCAAATTGGCCACGTTGCTACATGGCAACAGCGACAGCGACAGCGACAGCCTCAGATGACTGGTGAGGGGAGGGGCGGGGGCAGGGGCAGGGGCTGGCAACGCATTGCAACTTGTGGCGCTTGTGCGTCGCTTGACAACTTGGCCAACTGCTGCTACTGCTGCTGCTGCTCCAGCAGACCATAAACTGGACGCATTTGCTATGCAGAACACGCGGTCTGCACCTGCCACGCCCACTGACAGACAGAGAGAGAGAGGGATAGAGAGGGGAAGAGTGAGAGAGAGAGAGAGAGGGGGATGGCAGCCAGCTCGCTGATTAAAATGCCTTTCAGGGCTGCAGCACCGCTGCCAGCAACGCCAGCAGCGCCGTCGACGGCGACGCCCTCTGCCGCTGCCGCTGCATTTGCATTTATATTGTTTTGACCAATTTCTGCTGCTGCATTATTATCATTTCTTCGTCTGCTCTCGCTGCGTTTTATTATTTACCATTATTATTGCACGCAGCAGCAGCAGCAGGAGTCCCACGACCGCAGTCCGAACCGACCCCCCCCTCCCAGATGCTTAAGTATCCTGCATAACTTTTGTCGCTCTTTCCCCCAGTTGACGCTCTTTTGTTTAGCATATGGCGAAAGTTAGAAATGCATTTTTCTTTGCTTTTCTTTTTTTTACTCTCCCTATCGCTCTCTTTCTCTCTCTCTCTCTCTCTCTCTTGCGCTCGCTCTTTGGCGACTGGCCATTAACAAGTTTCCCGATAGCACCAGGGGCTAGTGGGTAATAGCCTTCGGGCAAAGTTTTAAATGCGAATTTACATATTGTTAACCCATAAATATATTCATCACATAACGTAGATGTAAGTCGCACTCTCTCTCTCTCTCTATCTCGTTCTATCTCGTTCTCTCCTTCTATATAAATGTAGATGATATATATATTTAGGTATGTGAATGAGAGTGGGAGTAAGAACTGGCAAGGCTTAAGTCCTAGTTACAGCCCAAGTTTAATGCGCTTTGCATAAGAAATGAATCTGATTTGCAGTCATCTTCCCTCTCACTCGCTCATCCCATGGCTTTTATAACTTGCAGAGCTTTGCAATTGATCTTTCAACTTTTCCCCACTTACAATATGAATAACAATTGTAAACATGTGGGCGAAGAGTCGGAGAGATCCTTAAATTCCAGCCGTACTGCTCGTGTATTAGAGGATATCTTGAATTAGATGGCGAAATTCCGAATAGGTATATGTATAGGTTTGCTATATATGCATATTAGGAACAATTACTTATCTACTTATCTTCAGTCACTCTAGCTCTGGAAAGGAAGCGAGAAATGTTCAGGCAACTGTAATTTGTATATCGATTTCATGCAAATGAAAAAAGTTATCGATAAACAATTTGAGCTGCAGCTACAGGGCTGTCCATACTTGACGACTTGACCCATCTGGCAACCCTAAAAAGCTGCCCATACTCGACCCATGTTCTTTTGCTGACATTACGTTTTCCAAAAGTTCAAAGAGACTATTTATAAAAGCATAAACAATTTTAATGTAAAACTATATAAATTTTAATAGCAAAAATAAAATAGTTGAACAAAAAAATAGAAAATTTTCCATTTTCGACCATCAGACTTTAAATAGATTTTCAAGCAATCATTCTGTCTCGCTCTCTCTCTTCATCTCAAATGCTAGGAAATACTCTCCGAGTAGAAAATAAATAGAATAATGATCCCAGGTAGAGACTAGGTAGGGACTATTAACAATACTTTGTATTGTTTCATTTCATTTCGTTTCATTTCCAATCACCTCCCCAGCTCGCTGGCCAATTGGGAGTCGAGCAAATAGTGAGAATCTCTGTCGGACAGTGGGGATATAAAAAATACTCAGTGAAGCTGTGGACATTTATTATGGTCTGCGATTTCGTGGGGATTTGATTGTGCGCTTTGAATAATACTTTGAGATGTGGCAGGCGAAATAAATTATTATTCGGCGGACTTATCTCTGCCGCTTGCATCTGAAGTATCTCTGTTTATCTGCCGATTGATTGATTGGTGAGTGCAGAGCGTTACAAATTGCCTGCTTAACTATTTCGATGGCCACCACAAAAAAAAAAAAAAACTGTTCTCCAGCTCACACAGATACACTCTGGTGTATGAGTGTGTGTGTGTGCTGGTATTTTGTCATTGTCGACTGCGGTCCGGGCAAAAATTGTTTGCGATTTTTATCATTTTAAATGGCGGCCGCAAAAAAAAAAAAAAAAAAAAAAGGAAAGAAAGAAACAGAAAACCTGCGGCCCAGTCAAGTGTGAGTGGAAGAGGGGAAATGGGGGGGAGCCTGGCTCACATTAAGCGCCTTGTTTTTCCAGCGCTGTTTGTTGTGATCTTAAGCGCGGATTTGCATTATAATTTATTATGCGAGAATTCTGTGCATCCGACAATTCCATTCCCATGGCTAATTTCGATGCGACGCTGGCGATAAAAAAAAATTTCCCTAAATGAGCTTTCTCCGTCAGATAGCAGTGGGAGAAAGAGAGAGAAAGAAAGATTTCTTAAATGTTGCAGTTGAACAAAAACTGTAGCGCGTGGAGGCGTCGAAATGCTTTGCTAATCTTTGCATAAGAAACATTTATAAATAATTTATTTGGTCAGGTGCGTAGGTATGCCAAGGCAGCCACCCAGATAGGGCTTGGCCAAAGTGCTGGTCGGCTTGTACTCCTTTTCTCTGCTTAGCTCTGGTCACGTGCGTCGCGTATGGCTTGGATTAAAGCACAGCAGAGAGCGAGAGGGAGAGCATAACAACAGCAAAATTGCAGCTTAAATTGTCTCGTATTTTTATTACTCAGGCTTTCGATTTCGTGAAAGTTGCCGCACTTATAAGCGAAAGGGTGCCTCAGTTGATTGCCACGCGACTGCGACTGCGACGTTGACTGCGACGGCGACAGCGAAACGTAGCAAACGCATAAAATAGAATTTGCACCTAGCCAAGAGATTTGAGACAAAAGCCGCTGCCAAATAGACAAAGTTGAGGCTAAGCAGCAATAATTGTAATATAACTCTAGCATAAATATGACTTCTTGTGCTGCTTCTTTTTTCTTTTTATTCTTCTCTTACTCAATTCACTTATTTGAATAACACAGATAAATTCCCTGAAACACTCACTGGAATACTAGGCCTGTCAAATACTTCCTTCCATTCAATTCAGTTTTGCCTAGGAGTAAAGAGTTAAACAGATCGTTTACTCCCTTTGAGTGCTTTTATAAGAGAGAGAAAGCAATTATATTTACATATATTTGATATTGTACATGTGTATATGTGTGTACAGTAATGGAAGCTGTTGAATTCGTTGCAATTGGCTGCCATTGTTGCATTAGTATTAGTGCAAGGCAGAGAGCTTGCACTGAGTTGTTGTAAAACAATTTAACCGCGTGAGCGTGCGTATTAGTTTGAGAGAGCGAGACAACGATAGGTGCTGCTGGACGCACCCTCAGCTATTGCTGTGTGAGAGCGAAATGGCTGCTTGATCGGCTCGCACAGGCTCGGTTCGATTGCCAATAAACGAAGAGAAGGCGACTTGAGTTGAACATTCTGAAAGCTCATACGAAGCATAGCGGGAATTGCTCTTTGGGCAAAATTAAACTCAATTATTAAACTAGAATGGAAGGCTATCAAATTCCGAGAAACTCAAAAAGCAATATGTGCATATATGTAAACAAAAATATATGAGTCTAAAGAAACTCAATATTAAATATTAATCAATGTAAAGAGCTGCAGGCAAGCTGAGAAATAGCTCAATCATTTTCACTGAACTGAAGCGCTTCAGTCTAGTATCGAAGCCATAGTCATATAATAGATGCATGTAAATATGCTCATACAGCCTACATGTATTTCTAAGGCTTCGTTCATTAATAAAATATGTTTGTTCAGCACGATATTACGAAAGCTCACTTTGTTTTCCTAAAAGTGGAATCCTTCAATATTGAACTAGCACATAAAAAAGTTCTATTAGCTTTATCCATCAACCAATTAGTCTGGCAAGCCATTCACCTTTTCACTTTTCACCTCATTCTCTCTCTCTCTCTCTCTCTCTACTTTTTATACGCAAATGAAGCTAAGAAGAGCTCTGCTGCTTACTGTTAGCACTTCCATTTTCATATCAGTTTTCAATTTCCAATTATCAGCTGCTTGTGTCCGCATTAGCCTTACCCTTAGCCTTGCTCCTGTGAGTGCCCCACCTTTGGGGGCTGGCAGCGACAGAAAACTGCGGTTGATTTGGTTTACGAGCTGGCAGCTGGAAATAGTTTAATTATTTAGTAACCCGATGCTTAAAAGCTTAACAAGCAGCGCCAATAACAATGTCGATGTTAATGTTAATGCTAATGATGGCAGCAGCACAGGTGTAGCTGGCAGCTGGCCAGGTGCGCATTTGGAAAGGGACAACTGTCTCATAATTTGCACAAAAATGTTTATGCCGTCATTAAATCGAAGCAACGAGACTCTGTTGGCTCCCCCTGACCACAGTGCCGCATGTTGAGCTCAGGCCGTTCAGCAGGAGGCTGACCGCATGCTCTCTGCCCCCACTCTCTGCCACCACTCTCTCACTCTCTATCTCTCCATCTCTGTGTATTGCCAAGTGTCAATAAATGTGGTCTTAACTGGCAGTTGTAGCCGCAGTCTGGTCATGAGCACCCCCACTCACACACACACACACACACACAGACACACACTCACACAGACAGACACACACTCACACAGACAGTGGCTGGTAGCAGAATTCACGATCTGCTTTGCCGGCAGCTGTGTCCTTTCCTAGACAAACAATAAAATATTCAAAGTTTATAATGTAAATTAACCCAAGTTGGCCAGCTCGGCCTCGGGCCACGTTTCGGTGTCCTGCCGGCCTGGCCAAGTTGCCAACTGGCCCCATGAATATACAATAGTTAGCGCCGTCTCTCTTCCACGCTTCCACTACGACTCTGCGTGTATGTGGGTGTGTGTGGGTGGGTGGTGGTAAGCAAATGCCGAAACAGTGAGGCAAACATACATAAATTCTCATATTGCTGCGGCCTTTCGGCCCTTTCGGCCCTTGTGGCCCTTTTTGGCCAGCTGCAATCTTGAGACCTAAAGGATTTTGCCGCTGCGGCCCCGGGGCTAATCAAATTTTATTGGCCCACTCGCGACAAGTGGCCCGGCTGTGGGCGTGACCAGGACTCGCCACAACTCGTTAAGTTGCAAATTTTAGTGAGAATTTGCGAGCAGCGACTACGGTAAGCCGACACGAGACAAGCGATTGAACTTTGCCCAGGCGCCAAGCACCAGGCACCTAGGCACCTAGGCCAACTATCAATACTGACCGGCCAGCCTCCCTCACCTTCCCCATTCCCCCCTCAGCTTGTTTTACTTGGCGACTCGACTCTGGCGAGCCATGATGAATGATTAGCAAACAGAGCAAATCGGATGAAGTAACATCAACAGAACAGAAAGAGACAGGGAGAGAGAGAGAGAGAGAGAGTGGAAGAGTGTGGCAGGGTGTGGGCTAGCTAGAGTCCAAAATTTGTCGCTCAGTGTACGTCATCTTTCATTAGATTAACGATTGTGCCGGCCGCTGGGTGGCAGCCCAAAATCAAATCTTCAACAATCTGTTCTGCCAAAATGCCTCCGCACACGCATGTTGGCTGCAAAGCTGGCCTGAGGCCACACTGGCTACTGTCTGCGTGTGGCTGTGTCTATTCATTTCTCTGTATGTGTGTGTGTGTGTGTGTTTGTCAAAAACAAAAACAAAAAAAAAAAGAGTGTCAAATGCGAACGGCCATGCACAGAAGAGACCTGCAGCACACACAAGCCCGCCATACAGCCAGGGAAAGGCCCGGCAGCTATGGCAGGAGCCGTAGCAGGAGCTGGAGCTGGAGTGGGGGCTGGGGATCCTATAGGCAACGAGTGTCAACTTGATCCTGACAAAGTATTTGCGGCTTGCCAGTCATTTTTAGTGCGCCCACAGATTTTGGCAGCCCGTCAGTCCTAAGCTCCATCACCCCAACCCCCACCCCCTCTCGCGGCCGCTCCATTTGATGCGGCTCGGCTCGGTTCGGTTCAGTCCAGTCGAGCCACCAGGCCAGCCCTAAATGAGTTTTGAGAAACCAAAGTAAATATGATTGTTGATGGGAGCAGCTTTTGATTTAATGGCATTTTACGCTCACACACGCACCCAGACACACACACACACACACACACACACATTTGCCAACAAAGTTAATCTAAAAGTACTTCAATTTAGCTCAAATATACTTCTACTATATAAACATATGTTCGCATGATAACAATAATTCGCAACGTATTTTTCTTTCTCTTTTTTGTTTTTGTTGTTGTTGTCACATTGATGAGCTTACGTCATGTTTCGCTGCGACTCAGTTGTTCATTTCCTAATGCCTTTTCCAATATATATATATATTTGTATATATATGTGAATGTATGTATATGTATTATATATACATATGCTTGCTAACTATTTTTGCAATCTATTTAGCTAAACTTTCCTTTTGTACCCTGAACCCCCATTTAAACTTTGAGTTTATATTGGTATTATCGATGTCTGAGAATGTACATATGTATATACATATGTTCATATGAGGCAGCAGGTGACTTGGCACTATCGTTCGACCATCCGTCTGTCAATCCGTCGTCCATTTTATCAAAGCCACGATTTCGTAAACCACAAGAATTTTAGACTTAAAACTTAAAACTAATATATGGTCCAAATCTGTAATTTGTGGTTTCGATAACCTTTCTTATTTATCGATAAATCACAAGTTTAATTTGGTGTATTTTTTTCCTAGTCAGCAAACCCCGATGATACAATGATATATGTATATGATATATCATCTATTGTAATGCAGCAAATATTCTCTAAGGGTAAAATCATCGAGATATGAAACTAACTATCTCCAACCAACTGTTATATAGTATACGGTAATGTTGTCATTCAACTAATTCAACTAATATGACATCCAGCTCTATTGGACGCAATATTTTATATTTTATATATTTTATATTATTTTTCTTATACTTATTTTAGCTAGGTAGCTATTAATTTAAATTTATGCTTCTTTTAGCTGTAGCTAATATTTCTTTAGTTTTTTTTTTATATTTCTTTAAGCTTTTTATATTCATATTTATTTTAACTAATTAGCTAGTTCTTTCTTATATTTCTTTTAGCTGTTAAGTTAGTAATTTGCTGATTTTTTTATATTTAAATTTAGCTGTTTAGCTATTAATTTCTTGTATTTATTTTAAGTTGTTTAGTGATTTATTTTGTATTTTATTATTTATTTATTTTTATTTTTTTATTTAAACTAATTAGCTAGTAATTTATTATATTTCTTTTAGCTTCTTTTTTTTTATTTATTGGGCCATTTATTATTGGATTTATATTTTGGGGTTATCTATTGGTTTTTAATATTTATATTTAGCTGTTTATCTTTTTTATATTTATTTAAGCTATTTAGGTAGTTATTTCTTATATTTATTTGAGCTATTTATTATATATACATTTTTATTTATTTATTATTTTGTTTCTTTTTTCTCTCTATTTAGCTATTACTTTTGTATATTTATTTTTAGCTATTTCATTATTTATTTTTTATATTTATTTTCATATTTTTTTGTTATTAGTATTATTTTTTTTATATGAATTTTAGCTATTTATCTATTTAGCACCACCTCGGCAACGCATTCCTCTCTAATTCATAAAACAAATACGAATTTTTGTTTTATTTTTTTTTATTTTTTTAATAACTATCTACAGCATGCACATAATATAATATTGTTTATAGCGTAGGAACTTAGCCAAAGTTAAATACTAAACGGAAAAAAAAAACATTGAAAAAAAAGTGGTTAACTTAAAGTTTATTTAATTTAAAGCTCGAACTGCTTTTCTTGATGTTGTGACTATTGTTCGTCTTGGCACTGTGAAGAACTTGTTCATTTGCAGCTGGTTCGCGCTTGTGGTTCATGCATGTGGACTGTACAAACACAAGCCGAGAGTAGATGGCAACGCTGCTGCTGTTGGAGGACTTAATGAACTAGTTCATTTGGTTGCAACAACAACACGGAGTGAACTAGTTGCAAGCGAATCCACTGGCCAAGCACTTCACTTCACTTCACTCCACTTCACTTCACTTGACTACCATCATCCCCATCCCACTCCCCTCATGCGTCGATTACTCCGATGGCTGCTCCACATGACGCCTCGCCCTGGGCATGGCCACGTCCAGGGATCGATCCACATACGCAAAGTTGTCCACAACGCTCGAGTAGAGCACACCGCCCATCATGGTCAGGGCGCCGACAATGGCAATCTTGGACCACATACTGTGTTTGTGTGTGTGTGTGTGTGTGTATTTTTTTTTTTAGCAACAACTCGAGCTAGCCGACCCGACTGAAGATATTAGTATTTGCAATATGCGCGGGACGCTCGCCCTGCATGACGCTTTATATAGCGCCGGCCCGACCCAGCGGGAAGCGCTCCAGGCCTTGGCAGTGACGTCGCCGATGTCGTAGAGCTTTCGCGCTCTATGTGCGGCTGGTCACGTCGGCCGACCCCTTGCGCCAGAAAAGCTCCCGGCCACAGTCTAGCCACACACATAATGCACTTCCTTCACTGCCGCCGGTCGCCCACTCATTATCGATCAGTCGATAAGAACGTTTACCAAAGCTTTTCCCCCACCTAGTGTGTGTGTGTGTGTTTGCATGCTTCTTTTTTTTTTTTTTTTTTTTTTTTTTTGCAATATTTGTATTGGTTTATTGGCTCAGTTTTGTTTATCAAGATCTCTTAATCTGGCCGCGGCTGCGTATGTTTTGCTATTTGATTATGAACTCACATATATTTAGACAAGCTATCATAATAGAATAAACATGTTTTCCGTTGTTTTTGTTTACGCGTCTATATATAAGTTTATAGCTCGATTCGGCAGCCGAGCGTTATTTGCCAATTTTTGTAAAGGTGTTCTTGCAAAAGGCGAGCAATAAAATACGATAAATTCCTACAGAAAGAGAGAGTGAATATATAGTAGAGTGAGAGGGAGCGTGAGAAAGCTAAAGATCTATATCTCAATATAGATATTGGCATTTATTATTTTATATGTATAAGATATATATATACATTTTTTTATTATATTATTTTATTTGTATATAAAATTAATATCTAATTATAATATTATTATTATTGGCTAATTTTAATATGCCCTTTTTAAATCTGAGAAAATATTGTAGTTAATTTTTATATACCCATAATATATATTATTTATTTACGGCGATTTTGTATCAGTTTTTTGCAGCATTTTGTTAGTTAATTTAGTTTTTAATTCAATTTTAGATATAAATATAAATATGTATATAATATAAGGTATTGTATACAATTTGTTTTGGCTCATTTTTATGGTTTTTTATTTTCAAATTAATTTTGAGAATAATATATATCATATCTATACATAAAAATATATATTTTTTTTTTTTTGCTAATTGAATATTTTTATGATTTTTTATATTTTCAGATTTTTTCCAATATATATTTTTTTTCTTACTTTTTATGCTTTTTCTGTGAACATTTTTTAGTTCGTTTAGTTGCTGTTCAGATATATGTACAAATATATATATATTTGTTGATATAATTATATGCATCATATTAAGTCAGAGAATGTTGTATTTATGTGTATATTTATTATATATATACATATATCTGTATATTATATAATTTTTGTTAATTTTATGTTTCTTTATTTTTCATTCCCCTATTTCTTTGTTTTTATTTATTTTTTGTATCTTTAGACATATCTATGTATATGTACATATACAATTTAATTTCAATTTAATATTTTTGATTTTTGAGTCAATTGAATAGCGAAAATACTAATTTGAGAGCATTTCGCAGTTCGTCGTGGCAAAATGTTTTAAATTGTTTATTTTTTCCATCAACTTTTTTGTTGTTTGCTTGTAAAATTTAATTTCAAGGTTGTGTTGCGTTCTGGTCGTAAAAATGAATCAGAAAAGCGACATGAACTTGAGCATACGTATGCGACTATAAGTATAGCTATATATAAATATAAAAATAAATATAAATAAGAAATATTGTATATACATACATATGACAAATGCTCGACCTACGCCAACAGCTGAAATATTCCACATATATTTTGCTCTCGCACGCTGAAACTATTTTCTATTAAAATTCGCTTAAATACGTAGTAATTTCATTGGCAGGGTATCTTCGAGTGCAGAACATTTTGTTGCTCTTTGCATTGCATTCCGCTAGCGGGCCTTATCGAGGTTTTAGTAATAACTTTATCTACTAATTAAGCTCACTAATTGCTGAGGTTCCAATGCGAATGCGAATGCGAATGCGAATGCGAATGCGCATGGGCGTAAAAGCCCAGAGCTTACAGAATGAGTATGAGTCAAACAATAGCTAAATACTGAACCGAATCCATTTTGCTTGGCATTGTGAATGATGCGTTGAGTCAGCCCAGCCTCAACTACAAGTAATCATGTGATGTAATCATGAGCGTTGAGCTAATGTCTGTAATCGCATGCTGAACATGATAAGCATATGCATGTTAATATAAATATAAATATACATTCATATATACATTGAGTATATTGAGTCGGAGATGCAGGCGCATTGAATGAGCTGCACGACTGCAGTCGGCTTATGATGGCTATTATGCAAATAATTATGCTTAACTTGGCCAGTAACTAAATGCGTTGACAGACAAAGGAGGCAATAGGACAATAGATTAATTATCAAGCATCGAGTGACCAAATCGAATACCTTTTGCTTCCAAAGTTGAATTGAAGCGGAACATAATTAATGGAAGTGAATGCAAAATGAAGATATAAGATATAAGATATAAGATATAAGATATAAGATATAAGATATAAGATATAAGATATAAGATATAAGATATAAGATATAAGATATAAGATATAAGATATAAGATATAAGATATAAGATATAAGATATAAGATATAAGATATAAGATATAAGATATAAGATATAAGATATAAGATATAAGATATAAGATATAAGATATAAGATATAAGATATAAGATATAAGATATAAGATATAAGATATAAGATATAAGATATAAGATATAAGATATAAGATATAAGATATAAGATATAAGATATAAGATATAAGATATAAGATATAAGATATAAGATATAAGATATAAGATATAAGATATAAGATATAAGATATAAGATATAAGATATAAGATATAAGATATAAGATATAAGATATAAGATATAAGATATAAGATATAAGATATAAGATATAAGATATAAGATATAAGATATAAGATATAAGATATAAGATATAAGATATAAGATATAAGATATAAGATATAAGATATAAGATATAAGATATAAGATATAAGATATAAGATATAAGATATAAGATATAAGATATAAGATATAAGATATAAGATATAAGATATAAGATATAAGATATAAGATATAAGATATAAGATATAAGATATAAGATATAAGATATAAGATATAAGATATAAGATATAAGATATAAGATATAAGATATAAGATATAAGATATAAGATATAAGATATAAGATATAAGATATTAGATATTAGATATAAGATAATGTCGATTCCGACAGCAGTTATTAGTTTAACTGGTTATTGTTAAGTTTTCCAACCTTCTGCATATAAATAACATCTATATGTATATGTATGTGTGCATCTGTGTGTGTGTGCATCTGTGTGTTTGTGTGTTGTGACCTCGCGTTGTTTACGCGGATATTAATCGAAGCTCATAAAGCAGCGAAAACAAAGACAACAGACAATGCTGCTGGTGTTAAGGGATAGAGGAAGGTAACGGGCTGGCTGAGCGGGGGAGGGCTGGGTCGGGTGGTGGGTGGTGGGTGGCTGGCACGTGGTTGTTAGCAGCGTATCTATGGTGGCGACATCGTCGCATGTAGATAAACAGGCATTAATAATATAAATTTGGCCAGCATTGTGCAGAGACGTTGACTGTTCCCCGGAGTGTGAGCAGTTCGGTGGATGGCTAAGTGGGGCAGGGGGCCGCAGCGGGGCTGGGTAGACTAACAGATTGCCATCATTTGTGTTTGCTTATGGTCTACGAGCATGTGGATGGCATATAGCTGCCTGCAGCTGTATAGCTATAGTTGTATCTGTATCTGTATCTGTATCTGCAGCAGATTATGTATCTGCAGCTATATCTTTGGCGTCTGCTGAGTGCCTGCCAAAAGGGTTGCAAGTGCCACTTTCGGTGGCATCCTTCATGCCAGCTGATGCTGCTGCTGCTGCTGTTGCTGCCTCTGTCTCTGCCTCGGCCTCTGCTGCTGCTGCTGCTGTTGCTCAGTTTTTCAGTTTTTAGCATATTAGTTCCGACTCGTGAACCATTTCTCCGAGTGCAGCGCTCTTGACGTTTTTCCATGTGAAATTAAATTTCCTAATAAATATGCACCGTACCGGCGAGCGAGCGGGCGTGGCGGAGCGGGCCAGTCCATGTTGTGGGGCAAACGTCGGTCGCATCCGCTTGTGCCAATTTTGCCAATGCAAAAAAAAGAAGAGTATATACATATATGTGTATATATATATATATATATATATATAGAAAAAGCTACTGCACCACCTGAGAGCCACTTTCTTGTGGCAATGCCAGCCAAATCCAGCCCAGTTCCCACCTGCACACACACACACATACACACACCTGCGGGACGTATTTGTGCTGTGCTCGGTTTATTCGCTTGCACTTCCTTCCGGCCGGGCCTCAACGTTAAAAAACCTCAAGTAAACAGACGATGCAGCCGCCCCCAGACGCCCCCAATGCCGCCACCCACTGGGATTCCGTTTTCTCTGCACAAATTGAATTCTCGAGCGCAAACTGAATGTGTGTGTGTGTGTGCATGCGTGTGTGTGTGTATTTGTTAATTTTCGCACTGGAAAATTGCATCAACTGGTTTTACGACTTTTTGTGCGGTCGTAACGCAACAGCAAAACACGGCAAATATCTAACTTTCTCCAAGTGCCACGGCTCGAGCACACAATGCCTAGCGCACAGTTCAAAGTTCACGCCGTGACAGCCATAACAGGGCCAGAACACCAACGGAGGCACCATCGAAGGCGAATGCGAAGGCGAAGGCGAAGACTCTGGCATTAAGTATACCACGCGGAGGCCGCATCGCATCGACTTCGAAATGTCATGTCAAGCCGCAGAGATCGATAGATCGCGTGCCCGCATAACAATTTCAACTGAGATAATTGTTCTAATTGGTTAAAAATGTAGCGCAGAAACTAGAATTATTTGCCGTTAGTTCAGTTGATAGTTCAGCTATCAAGGATATGTTACGTGCGGTTGATAGAAACATTCCCGAAGGTAAGTTAGGCTAGAAGCAGTTCAAGTGTGAGGGATTTGCGATACATATAGGTAGATGTGACAATATAATATATGTACTAACGAATCTCTTTTGTATAATCTAGAGAACTATAAAAGATGCTATACTCTAATAGATGGAATCTCTCTTACAAATAAACCAATACTACTGCTATCCCTTAAAGTATCCTCTACCATCTATATGCATAACAATAGAATAAGCTATAGTCATATAGAATGAATCAGCTCTATAGGTATATATCTTATACCAGATACTATCCCAGAAGACCTCATATCAAGCTATCATAACTATCGAATAAATAGAGTTTCTCTTATAAATATTCCTATACTAATACTATCCCTTAAAATTTCCTATGCTATATTTCTGCCTAGCTATAGAGAATGCTGTAGTTATATAAATTGAAGCACCCCTATAACTATCCCAAAAGACATTCCTTGCAATCTATGAAATTATTATATATGCTATAATCATAGAGATGCTTACTCTTCCATGAGTAACTCCATACTAATACCTTGCCACAGAATATTCTTTACTTTCTATATATGGAAGATATCATATTATCTTATAAAATAATTCTCTCCTACAAATTATACCACAACGATACTATCCCGAATAATATCCTTTACTCTTTATTTGGCTATATAATATGCTAATATCTATTATAATGAATCTTCAATATGGGATAAGCCTTCCACATAGGAAATACCTTGCAAAGACTACCCCATTAGATATCCTATACAGTATCATTACGACAATACAGTAATAATACGATATCTATTAGTAAATCCTTATAGAAGACCGCTCTACTGTTACCCATGTTCATCCATATATACTTCATCTATGTATAACATATGCCAAACTGATATACAATCAAGCTATCTTATACCTCGTACTTTTACTATTGCTATCCCTAAGATATGATATACAAGAAAGTTATCTATAATCTCTACTCACTAGTTCAGTTCACATTATGTAGATATTTGACTAGAGCTTAATATACATAGATATAGATTGCTCTCTATAGACCGTACTCTCACTAAAAAATCAAAGTCAATATGTATATATTGTAGTACCCCATGTTTGTCAAGCCGTGTACTAGATTCGATATGCTTCATCTCTCTCTCTCCCCCCCTCTCTCTCTCTCTCTCGCTCTCTCGCTCTTGATGCAGGGTATTGGTGTCTGGTCACTGATAAAACACTCATTTAAATGATAATTACACTTCTCGTTCTACTCGAACCGAACATGTCAGTTGGATGTTAACTACATTTGTATGCACTCTGCTGGTTAGCAGGAGGCGCTGAACGGGTGGGGGATGGGGCTGGGTGGTTTGTAGTTGCGTGGGTGCTTCGGGCATGCCTTTTGTCCTGATCCATGGTGTGCATTTTAATTTATGAGCAAATTTTGCGTATCTAATGCACAGCGTCCTGCACTTTGTGTGCACAATTAAATTTTCAATGTAATTTCACGCACAAATGCCTTCAATTGCACGCAGCACCGCTGTTGGGCGCTGTTGGGCGCTGCGCGCTGGGTGGTCTGCGGCGGGTGGTGCCGGGTGGTGCCGGGTGGTGCTCGTAGGCCCAAGCCAGCGATTAGCATCGTGTGCATCAGGTGAAGCGACATAATCATAATAATCGCATTGACACTACAAATGAACGCGCGCCAGGCGCAGGGACGCACGGAGACGTCGACGGACAGACGGACGGACGGGCTGCGTTGGCTGCGGCTGTGACTGCGGCTTGTGGGTGTGGCTCGGGCTGAGGTGTGGCGGCCGACGCAACAGGAAGACTGCACTTATCGAGCAGCATTCACGCGCTTGAGTGGCATCAACATTTTTACGGCCGTTGTTTTGTTTTGGCAAACGGCCGATTAACGTCGCTTATCAATTAGCACAGTTCGCCAGCTATCAAAGAGCCGACGCGACGCCCCATCGATAAGGCGTAAATAGAACAGCCCAACCCCATCTTATCTATTATGCGTATGTGTGCGTGTGTGTGTGTGTGTATACAGTTTGCATGCAACTTGCATAATTTTTTGTTTATCAACGCAGTTAATCAATAAATCAATTTATAAACTGTTTTACAGCTCTCTTCGTGTAGTTCCCCAAATGATAAGGCCTACACTTGGATGGCCTCGAATACAGAATGAATTTAAGAGTGCAGCTAGGAAGGGAGCTAACCTCTTCCTCTTCATATTTACTTGATTTGCAACCGTAATTTTAAGCTAGTTTTACAGCTATATTAATTCCAATCTCTAATATATAAATGATTCTCTATATAATTTATAATTTTATTCAGCTTCGAAAAAGTAAAGACGAATTAATTTCGAAACTGCTTTGTGTAGGCTTACTGTTCGTTCCTACTGTTCATACAGCATCATAGCGATCATCGCCTTCCCATGGAATTATGGGGTTGGAGATGTAGAGAGCTTAGAGAGATAGTTGCGCTCAAGCTGTCACTTCCCCTTCAAGAAGAAGAGATGGGAGATATAGAGAGGTCGCTCTTCGAAGTGTTTATCAGTTCAATTCATCATAGATCGCTGTGGATTATCCATATACACATCTTTTACCTATAGCATGGTATATACAGTAGAGTCGGAAGGCACCGTCGTTATACCCAGAAGACGTATAAGTTCGCTCTGGGGTCCAGAATTTTCGTATGTAAAAAGCGGAGTTATTTTAATCGGATTCTACTGTACTTGTTTTGATCAACCCAAGCATAAGTCTAGTGACTCCAAGCCGAGTAAGTATTAAGTACAACAAAGCTTCAGTGCTGCCCGATTCCCTAGGCTGCCATTTGATTTGATTCTACCTTTAGCTTTATGCTCAATAACATGTGCCGTAAATATTACGACTCAGCCCAGTGGCAGTGGCAACTTTTAAAGTTTCCCCTTCAAGCCGTTGTCAAGCACTACAAAAGTTGCTTGGCACTTTGCAACACTGTTTCACAAATATTTATTAGCCCAAGCAAACAGAGGGCGCCGCTTGCTCCAGCGACCTTCAAGTAACCACCAAGAGTGTCGCTATTACCCACAGACAAGCCGCACCATTGTGCGCCCGCTCGCACCTCTCTCTCTCTCTCTCTCCCTCTGTCTCTCTCTCTCTCTCTCTCTCTCTCTCACTCTGCCGCAGTCGTTGTTCCGTTTGTCGCCTTTGAGTGCTGTGAAGTGTATGCGTTGTAATGTGCGTTAATAAATTTAATTTTAGCCTCTTTCTCTCGCAGTCACTCTCTCTCTCTCTCTCTCTCTCTCTCTCTCTCGCGCTCCATCTCTGGCATTCAGTTTAAAGTGTCGCCGGAGTCAACACAACTCAACTCGCTGCTCGCTGCTCGTTTTTATCAGTTTAATGGGCGGCCGTAATGCAATTTGGGCAACACCCCGGCAGCAGCATCCAACCCCGTTTAAGTCCATGAGCCGCTTAGAGAGCGAGTGAGCGATATGAGTTACCCCCTACCCCACCCACTGCTCGTGCTGCTGTTGCTGCTGTTGTGTAAAGCAATTTTGATAAATTTATGTGAAATACGCTTTCATGATAAGCTAATTAAATTCAATCGCTGTAACCAACTGCCAAAAACCGAATACCACCGTCATCCCTCACCCCTCACCCCACAGCCCTCAACGACGTCGCTTGCCACCATTTACCAAGCGCACACCACTGCACCACCCCCACTCGCGCACAAGCATATTCCCAATGAGAACATTTGGCTGTTGGGCTGCGCCTATTAAAGCCTCAGAAATTGTTTCCATATCGTTGAATCGCATGGGAAGCCAACATGGGATTAGATAATGAGCTCCATCATATAGCGGGGCGAACGGCCATCAAAATGCAGAAAACCTGATGCAAAGAATATGCCAAAGTACCAGGACAAGTACTAACTCTGGGTAGAGCGATGAGGGAAATAGAGTTAAGCGGGCAGAGGAATAAAAATATCTTATATGTGCAAGTCTTTGTTCCAATTTGTATATATGGGTATATCAAGTATTCACATGCCCATTTACTAATTTAATAATGCAATTTGAAATTTGTAATTGTTAAGCTAGCGCTATATTTCGAGTAGCTTTAAAAAAAAAAAATGAAACGAATTTAAAACTTTTTAGGCTCATTGAAGAGCGAGAGTAAAAGAGATAGAGCGAGAGAAGGAGAGAGAGATAGATAGATAAAGACCGCGAAGCAAAGAGAGTGATTGAGACGGAGAGACGGAATGGCGAATGATAGAGAGCGACGGAGAAAGAGAGAGATAGAGAGAGATAGACATAGCTTATAATCTTCTAATTTCATAAACTATCATTAATCCAGAAATTATACAATTTTTAATATATTTTTATTTACTTATTATATTTATTTATTATTGTTATTTATTTTTATTATTTACATTTTTGTTATATATTTATAACTTATAAATATTTTGAGCTGACGAAGAGATGTACATAAGCTCTAGCTCTATCTCTATATTCTCTCTGTCTCTCTCTCTCTTTCTCTGGATCGTCAACCAGTTTAATTGTTAAAAATATGTTTTCACAGCGACATGGGTCATTAAGAACATCATCAATTAATTATAATGCATGTTGCTCAGAAACAAAAAACAAAACAAAATCGGAAAAAACCCAACAAAAACAGAGAGGTGGTAAAGGTGGTTGGGTGGCTTAAGTTAATGCATGTGTCGAATTCAACTATTGAATGTATGTGCATAAATACGTATTGTATGGGCAAAAAAAAAAAAAAAAAAAAAAAACATTTGCAACCCATTTGCTGTTGCTATTTATTTATTTTCACGTTTTCTGTTATTCTTGTTGTTGTTGTTTGTTTGTTTGTTTGTTTGTTTGATGATGCTGCGAATGAATCGAATGTAATGTTTGCTATTCAATAATATCTAACGAACTGAAATCAATGTTTAATTGCATAAAACATGTGCCATTATGATAATTATAATTAGGGATGACATCATGACAGCAGCCAATATTATAATTGTATTCAATTCTCATTATTTTTAATGAATGAACCGGCTGGAGCGAGCAACGGCAACGACTAGCAAATACCCTATGAGCAAGGTTTAACTGAGAATATATGAGAAAATATATATGAGATTTATGTACCGTATTATGTATACCATGTATGTATTGGTCATATGCCGTTATGTGCCTGCTTTTCCCTTTTAATTGAACTGTATAACTGTAAATATAATCGAGTTAAATATGCGTGTTAAATTACATTATTTGCAACCTGCTTGTTTGTTGTCGGACTAGATAATGCAATCATCTTGTATTGGCGTTATCTTGAATTTAGCTGGGGTCGTTTGATCTTACGGTTATTTTAGCATAGATAAATGTATGCATAGATTGCTTCACACCAATCGCCGCCGTCTGCTGGCTGCGTTGGCTTAGCCGTGTTCACTTTTCTGTTTGTCTCTTATTTACAACGCAATCAAATTTAACTGTTTAAACAAGCGTTGAAAAGATTTCGATCCAACTCACACACACACACATGCAGAGCCACACGCGCGAGCGCGCAAATACTTACGTATGCGGGCTGCAGCAGACAGCGTTGGGAAAATGCAAAACAATTTCAGGCGAATTAGCGTAATTGTCTCGCCGCCGCCATCGCCGCAGCCGGCGCTGCCACAGTTGCTGGTGCTGCTTCTTCGCCGTCAAGACAATGAACATGACGGCGAATAGCGAATGGCAAATGGCGACTGCAGCGTCAGCCGCAGCAGCGACAGCGGCAGCAGCAGCAGCACAAGCCGTAGCAGAAATGGAAGCAGCGGCAGCAGCAGCAGCAGCAGCCAAGCTACTTAATCCTCTAATTTGTGTGTGCTGCTGTTGTCCCCACCATCAAATAACACACACACAGTGACACACACACAGTGACACACACACATAGACAACACACCTCCCTCGTTGATGGCAGCGCAGGCTTCATTTGTATGCAAAAATGTAAACCAAAAAATCAGCGAGAATGTTAAATCCAACAAAATGCATTTAACACATAAAAATTTGCATAGAAAGTGGCTTTGGTATGTTTGGTATTTTTCTGCCGCCACAGTCAGAGACAGAGTCAGAGTCAGAGTCAGAGTCACAGTCACACTTAAATCCCGCAGCAGCATAGTAGAAGACAAAGGAGCGAGCGAGCAATGTAGTTGTTCGGTAACCGGTTGGCGCACCGCATGCCTGTGGGTGCAAGCGGGAGCGCAAGAGTTGCTCAGCGCTGTGCTGCTCAAGACAAGGAGTATGCAAGTGTGTGTGCATGTATGTGTGTATGTAAGTGTGTACATAGTGAGAATGCCTCAGCGCAGATTTAATTTTAATTTCACTTTTTCTTTTACTATTATTGTTATTTGCTTTATATGTATGTATGTAAGTATGTGCGGTTGCCTCGCTTCCTCTCTTGCGGCTAATCTGGCACTTATTTGTGCTAATAGCACACGCACACACACTCACACACACACACAGACATACAGGCGCAAGCTGCTGGGGCTGCTTCTCATTAAGACGCTGCATTTGCAAGACATTCACCGTTAGGTCTGGCTCTTTCGTTCATTCTCTCTTTCGTTTGCGAGCGGCGCCGAAAAAGTTTTCAATTGTTTTGTCATTTCTTATTAAGTTGCATGTTCGCCTTTTATTTCGATCATTGGCAAACGACCGAGCGACCGCTCAGCCCACCCCCTTGGGTTGACAACAGTTGGAGCTACTCGCGCTCTGGCAATGCTTTTTTCGTGTCTTTTTATGCGTTTGCTTTTATTGTATGCGTGCGTATGTGTTATTTTTTGTGTTTCCGCGTCTCTGTGTGTGTTGTTTTTGCATGTGTTGAGATTCTCATGAAATTTGCATACAAATTGCGTCTGGCGCTGTAGATACAACTGTTGTACAGTAACCAGGGAGATATTGCCCCGAATGGGACCGGGCTCAAATACACTCGACCAGTTGCCCCTCGGCCAAAGGGTGAAGGTTAACAGCAACTACAGGAACAGCGGCAGCAGCAACAACAGCAACAACAACATCATCTGGCAGCTGTCAATTATGTGGGCTTCTATCAATAATCAGAACTGGGCCAGCACCCAAATACGATTTGAGCCGCAATCATAAAAGAATATACTCTAACATTTATGTATCTGCATTATCTAACCCTAGCAAGCTGGAGTGACAAAGAAGGGAGTGCACGACCAGGGGATACCGTTTGCTGCTATTCTATACAGTCAATCATTGAATTACTCACTTAAGATATACGGAATCAGTCAATCAATCAATCAGCAAGTTGCGGGGTCTTGGAGTCTGCGTTTACCAGTCAATTGATCAATTTGTCAGTGTATAGCAAGCAATCTGTCATTCATCCAGCCCTTCTATCAGTCACTCAGTTTGTCAGCTACTCTGTGTATCAATAAATCTGTCAGCTAGCCTATTCCTCAATCATTCAATCAGCTAGCGCATTCGTCTATCAGCTAGTCAGTCAACCAACAACAACAGCCAGCTCAGATTTTCCTTCAGTCAATCAATATCTCAGTCATTTAGTAAGTTAAGCAATTAATCGGCCAATAGTCCAAACAATCAGTTCAGATATTCCTTCAATCAAACTCAATCAACTACTAACGACAATAGTCAGCTGACATTTTCCTTCAATCAGTCAATCAATCGGCCAAGGGATCAACCAAACAGTTTAGCTATACCCTCAGTTAAACTGTCAGTCAGTCAATCAGTGGCTCTGTCAACTAGTCACCGTCCATCAATCAGTCAATCAATTTGTCAGTCACTCAATCAGTCAGTCACTTGAATCCCTTGCCCGCCATGGAAGTGGCAAAGGTAAATATTTTCGTGTATTTTCCACCAGTTTGCAGCATCGCCGTGCATTTGTGCTGCTCTCGCCATAAATAAATAGCACAATTATCATAGGTAAACAATAAATAAATAGAAGAATAGCAGCGCCAATAAAAACAAAAGTCAATTGCGGCGCTTTTTGCGGCGCTGCTGTTGCCTGTGTTTACTTTAGACGGCCCACTCGACAGACAAGGCTGCGCTGCCACTGACAAACTGACAAACTGAAGAGCCGCCAATCCAGCCCACAGTCTCCGCCCACTGGACCCCGCCCACTGGCTGTGCTCTTAAGGACTTCCCTAGGCAGCCAACTTTAAGTTGAATTGTTGCCCGATGAAGTTAAAGTTTCAATTGTTGTTGATGCTGTAGCTGTTGTTGTTGTTGTTGTTGTTGCTGCTGCTGCTGATTGCTTAAAATTCATAATGATAATAATAGTGCGTTCTGCACTAATTGCAGTAGCAACAACACTAACAGCAACAGCAACAGCAACAACAACAGCAACAACAACAACAATTGTTCACTTGCACTTGGCATCACTTAAGTCAACTGCAAAAACTTTTGCGCCATTCGCGTCATTCGAGGAAGGCGGCTGAGCAGGGGGCGTTGCTGCTGTTGAGATTGCAATTGGAATAGAAACGGGCAAAAAGCAATGCCCATGCACTATCTCTCTCTATTACTCTCTTACTCTCTCCCTCTCTCTCTCTCTCTCTTTCTCTCTTACTCTGGTTCTCTGACTGACTGACTCATTCATTGAAGCATTTTGCCGCTTGCATTCAGGCAAAATTGTTCTACAAAGATACGAGCACAGACAATGACAACTTCTACACACACACACACACACACACATATATATATATATACAAAGCAACAGAGCTCAGCACAGCGTACACTTAATGCACCCAAAGCCAAATGCCCACACCCATTTTCCATTCACATTCACATTCACATTGAAGTGCACTTCATTGCCGCTTGTCGTCTGCCCGTTTAGGCGGCTTCAGCTTCTGCAGAGTCCTTGGCTGGCTGGCAGGACGAGCTGCCCTGTCTGTCCGTCCGCCCGTCTGTCCGTCCGTCTGCCCTCCGGCGCTGCTTAACTTTAACTTGAACTCTAAAATAACAACCCGAGTTGTTTTTGGCTTGTTCAGTTTTCGTATAATTTCCTTGCAGGTATTTTCATAGCTCTCATCAAGTGCGCCCACCGCACCGCCGCCTTACCGGCCCCACACGCCAGCCTGTGGCTGTCCTTGTGCCTGTGCAGGTCCTTCACATCCGCGCACTCAATTTTGGTCCCATCCACTAGGCATGTGAGCGGCAGCCAGCTAGCTGTAACTGTAAGTGACGAAAACAATGGGCTAAAAGGCAAAGCGGACGACGCTTGGGAGCGACGGAAAGTCATCGGAAAACAATGCGGGGAGTAGCCTAAATGGCATTCTAGCTAGATATATAATATCAAATGATAACAGCGTACAATATACAACTTATTTGTGTCTGAATTTTGGGAAATTCCTTTTCCATAGCAGTAATAAGGAGAGATGACAATCACAATGGCAATGACAATGAAAATGACAATGACAATGAAAATGACCATAACAATGACAATGACAATGACAATGACAATGACAATGACAATGACAATGACAATGACAATGACAATGACAATGACAATGACAATGATAATGATAATGACAATGACAATGACAATGACAATGACAATGACAATGACAATGACAATGACAATGACAATGACAATGACAATGACAATGACAATGACAATGACAATGACAATGACAATGACAATGACAATGACAATGACAATGACAATGACAATGACAATGACAATGACTATGACTATGACAATGACGATTACGATTACAATGATAATGATAATGACAATGACAACCAATAATAATGCATCAAATAATAATAATTCGAAAAATAGGGTTCTATAACACCTAAGTATTTGAAGAGAATAGCGAATCACTTCACTTAGGCCGTTCACTCCGTTGCTCGTTTGACTCAGCTGCTTGGTTAACTCTTCGGCCAAAAGAACAAAAGATCAAGCACTTTCAGCTGTAAGCTCATTCAATGAGTGCATTCATGAGTGCTGCTTGAATGCTGCCCTCCTGTTCTACTTTATTTTGGCTATTAAGCTATCGTCAACGCTCTGATCTACTTTCTTTTAGCTCTGGCTAACTGTTATGGCTACTTACCATGACTGTCTTTTTCCGCTTTCTGTTTTGTTTTGTGACCCAAGCTCATCCCTACCGGCTCCTGTCGCTCCTACCCTTGGCTTATCTGCCATCTAGTGCTCTGGCAAGCAATTTCAATGAAATCAAGCAGAGAGCTGCAAATGCTTTGTCCTGCTTGGCATATCCTCATCGTGGCCCACGCTCTTTGTCCTTGTTGTCGCCAATGTTGTATTCTGCTCCTGCTGCTGCTGCTGCTGCTGCTCCTGCTGTTGCCATTGTTGCCCTGCAGCAACGCAGGCATTTCTATCTACTATCGGATAACATTTATATACCCTCTAAGAACACTTTAATATATTTTCAACTTATGAGAGATAAAACTAAGAACTAAGAATCCAATTGGATTTTTTAATTGAAGACGTAATCCCTTATCCGTTAGACTCTTCTGGTCAATTTGAATGAACTTTAGATTGCTAAAGAGGATATCTTTCTCGACATAATTTCGACTTCAAGCGGACCGGAGGCCACAAAATCAAATTTAAATGGTATTTTAGTTAACGTTTTCTAGTTTTATCACATTTCAGGAATGAATGTTGAACTTCCAGCTCTACTGTGAATTTGTCACCAAAAATACATCAATCAATCAATCATAAGCTAGTCCAAATTGTAGTTGATTAAGTTAGCTATTATATAGATCAAAAATTCTGTTTTGAGTTCATGTTTCGGTTTGTAGAGGCAATCCAACAGTCAATCACTCTATCAGTCGGTCAATCACTTAGTCAATCAGTAAGTCATTCACTGATACAACTTTTTAGTCTACTTGATTATGTATGCTTTATCATATGTACAGGGTATATTAAGGATATGACGTCCATCTCTTTGATACTCTCTCTCTGTCTCACTCTCTCTATGTCTGTCTCCCTCCCTCAGCAACATTCATGCTGCCTCTCTCCTTATCTATGCATCGGTTCGACTACTCGACATTTCTCTGCCGCCTGTTGTTATTGCAAAGCGCTTAAAACGCTGGAAATTTCCACTATCAACCTGGTGAAGCCTCATCCACTTTCCACCTGTGTGTGTTCGCCCAGCTTCGCTCGGTTTTTGTTTTTTGTTTTTTTTTTTTTGTCTTTCTTTTTGTTTCCATCTATCTCTAAACTTATGTTGTCATAATGGCAGAAGCATCTGGGGCGCCCTCCTCTCCGCAGGTCTTTGCCAAAGGCGGAACGTAATAAAAATAACAACTTAACTAAGTAGACAATGTAGCCAGCACTGCGTGTGTGTGTGTGTGTGAGAGAGAGAGAGAGAGAGCGAGAGAGTGTGTGTGGGTGACTATCTCTCTCTCTCTCTCTCTCTCTCTCTCTTTCTCTCTCTGTGTGTGTACGCGTTGTCTTGGCAATCATTTGGGCTGCGGTGCAGCAGGTAGTGCTTGTCAAACTGTAAGCAGCTTTTATGCACCTCCAACAACAACAAGTGCATTAAAATATATATATATATATATATATATATATATATATATATATATGCATATGTATTTATATATTTATAAGAAAAAAATGACTAGACAACAAACAAGCAGAGAAGAAGCAGGAACGATGCCGTCGAGCACTACCGACTGCATAATACGCACCCAGCTGCATCTCCTTTGATTCAAGGAATCTTTTGTGGGTAGATGGAGCTTTTTTTCGTTTTGCCACGCCTCTAACGCGAGTCAAGAGTCTAGATGAAGCTGAAAGGGTATTACAGGGCACGAATTAACAGACGGTCGGATTCATACTGCACAAAACCAATATACTCGTCTCACTTCATGAATGAGTATATAAATAGATGTAGATCGTTAAGCTGTGCATTCAGCGTATGCTGCTGGGCTTTAAGTTACACTTTTTATCTAAGATGAAAAATCTGCCGGGCAGGCAAGGCAAGGGCAAAAGAGAAGATGATGAGGAAGAAGAAGAAAAAGTGAGGAGAAGACAACATCAGCTTTTGATGAGTCGTCGCACCTTTTGCATTTTTATTGTGACCGCCGTCGCCGTTGCCGTTGCCACTGCCGTTGCCAATGGCTTTGCTATTTCAGCAAAATGATAATCCAAGTGGCAACCAGGAGCTAGAGCTTGAACAGGAGCTGTAGTAGCAACGGGAGCAGGAGCAGGAGCAGGAGCAGGAGCAAGCAGGAGTAGGAGCAGGAGCTGTAGCTGAAACAGCTAGCTGCCGCTGGCCAAGTGCTTAATCCTTGTGCGGAAATAACGTTACGCAGCAAAGTCCAGTTCGAGTTTTGAGTTCTGCGTTAGCTGCTACTCCTGCTGCTGCTCCTGCTGCTGCTCCTGCTGCTGCTGCTGCTTGTTGCTGTTTAGTTAACTCAATAAATGGAAACACACACACACAAATTTATATACATAAAGATGGTGTGTGTGTGTGTGTGTGTGTGTGTGGGTGGGGTACATAATATAATCTTTTCTGTGGGCACTTGGTTTGTTACCAGCTCGTTTGCGTTCTTGTGGTCGGCTGATGGGTCTGCCCTGAGTCTGGGTCTGGGTCTGGGTCTGAGTCTGGGTGGTTCGGTCTGGTGCTTAGGAATTGTGCTGACATTTGCGCAAATTTTCTCATGCGCATTTGCTTGTTTACGTTATATCTCATTGTTGTTGCTGTTGTTGCCGCTGCTTGTTGACAATTATACAAAAACTGTTAGCATTTACCACAAGCATACGGCCAGCGTAAGCCTCGAGTAGCAGCAGTGGCTGAAGCTGTAGCAGGAGGCGGTGGACCGGGTGGCTAGGGAGGAGGGAAGGGGAGGGTGTGCAGGACAATGGCGACAGTTTCATGTCAACAATTTTTGGAGCAACTAAATGGACAACAGTCAGCACTTTTCGCTCGTAAAACCGGGCAGACTCTGTGAGCCAAAGACTTATCAGTAGCCAAAGCAGGAGTCGGAGCCAGAGACACAGCTAGGCCAGAGCCAGAGCCAAAGCCAGCGCCAGAGCCTAGAGCTATTCCCAACATAGTTCCAGTTCCAATTCCAATTCCATTTCAGAGTGTCTCTTCCTCACACACAATCCAATGCCTTCAGCGAGTGTCCATTAAAACGTTAAAAGCTTCTTGAAAAACGCATAAAAACTATTCGCTGTTGCCGCAGTGCTAGCTTAGCTGCTTTGCTCTTGTTGTTGTTGTTGGCGGGTGAGTGGATAGTGGGAAGTGGGTGTGGAGTGTGGGATGTGGGTAGCGGGGAGTCTTCCTGGGAGTGTCAAGCTTTCATCAGCACGACGCAGCGCATCGCATTCGTTCCAGCTATTACTTTTTGGTAAGAGCGCATCATTAAAAGTTGAAAAATCAGCTAGCTGTGTGAAAGCAAAGGATTTGCGCTCTAGAGCGAGGTGTTGGGCGAGCAGCGCGAAGGCACGAGGCAACAACAAAACAACGAAACCCAACAAAAACAACTCAAAAGAAACAAAGTATTGGCAACAGCCACAAAGTGTGTAATTCAGTTAACGCCTTATCCCCTCGTACCCCGCAACGTGGCAGTGGGAAGACGCATCAGAAACTTAAAGCCAAAGAGTTCTTCAGTTAAAGGAAACTTTCCAAAAGATATTATATTTAAAAATTGAAGCGAGAAATACATCGATTAATGGGGATTGCATTACCTATCGATAAGAAGGCAAAATAATGGGCGTAGACCCATAGGAAATGGATTGTAGCTCATTGGGAATAGGAGTTGAACCAGGCTTTACCTTCCGTAGGCTCAGTTGATGAGCTTGATGTGAGCTATGCAGGATATGCTCTGGGCGTTTCTTAAGAATGAGTTGCTTCATTTAAAGGTAGGGCTAGATGTTTGCTGAGCAGAGATCGATGATGTTTATGTGTGTACTATGTATTTTTATATACATATATTATACTTTGAATTTCAAGCTTCCTCAGGTTGGAGCACGAAATTCACTCCCACAAGTACCTTTCCCCTGATGGGATGGCCCACTCGACAACTTTCTATATCAAATATTAGGCGTTTAGCATCTACCAACCGTTATCTTCCGTTAATGAAATATTCGTCTGTTCTCTCCTAAAGAAAGAATCTGAGAGAGATACAAATTGATTTCATCATCGAACAGTCCCAATTGCAGTACCCTCTGCACTACGGCACCCTCTGTAGTACAGCACCCTCTGTAGTACAGCACCCTCTGTAGTACAGCACCCTCTGTAGTACAGCACCCTCTGTAGTACAGCACCTTCTGGGAAGTGTAAGTCAAATATACACATATACCGGAACAGTATGGACTGTACTCTTAAATGCCTTTTTCTTCAACTATTTACTGACATAGAAAGGAGTCTATAACCTGCTAAATATGTAAATAATGTAGCAGGCTACTAGCCTATGTATACTGTAGCTGGTTACTAGCCTATGTTATATTAGATTTAAGTTAACAGCATTATGGTTAACCATCGATAGATACACATCTATCGATAGTTAACCATATCGGTGGCTGAGGAGGCTGTCGATATGGAACATGCCAATTTGAGTAATAGAAAGAGGAGGATCGATACATTTTAAGCTGGAATGTGAACAATAGCAGACGTGTGTATATCAAGAAATTATGAAATAAAGAAATTAAATAAAAGGCCTACTACAATAAATAATTCCTGAAACGAAGTAAAGTACGAGCTCATGAAAAGTTGAAAAATATCATTGTTATCTCACTCTGCTCTTCATCAAGAGATGTTTGCTTGCAAACTATTTAAAACTGCATTTTCCTAGTCCGTTCTCCCTCTCTCTTTCTCTTTCTCTCTCTCTCTGTCTCTCTCTTTCCTACTTTCTGCTCATCAATGCGGCTGTAGGAACGAAAATAGTTGTTACACGCCAAGTAAACAAAATAATTTATCATTTTGCAGGGCGGAGCGCGGAACAAAAGGGGGGAAAAAAGTGTAGGAAAACGTAGACAGAATCAAAACTGGCCAAAAGTAATTCCGTAGATGGGCAAACGATTGGCCACGCCCACAGCGAGAGCATGACTTGCCATCGCTTTGGCCAACTATCGAACAGTCACTCAAACGAAACGATCATAGCTCGAGGATGATGAACGACAAGTTACCCTGGAATGGGAAATGCGAAAAAATGTTATCGATATGTTAGATCAAAATCGATATATGTATGTATGCATAGATATATTTCGTTCTAAATCAAGTGGGACATACTTATGCTATACCAAGCACTCCGCACCGCATACCCCAGGGTGCGTAACGTAATGGGTATCCGAAGGCTAAGCAAAACTTTGACGCAAACAAAATTAACGGTAATAACTTGCAGTTGGTAAGCAGTTTGCTAATTTGCGCTGCATTTGCATGTGTGCCGGTGTGTGTGTGGGCGTGGCTGGTGGGGGGGGCGTGTGTCCGTCTGTGGCGCGCGCTTACCAAATAACCGTAATGAAGTTTGCAAAGTTTTTGACACATGCGAAAAAGATGTCGAAGCAGAGAGAGAAAAAAAGGAAATGGAACAAAATAAAAAAAAAAAACGAGGAAGGGGCAACGCAACTGAAGATGGGTCAGCAGGAGCAGCAGCAGGAGCAGCAGGAGGAGCAGCAGGCGTGGCTGGGGCTCTTGTTGCAAAAGTGTTTTGCGCGCAGCCGAAACGACAAGCAAATATTTGCAAAGTGGCAACAAAACTTGGCCCAAACTTGATGGCTGGCAACTGCAAGGCAAGGACATCGCAGGACGCGCAACGTTTCCTGCTGAGCTCGACAATTTTTCGTAGCAACGCCCGCTGTGTTTTTGCCACTTTACAGCGAGAGCACACACACACGCACACACACAAACACACACGCACAACACTTTAAGGGCAAGCAAAAATATTATTTTTATTAATGCTTGGTCGTCTGGATCGGAACCTGGATCTAGATCTGAAGTCCGGCGTTTGGCGGCATCTGCGCTGCCAGGGTGAAAATGTGTTTTATATTTGTCAAATAAACGCACACGAAAGTATCGACACACACACACACACACACACTCGCACACACATAGATATATCTATATACTTTCGTTTTTTCACTCTCTCTCTCTCTCTCTCTCTCTCCCTTGCTCTGCTGTGTGTGTGTGTTTTTTTTTTACCGTTTTTTATTATTTCTTGTGTCGCCGCCGCCGCAGGAAGCGGAAATCGTGCGTGTAATTGAACGGACATTGAATGAAAGTTGCGCAGGCGGCGGCGGCGACGACGACCGGCGACGCGACGCGACGCAGCGCCACATAGACATAGAGCATAGTCAAGCAAAAAGGGGCAAAAGGGGCTGGCCGAAGGGGGGGCGCGGCAGTCGTAGGAATGTGCTCACCATTTGTGGTCAATTTTACGTGCGCTGTAAAAACAAAACAAGCGAACAAAAAGGACAACAGCAGGACGACAACGACAACGAGGACGAAGCAAATGGACGCAATATAAATGCGAATACAAATAAATATTAAGATGGGCCAAAGATATTTGCAGATACATTTTATTTTATGTCACGCCGCTATATACCATTCTTTTTTCTTTTTTTTTTTTGCCATA